>NW_016810868.1:1193109-1197322 GCF_001698545.2 Rhinopithecus bieti
CAGACCCGCCCCTCCCCACACGCCTGCCCCACCCACCAGGTGTTCGTGAACTTCGCCAAGAAGCAGAGCGACAACCTGGAGCAGCAGGAGACGGAGCCGCCCTCCGCACTGCAGTCCCCTCTTGGCTGCTTGCTCAGCCTGCTCCGGCCCCGGCCTGCCCCCACGGAGCTCCGAGCACTTGTGGCAGATGAACCTGAGGACCTGGACACGGAGGACGAGGGCCTCATCAGCTTTGAGGAGGAGCGGGTGAGCAGGCTGCCCTCACGGCTGCCCTCACGGCTGCCCAGGGCTCTGCCCACCGGACCTAGGCTGCCTGGCGGCTCCAGCCCCGGGTAGGGTAGGGGGAGAACTGGCCCCAGGATGCTTGCTGTCCGGAGGTCAAGGGAGCAGAGTGGGCAAGGGAGACTTGCAGACAGGCCTGGAGAGACCAAACGCAGGGCCCAGACTTGCTGGAATCTTTGAGGGGCACAGAGCCAGGATAGGGCAGAGGGGACCAGAGCCTGGGAACAGGGGACCGATGTAGAGTCAGTGACCCCCAGACTCGGCAGACAGAGGCCCAGGAGAGCCCAGACACAGAGGGAGCTCGTGGGGAGACCTTGCGTCCAGGCCCAGCCTGCAGGAGAGCCAGGGCAGGCCAGCACAAGTGTCCTCAGCCCCACAAGGGGGTGGCACAGGACGCCCCCTAAGCCTGACCTCCCCTGTGCACAGGCCCAGCTGTCCTTCAACACGGACACGCTCTGCTGACCACCCAGAGCTGGGCCAGGGAGGATACGCTCCGCTGACCGCTCAGAGCTGGACCAGGGACTCGACCGTGGGGACAGATGTCCCCCAGTGCCTGCCAGGCCCTGGAGTGGAGATTGAGGACCAAGGGGCTTCTGGCCCTCCAGCCCCCGTACTCGGCCATGCCCTGTGGTCACTGCGGCTGCCGCCCCCAATTGTGCCAAAGGCTGACCCGGCCCGGGCTGCGCACACCCTCGCCCTGCTTTGCCTTAAAGCCTCAGCATCTGCCCAGCCCCTCGCCCCTTCCTAGCTCTGCTCACCGCCCAAGGCGACACCGGCTGGACCAGGCACTGCCAGCCTTTCTCCTGCCCAGCCTTGGAACCAGCTTTTTTTTCCTACAATGAAGGCTGACGCTGAGGGCGGACTGTGGACGGGGCTGGGTCAGTCGCGTATTTATTTTGCTTTGAGAAGAGACTCCTCTGGTCCTGCTCTCCTGCAGGGAGGTGGCTGTCCCGCGGGAAGCCATCAGCTTGGGTCAGCTGGCAGGCGGCAGGAATGGAGAAGCTGGCCTTGCTGACCAGGTGAGGGCCAGAACCCCCCCTACCCCCAGCTGCTGTCGCTCTCCCACCCAGCTTGGCCCCCTGCCCGCCCACCTGCCTGGAAGCCGGGCCTGTACATAGCGCACAGATGTTTGTTTTAAATAAATAAACAAAACGCCTGAAGGCCTGTGTGTGTGAGGTGGGAGGGGTGGGGAAGATGGGCCCATCAGGTGGGTTAGCACTCCAGAAGGCCCTGCCCCTCGGGCACAGGTGCTGGCGGGGGGTGGCCAGGTTGGCCTGGAGGAGGGAAACTGAGGCAGGGTGGTTCACCATGGTTCACTGTCCCCCCCATCCCACCCTCAGGGATTGCTCCTGGCCCCCTTCCCCTTAGCCTTCATCTTCCCATCCACCCGCCCCCTCTAAGCCTCCTTCACCCCTTGCTGCCCATGTGGGGCCTGCAGTGGCCTGGGCTGGGCTGTCTCCATATCATGGAAGGGACAGGGAGGGCTTCCAGGAGGAGGTGACCTCCAGGAGGAGACTGAAGTCTGTGAAGATTACTTAAGGGAAGGGCATCCCAGCCAGAGGGCAGGGCACAGGCCAAGGCCCCAGGGAGGCAGGACCCGGAAACTTTGAGGCTCATTGGCAGTGGAGCCTGGTGCACTGTGGGCAGGAGACGGGGGAGGGGCATGAAGGGCCCGCAGAGCTCATGCCTCGTGATCTGGGCCAAGGTCAGACTCTTGCCTTAGGCCGTTTCAAGGCTTCTCAGGAGGTTGGAGGGTGGACTCAGGTGAGGGATGGTGCCACATGGGGGACAAAAAGGGGAGGGTCCCATGGGCTTAAGGGCACTGGCAGGCCTGGGTGGGCTGGGCTGACGCATCCACTTGGGTTCCTATGAGACGCTCGCCGTGGCCACCTGAGGGACAGTGGGATGGGCGTGCTGGAGTCCCCGAGAGGCTGGGTCAGTGGGGTGAAGCTGTCCTGGGCCCTGGGGGCGGCTAACTCTGGAAGAACCAGGAGGAACACCCGCTCACTGGAGGGGCTGGTGTGGGTTTGGTGGTCAGCCAAGGAAATGTGTGGGGGAGCCACCAGAAGGCAGGACCCTCGGGGCTTCAGGTCTCAGCAGCCTCTGTCCTACAACTGTAGGGGCTGAATCATGGCAGGAAGAAGTCGAAAAAGGAACATGGCCCAGCTGAGGCCTAGGGAGACCCAGTGCACAGGATGAGGCCAGGCTGGACCTGGACAGCCGCCCACAGACTGACACAGTTCACGGGGGCGTCACCTCTAGAAGCTTCATTTGTGATGATGTGTAATGCAGTGTTGAAAGCAAACACACCCCCCAGCATCTTCCTGAGAACAGTTTCTGCTGGGCACAGTGGCTCACACCTGTAATCCCAGCACTTTGGGAGGCCGAGGCGGGTGGATCACCTGAGGTCAGTAGTTCGAGACCAGTCTGGCCAACATGGTGAAACCCCATCTCTACTAAAACTACAAAAATTAGCCGGTTGTGGTGGCGGGCGCCTGTATTTCCAGGTGCTCGGGAGACTGAGGCAGGAGAATCACTTGAACCCGGCAGGTAGAGGCTGCAGTGAGCCAAGATCGCACCATTGCACTCTAGCCTAGACGACAAAGTGAGACTCCGTCTCAGAACAACAGCAAAAAGAACATTTTAAACTTTCAGAAAAGTTGCAAGAATAGCTGAGCGCACGTCTTCAGTCGACGCACCTGAGAAATCTTGCCACACGCGCTGTCACTCTACCTGCTTTTGTGCTGCCCTACGTAAAAGCAAACAGCAGCTGCTGCAACCAGCCAGCCCCAGGCCCTGCAGTCTCCTTCCCCCAAGAGCCAGGGTAGCCCAGAGTTAACGAGGGATACAGCAAGGCTTTTGAGGGCCCTGGTAGCCCACGTATGCCCTTTATTTTTATTTATTATTATTATTTTTTTGAGACAGAGTCTCGCTCTGCTACCCAGACTGGAATGGGATGTGATCTCGGCTCACTGCGAGCTCCACCTCCTGGGTTCATGCCATTCTCCTGCCTCAGCCTCCGGAGTAGCTGGGACTACAGGCGCCTGCCATCGCGCCCGGCTGATTTTGTTTTTATATATTTTTAGTAGAGATGAGGTTTCACTGTGTTGGCCAGGCCAGGGAGTCTCGAACTCCTGACCTCAGGTGATCGCCCAGCCTTGGCCTCTCAAAGTGCTGGGATTACAGGCGTGAGCCACTGTGCCTGGCCAATTTTTGTATTTTTAGTAGACATGGGGTTTCGCCATGTTGGCCAAGCTGAACTCCTGATTTCAGGTGATCTGCCTACCTCAGCCTCCCAAAGTGCTGGGATGACAGGTGTGAGCCACCGCGCCGGGCCCTACGCATGCTCTTTAAAGTTTTCCCAAAAACACCAGGATCACTCAGGTGCTGTGGCTCAGGCAGATCACCTGAAATCAGGAGTTCAGCTTGGCCAACATGGCGAAACCCCATCTCCACTAAAAATACAAAATTAGCTGGGTATTGTATCACCTGTGATCCCAGCTACATGGGAGGCTGAGGCAGAAGAATCGCTAGAATCTGGGAGGCAGAGGTTGCAGTTAGCTGAGATCACGCCATTGCACTCCAGCCTGGGTGACAGAGTGAGACTCTGTCTCAAAAAAAAAAAGAAAAAAAAAAGAAAAGGCCGGGCGCGGTGGCTCACACCTGTAATCCCAGCACTTTGGGAGGCTGAGGTGGGCAGATCACCTGAGGTCAGGAGTTCAAGACCAGCTTGACCAACATGGAGAAACCCTATCTCTACTGAAAATACAAAATTAGTCGGATGTGCTGGCACATGCCTGTAATCCCAGCTACTCGGGAGGCTGAGGCAGGAGAATCGCTTGAACCTGGGAGGTGGAGGTTGTGGTGAGCTGAGGTTGCGCCACTGCACTCCAGCCTCGGCGACAGAGCAAGACTCTTCCTCAAAAAAAAA
>NW_016810868.1:1198989-1201724 GCF_001698545.2 Rhinopithecus bieti
TCGTCCTGCTACATTTCTTGGTTCCCTGACCGGGAAGCGAGGTGATTAACAGATGGTCGAGGCAGCCCCTTAGGCAGCTTATGCCTGCCCTGTAGAGCATCCCTTCGGGGGAGTCTGGCCAGCTTGAGCGATGTGGATCCTGAGAGCGCTCCCGGGTAGGCATTTGCCCTGGTGGAATGCCTCCTCAGAGCAGTGCACAGCAGGCCCCTGTGGAGGATCAACACAGTGGCTGAACACCGGGAAGGAACTGGCACTTTAAGTCCGGACATCTGAAACTTGGTAAGCCTAGTCTTTGGAATTTGCCCACTCCATTTGAGTGGAAGGGTGGCCTGATCACCCATGGCGTGCCTGTACAGGCACTTTGGTTTTTGTTTTTGACTTGAATTGATTGCTTGATACTTTGGTTTTGTTTTGACCTGACTTGAATTAATTGCTTGATACTTTGGTTTTAGTTTTGATTTTGACTTGACTTAAATTGCTTGACGAACAGGTGTGTCTTTAACAACACTTTGGGTTTAGTTTTTATTTTGATTTAGTGTGAATTAGATGAGTGAGTGATCTTTACCCTTTCCTTCTTGTAGTGTGAATGTTGTTTTGTCTCCAGAGAAAAATAGGTCGGACACAAAGTAAGCCCACTCTGCTAGGAATTGTGTTAAAACATTTCAAAAGAAAATTTCAAAAAAATAAAAGGAAAGTCATCAAATCATCAAAACTTACCCTATTAAAATGCAGGTTACAGAACCTTAAGAAAGGTTTTGCAGGAGATGATAGAGTTAAGTTAACCCCTTAGAGGTTAAGATCGCTGTGTGAATTAGAACTGCCCTCTTTTGGTGTTGGATGGCCCACCGAAGGAACTATAGACAAGGAACAATTGGCCATGTATTTAAGGTGGTGACAGGGGTCGGAGGACAGCCAGTGTACCTAGATCAAGTTCCTTTATATTGACCCATGGTTAAATATAATATAGACAAAACCAGCATAAATTTACCCCTGTTTAACAGATTCTTGCAAAAAAGCCAAAAGTAAAAATAACAGCAGCTTCGCCAGCAGACACAGAGTTAAAAAGGGAGTCCTAGAAACAGCAAGAGAAGCCAGTTTTGCAGGAGCCGCCAGAGATGATACAAATTCTTTCTCCGTATGTCCCAGCCTACCCCGCTTTACCGAGGCCAACAGCCCCCTCAGAAACAAGATTCAGGAGCTAACATGCCCCAGGTGTCACCTCAAAGGGGAGGATCGGAGCCTAAAGAGGCCAAAGAAGGAAGTCAAGATAGTCAAGTGGGCCGTCTCAGATCTAGTCTTGCTTGAGCTATTCCAATGCCTCTCAGGGAGATGTGAGGACCTGTCTATTACAATGACCAGGCCCATATCCGGGGGGGCAACAGACTTTCATCTATCAGCGCTTTTCAACCACTGATCTACTAAACTGGAAACACCTGGAACCCGCCACCTTGCTCTCAGCAGCTAGAGCCCTGTCGAGCATGACTGTGTAGAGGTGTTGGACTGAAGTTTACTCTAGCAGACCTGACCTCCGGGACCAGCCTTAGGCATCAGTAGACTAGGAGCTATACGTGGACGGGAACAGCTTCATCAACCCACAGGGAGAGAGATGTGCAGCGTATGCGGTGGTAACCCTGGACATGTCGTTAAGCTGGGCTCATTGCTTGAATTCGGGCCTTAGAACTCAGTGAAGGTAGGACTGTAAACATTTATACTGACTCTCGGTATAATGCCTGTTTAACCCTCCAAGTGCATGGAGAATTATATAAAGAAAAGAGCCTGTGAAACTCAAGGAAAAAGGGAAAAAAAGGCCCAGAGAATGCAACTCAGCTTCAGCGTTTGCAGAGGTACTGAGAAGCACTTCTGCAGAGGCTAAGAGTTGATAGAAAAAAGCAAGTAATAGCTGGGCGCGGTGGTTCACGCCTGTAATCCCAGCACTTTGGGAGGCCGAGACAGGCAGATCACGAGGTCAGGAGATCGAGACCATCCTGGCTAACACGGTGAAACCCCGTCTCTACTAAAAAATACAAAAAAACTAGCCCGGCAAGGTGGCGGGCGCCTGTAGTCCCAGCTACTCGGGAGGCTGAGGCAGGAGAATAGCGTGAACCCGGGAGGCGGAGCTTGCAGTGAGCTGAGATCTGGCCACTGCACTCCAGCCTGGTCGACAGAGCGAAACTCCGTCTCAAAAAAAAAAAGAAAAGAAAAGAAAAGAAACTTAAACAGTAAAAAGAGCCATACCTTGTGAAAACTTGCTTATAGACTACAGAACTGCCCTGGGCTGGAGACTATCGATACATGCTAGTGCTTGTTTGCTCATTTAAGATAAAATCAGGTTTTTGCTTATGGTCCTCCTCTGCGTCAGGTGCACCCCCACCAAACAAACTAGGTATTTGCTCTATAAAATTTTGTTCGGTTGGCCACCCCCAAATCATAGGTCAAATTAAAGGTGACCTCCAGAAACTAAAGAAATTAACCTTAAGAAAGCAAATGCAGCCGGGCGCGGTGGCTCAAGCCTGTAATCCCAGCACTTTGGGAGGCCGAGACGGGTGGATCACGAGGTCAGGAGATCGAGACTATCCTGGCTAACACGGTGAAACCCCGTCTCTACTAAAAATACAAAAATTAGCTGGGCGCGGTGGCGGGCGCCTGTAGTCCCAGCTACTTGGGAGGCGGAGACAGGAGAATGGCGTGAACCTGGGAGGTGGAGCTTGCAGTGAGCTGAGATCCGGCCACCACAC
>NW_016810868.1:1201968-1215117 GCF_001698545.2 Rhinopithecus bieti
AGATGGAGTCTCACTCTGTCGCCCAGGCTGGGGTGCAGTGGTACAGTCTTGGCTCACTGCAAGCTCTGCCTCCTGGGTTCACACCATTCTCCCATTCTCCTTCCTCAGCCTCCCAAGTAGCTGGGACTGCAGGCGCCCACCGCCATGCTGGGCTAATTTTTGTATTTTTAGTACAGATAGGGTTTCACCGTGTTAGTCAGGATGGTCTCGATCTCCTGACCTTGTGATCTGCCCACCTTGGCCTCCCAAAGTGCTGGGATTACAGGCATGAGCCACCATGCCTGGCCGACCCCACTTCTTTTTTTTTTTTTTTTTTGAGACGGAGTCTCGCTCTGTCGCCCAGGCTGGAGTGCAGTGGCCGGATCTCAGCTCACTGCAAGCTCCGCCTCCCGGGTTCACGCCATTCTCCTGCCTCAGCCTCCCGAGTAGCTGGGACTACAGGCGCCCGCCAGGTCGCCCGGCTAGTTTTTTGTATTTTTAGTAGAGACGGGGTTTCACCATGTTAGCCAGGATGGTCTCGATCTCCTGACCTCGTGATCCGCCCGTCTCGGCCTCCCAAAGTGCTGGGATTACAGGCTTGAGCCACCGCGCCTGGCCGACCCCACTTCTTAATACCATCACCTTGCAGGAGCCAGGGTTCCTTCCTTCCCTCCCTCCCTCCCTTCCCTCCCTCCCTTCCTTTTTTTTTTTGTTTTTTTTGTTTTTTTGTTTTCTGAGACAGAGTCTTGTTCTGTCACCCAGGCTGGAGGGCAATGGAGTGATCTCAGCTCACTGCAACCTCCGCCTCCCAGATTCAAGCGATTGTCCTGCCTTAGCCTCCTAAGTAGCTGGGATTACAGGCGTGTACCACCAGGCCCGGCTAATTTTGTATTTTTAGTAGAGACAGGGTTTCTCCATGTTGGTCGGGCTGTTCTGGAACTCCCAACCTCAAGTGATCCACCGCCTTGGCCTCCCAAAGTGCTGAGATGACAGGCATGAGCCACCGTGCCTGGCCTGGGGGCCAGGGTTTCAACAAACAAATTTTGGGGAGGACACATTCAGTCCATAGAAGAACCCTGGTTCCTTTTAGGGAAGATGGGCTTTGGAACTAGAATCTGAGTTCTGGTCTGCACACTGCTCCTGAGGCCCTCTCCATGCACAGAACAGAGAAATCTCTGCATAAGTTTCCACCAATACCCAACGCCCCCAGCCCTCTGGCTCCCTGAACAGGTGTGTGTCTCCCTTCAGAACAGAGCTGCTCAAACGTCACTAGGGTGTGGCCATGTGCAGGCAGAGGAGGATCACTGGAGCCCAGGAGGTGGAGGCTGCAGTGAGCTGTGACTGTGCCATTGCACTCCAGCCTGGATGACAGAGTGAAACCCTGTTTCAAACAACAACAACAACAACAACAACAGCCCCTTGGAAGAGGCCTACAGGGAGGGGTGTTGGGGAAGGACAGAGTTCTAACCCACCAGTCAGTCCCAGAGCAGCAGCCCCGGGACCTCAGCTTGGGCCTCTCTTAACGGTGGCTCTATGAACCAGGGGCAGGGGCTGCAGTGGACGGGAGGTTTAGGGATAACCCCATGGCCTGGGGGACCAGGGTCTAGTTAAGGTTAGTGGCTGTGATGCTGTTCTTACTTCAAAACATTACGAAATTGTGGTAGAAAATGTGGTATTACAAAAATGTGGTAGAAAATGCAAACAGTGTGGACGGACAGGAAGCAAAATTGAACGTCTGTTTCTGCCTGTCAGGGGTCATCCCACAGACGGCTCCTTGCGTCTTTTTTCAGCTCTGTACAAGCAGAGACTCGGAATGGCAGATCCTAATGCTGATTTTCTTCAGTTTCCTGGCTTTTCCCCCACTTTATTTATTAGCTTGCTAGTGCTGCCATGCAAAGGAACACAAAGTGAGGGGTTTATAACATCAGAAACTGACTTTGGGAGGCCGAGGTGGGCGGATCACTTGAGGTCAGGAGTTTGAGACCAGCCTGGCCAATGTGGTGAAACCCCGTCTCTACTAAAAATACAAAAATTAGCCGGGCGTGGTGGTGGGCGCCTGTAATCCCAGCTACTCAGGAGGCTGGGGCAGGAGAGTCACTTGAGTCAGGGCGGCACAGGTTGCAGTGAGCCGAGATTGCGCCACTGCACTCCAGCCTGGGTGACAGTGAAACTCCATCTTAAAACAACAACAAAAACAACAGAAGCTCACTGCCTAGCAGTCTGGAGGCCAGACACGGAGACCGAGGCTTGGGCAGGGCTGCTTCCTCCCAAGGGTCTTGGGGAGCATCCATGTGGCTCTCGGGCTTGCAGATGTGCCACCCTGATTTCCACCTGCACCTTCACGTGGCCCTCCCTGTGTCTGTGTCCAAACTCACCTTTCTATGCTGACGTCAGTCATATTGGATTAGGGCACATCCTACTCACCACATTTTAACTTGGTAACTTCTACAAAGACCCTATTTCAGCTGGGTGCGGTGGCTCACACCTGTAATCCCAGCACTTTGGGAGGCCGAGGCAGGCAGATCTCCTGAGGTCAGGAGTTCAAGACCAGCCTGACCAATGTGGCGAAACCCTGTCTCTACTAAAAATATAAGAAAAAAAAAAGTTGGGCGTGGTGATGTGCACCTGTCATCCCAGCTACTCCAGAGTCTGAGGAAGGAGAATTGCTTGAACCCAGGAGGCAGAAGTTGCAGTGAGCCGAGATTGCACCACTGCACTCCAGCCTGGGCAACAGAGTGAGACTCTGTCTCAAAAAAATTTTAAAAAGACCCTGTTTCCACGTAAGGTCACATTCTTTATTTATTTATTTATTTATTTCCAAGACGATGTCTTGCTCTGGTGCCCAGGCTAGAGTGCAGTGGCGCTATCTCAGCTCACTGCAACTCCATCTCCCAGGTTCAAACAATTCTCCTGTCTCAGCCTCCCAAGTAGCTGGGATTACAGGTGCCTGTCACTATGCTGGGCTAATTTTTGTACTTTTAGTAGAGACGGGTTTCACCATGTTGGTCAGGCCAGTCTCGAACTCCTGACCTCAGGTGATCCACCCCACCCACCTCGGCCTCCCAAAGTGCTGGGATTATAGGCATAAGTCACCATGCCCGGCCCACGTAAAGTCACATTCTGAGGCACTAGGGGTTGGGACTCCAGTCTAAGAATTTAAATGTAAGGGGACACAAGCCAGGCCATTTACCTAATCTCAGGCCCTCCCAGCAGTGGGCATGCATGGAGTCACCTTTTCCAGCCTTCTCCCTGGACACAACTGCAGTCTCCCATAGACGGCAGTGGCCATGCCACGGAGCCATGCCACACAGTGGGGCAGCCAGCTCTCACTTGCCCTTCACAGAGAAACCAGTCGGGCGTGGTGGTTCGTGCCTGTAGCTTCAGCGCTGTGGGAGGCCAAGGCAGGCGGGTCTCTTGAGCCCAAGAGGTAGAGACCAGCCTGGGCAACATGGCAGGACCCTGTTTCTAGTAAATAATTGATTAAACCAAAAAATAAGGAAGCCACTGGGCTGATTCCCAGGTGGGCGAGGGCACAAGGGAGTGTTGGATGGCCACTGCCCGCTCCACAGTCTACAGCCTACACCCACAGAACGCAGTGGGGCCGCTGCGGCGATGAACCGAGTCTTTTTTTTTTTTTTTTTTTTTTTGAGACAGAGTCTTGTTCAGTCGCCCAGGCTGGAGTGCAGTGGCGCGATCTCGGCTCACTGCAAGCTCCGCCTCCTGGGTTCACGCCATTCTCCTGCCTCAGCCTCCCAAGTAGCTGGGACTACAGGCGCCTGCCGCCACGCCTGGCTAATTTTTGTATTCTTAGTAGAGACGGGGTTTCACCGTGTTAGCCAGGATGGTCTCGATCTCCTGACCTCGTGATCCGCCCGCCTCGGCCTCCCAAAGTGCTGGGATTACAGGCTTGAGCCCGGCCTGGTTTGTTTCTTGAGACAGGCACGAGGTGAACGGTCTTCCTGTATCCTGGCGTTTTCTTTTTCCTTCCGAGCCACTGGTTCACAGCCTCTGTCCGCGCTGTCGTTTTTCCTGTGGGTTTGTGAGGGTGCGTCTGTCAGTGTTAAAGACACGGGACGCCCGGGCAGCAGAGCTGGGCTGGGGGCCTGGGGCTCCTCTGTGGTCGGCCATTTGCCTGCCAGGGATGTGGGAAACCAGCGAACGGAGCTATAACCACAGTGTCGAGAAAGCCAAAATACTAGGTCTTGGAATCGAGGTGGAGGCAGGATGGAGGGAAATTGAGGCTCAGGACACCAAAGGATAGGGGAGCCGCGTGGTATTTCCAAGGCTCCGTGTGTCCAGGAGCCCTGACTGGCATGGTATCCAGAGAAGTGTCAGGCTGGGCTGGCTGGGGCAGCACTGGAGTCCGGTCCGCCAGGGACGGGCATGGGGACTATACCAAGGCCCTGGGGAGAAGGTGAGCAGGTGAGCAGTGCCACCTCAGCTGCCCTGTCCAGGCTCGTGAGGCACCACACCGCCTGGGGGAGGTGTGGCCAGGCCAATCCTGTGGGCACCCTGGGTGTCTGGGTGGAGTCTCCCCTCGGTGTACCTCCCTGGGGCTGCCCCCCAAAGCATCAGGGCCCAGGTGGGATGCAGGCGCAGTTGGCGACGCCAAAGGGCCAGACTGAACTGTGGGTTCCAATCACGCCAGGAAGCTCAGAGCAGGCTCACACCTGTGGACCAGCACCGTCCCCTGGCCGCTTTCTCTCAGCCGCGCAGGCTGTGGCTTCTACCCCCCTCCTGCTGCTTCTTTTTAAAGGTTAAGGGGTGGCGGTAAGAAACCTGCGCTGAGCGCCAGTGGGAGGAATGGGAGGTGGGGTGGAGACCTGCACTGCCGGCCAAACACCAAAGCCAGGCTGGCCTCCCCGCCCGGTTGCGGGCAGGTCTGGAATTTGAGCCCCGCCCTGAACGGGGAGGGCCCTGCCTGACTGCTTGGTAGCTGGGAAGGGGCGGCTCCCCCAGGTGGGCTTACCACCCTCACAATGCTCTGGTGCTGCAGATGGGGAACTGAAGCTAGGCTGGGCAGGCCATTTCTCCTGCTCACCCACACCCACTGGTTTTCTGGGCTGGGAGCCCTGATAAGCGGTATTTGCCGAAGGGAGAGCCATAGGGCAGTTTCTGAGCTGGGTTCACAGTGGAGGTGGTCCGGACCCAAAGCCACCCCCTCCCCAGGTGACACTCCCTGCACCCTTCTGGACTGTAGGCTCTCCCTGTGCCCCGCCCCCTGGTCTCCACCCACCACGCTGGCTGCCAGCACACTCAGCACCGGGTGGGTGGATCTCTGTGCACCAGACTCAAGTCCAAGGCAGCCCCCCACACCATTCCCCCACCCTGAGGTCACACCCTCAGGCTCAGATACCCCGGGGCCAGGCTGGTGTTGCTCAGGCAGCTGGCTCTGCGCGCTGGGCAGCTTCATCTGCCCGCCTAGGTGGCTCCACGGGGCGGGCCCCTTGGCCAGGGAGGGCGGGGCGCACAGGGAGACTTAAAGAGCGACCCAGGTCCCCACCCGGGCCTGACCGCGCAGCTCCCACCATGGCGGAGACCAAGCTCCAGCTGTTTGTCAAGGTGCAGGGCAGACTGAGATGCAGGGAGGGTGTTTGGGAGGGGGTGCTCTTCTGGGCTTTGCTTTCTGGGGCAGGCTGTGGGGTGGGCCTCCCCAGTAATGTCTGAGCCCCTCCCTGTGGGTGGCTAAGGGGACTCGGGCAGCCCTACAGAGGCTGAGTAAAGTGGGACCCAGAAAGTCACCCAGAGAGGGGTCCAGTGGCCCTGGTCCTGCTCCCAGCCTTGGCTCCTGGGCCCAGCCCAGTCTTCTGGAGGAGAGCCCCTTGGTGGGGAGGTACCAACCAAGCTGCCAGTGGTGGAGCTTAAGGTCAGTGTTCCAGGATTGGGGGTGCTGGGCCAGGCAGCCCCATCAGCTCTCAGGTCGGGGACTGGCGTGTGGGGGCTGGTGTGCTGCTGACCACAGCGCCCAGTCTCATGTGTGAATCACTCAGAAACCAGCTTGTGGGGCCCACCCCACCCCACCCCTGCAACCAGCTTCTGGGGACTGAGCCCAGGGGCCTGGCCTGTCCAGGCTCTGATAAGATTCCAGCGGCCAAGCCCGCTCCAGGCCTCAAGGCTCCCAGCAGCTCTGCGTCCCTCCCCATGTCCTGGGGACCAAGTCAAGGGCCCTTACTGGGCACTTGGAAGTCGCGCTGACCAAGCTGGAGCTCTGGCGTCCCTCCAGTCCCGCTGGCAGTGGGAGGTGGGTCCCGCCCAGCCCGGTGGCAGGATGCCTGGGTCTGCTCCCAGCCCTGACCTCCCCCTCCTCCCGCCCGCCGCTCCACCCACCCAGGCGAGTGAGGACGGGGAGAGTGTGGGTCACTGCCCCTCCTGCCAGAGACTCTTCATGGTCCTGCTCCTCAAGGGCGTACCCTTCACCCTTACCACGGTGGACACGCGCAGGTGAGGCGCCACCCTGGGGACCCCTGCCTAGCCTCACCTCACACACTGGTGGGCCGGCCTCCTCCCACCCTGCTGCTGCCCACAGGTCCCCGGACGTGCTGAAGGACTTCGCCCCCGGCTCGCAGCTGCCCATCCTGCTCTATGACAGCGACGCCAAGACAGACACGCTGCAGATCGAGGACTTTCTGGAAGAGACGCTGGGGCCGCCCGAGTGAGAGCCTGAGCAGGGTGGGAGGGGAAGAGGGGGCGCCCAGGGAGGACGCGCGCAGGACAGAGCCCAGGAAGGTGCTGTGGGGTACTGTGGGGCCGAGACGGGGCTGCCCCCAGTCTGATGGAGTCTCTCATCCCCTCATCCCGCAGCTTCCCCAGCCTGGCCCCTCGTTACAGGGAGTCCAACACCGCTGGCAACGACGTTTTCCACAAGTTCTCCGCGTTCATCAAGAACCCGGTGCCCGCGCAGGACGAAGGTGAAGCGGGGTCAGGGGGTTGGATGCCCAAGTGGGAGGGCGTCCTGGGCCGGGTCCTCACCTCGCCGCCCGCCCCTAGCCCTGTACCAGCAGCTGCTGCGCGCCCTCGCCAGGCTGGACAGCTACCTGCGCGCGCCCCTGGAGCACGAGCTGGCGCTGGAGCCGCAGCTGCGCGAGTCCCGCCGCCGCTTCCTGGACGGCGACCGGCTCACGCTGGCCGACTGCAGCCTACTGCCCAAGCTGCACATCGTCGACGTGAGCGCGGAGGGAGGGCGGGCGGGCAAGCCCGGCGCGCTGGGGAACGGCAGGTCCTGACCGCGCCCCGCGATCCTGCCCGCAGACGGTGTGCGCGCACTTCCGCCAGGCGCCCATCCCTGCGGAGCTGCGTGGCGTCCGCCGCTACCTGGACAGCGCGCTGCAGGAGAAGGAGTTCAAATACACGTGTCCGCACAGCGCCGAGATACTGGCGGCCTACCGGCCCGCCGTGCACCCCCGCTAGCGCCCCATCCCGCGTCTGTCGCCCAATAAAGGCCTCTTTGTCAGGAGTGAGGGTATCCTGACATCTGAGGGGTCTTGTGATCACTTTCCATCCCCAAACCCCAGGGTGGGACGCTCAGCCTGATAGCCCAGACCACAGGGGCAGGAGAGCCGGGGGTCGGGCGGGTCCCATCCTCCATGTTAAGAACGCGCAGACTCCAGGTCTCCTGCAACCGGTAGCCTCAGGGATCTCCAGGACTGGATTGGGCTCCCAAACCAGTCAGGCAGGGGTGGGGCGGGGTGCCCCGGGTGGATGGGGGCTGGTACATTCCTCAATCCTGTCCGGGGGCAGGCACTCCCCTCCCCGCAGGGCACTTCCACAGCATCTCAGGGTCTGCACAGGCCTTCTGTGTGCATCCTCCTACGGGGCTCCGTGCCCTGCCTGGGTGCGGCCTGGGAGGGTGGGAACAAAGTTCTAAGCCTTGGGGAGCCCTGGCCCTGCCTGGCTGGGCCCCTCTCAGCTCCTGGGCTGGCAGGGCTGGAATAGCTGGACGGTCTGAGACTGCTCACCTCCCTCCAGCCCAGCAAGGAAGTCTCCAGGGAACTGAGATGCTGCAGCATCTGTTCACATCCTGTGGCCCCACACCTAGAGTGCAGGCCCAGGGGCATTCCCTGATCCCTTCCCAGGCTAGTGCCAGGAGTCAGAGCCCCACCAGAGCCTCCAACAAAGGGAGCGGTTTATTTGACAGGGAAGGAACTTGAGGAGCCAGCCGCCTTAGTCCTGGCCCAGGACAGGCAGGTGGAGGTGGTGGTTGGGGGGGTCTCTGATGAGGGCCTCGAAGACTGCCTGTCCCCTCACAGGCAGACTCCTCGTGGGGCCACACTTGTGCTGCACCTTCAGGTCTCATCAAAGTCCACACCACCAGCTGGTTTCTTACTGAGAAGGAAGAAGGGTGTCACTATGGCACTATGGTGTGGAGAAAGGGGTGGGGTCCAGGGTTGGACCCTGGGTGCAGGAAGGGGCCGGTGGGCGGGTACCTCTTGAACCCAGGGTTGATGAGTGACTCTCCCGGACACCGCCTCCTGACCCCAGGTCCAGGGCCACCTCTCTGGGGATCTGGGTCTGGGGGAAAACAGGATGGGGACGCTCCTGAACCTGGCAGCACCCCGGCCACAACCTTCTCCGAATAGACAGGCATTCTCTCTGGAGCATGAGGCTTGTTCAGGGGAAACTGAGTTCCAGATTAAAGCACATAGCCCTACTTGAGTCACAGGCGTACATGCCTTACCTGGTAAGAAGCGCTGAGATCCTGCAGGCCGGGGACTCTTCCTGGGGCTGGCAGCTGTCTCTTCTGCAGCTGGGAAGGAAAGCCCATGGGAACCCCACTCAGTGCCAGGAGTGGGGGCAAGAGCAGGGGACCCCAGTGAAGGTATGAGGTGCCCACCCCCAATCTTACCTGCCAGTCGCCGCTCCAGGCTCCACACGCGTTTTGCCAGGCCCAGTGTCAGTGCCTGCAGTCTGGAGGCTGCCTCTGGGCCTGGTACCTTGGAGAGGTCAAAGGCCAGTGCCGAAGGGTCCCCTGAAAGGGTCAGGGATGCTCTGTCCTCCTGCAGGGTCAGAGCCACAGCTTGCTGCTCACAGGCTGCCCTGGAAGAGGAGAGGTGCTGAGAGCTGTGACAGACCCTCCTCCTCCCCACCCAGCTTCCTCCCTGCTTGGGTCTCACCTGAACCGGGGGATGATGTCCTCAGCCGCACTCAGACCAAAACGGGCTTTCTAGAGAGCACAGGTGCTTGTCACCAGCTGCCTGGAACCTGAGACCCACTGGGAGCACCCGAAACCTGCCCGACCCCAGAGCCACTTGGGACCCCTAGCCAGTGTGAGGACTACAGCTACAGGGCGGGCAGAGGGTGTCAGAGCCGTCTGGGGAATCCCAGATGTCGGTCACCCCAAACACGATCTGGACTGCAGGGAGGGGTGTGGCGGCTCCCAGACCTGCCCAGTTACCCACGAGGGCTGCCAGGCTGTCCGGCGTGAAGCAGGTGCTCCAAAGCTCCGCGGCGTCGGTCACGCTGGGGGAGAGGGCCTGTCAGGCGGGGCCGACTCGGAGCTCCCCGCACCCCTACCTCCCCGCGGACCCCCCACTCACTAGAGGTTGAAGCCGCCGCCTTCCCCCTCTCCGCTTCCCTCCCCTTCGCAGTAGCACACGAAGCGGGGCGGCTCGGGGCCCGGCGGCAGCGTGCAGAGTGGCGGCGACAGCGGATCCATGGCGCCCGGTGAGCGGGAAACCGGCGGGGCGGGGCGGGGCGGGGCTTGGGCCCCGGGAGGGGCGGGGCTGTGCGGGCCCAGGGCTCCTGCGCGGAAGAACGGCTTCCGGAGCCGGGTGCAGGCCAGTCGCGGGCTTAGGGAGCTTGCGCGGGGCGGAGTCTGGCTGGGGGCGGGGTCTTTAGGTGGAGGCGGGGTTAGGGGTAGGGTTAGGGGCGGAGCTAAAGGCACAGGCCGGGCTGGGAGGACCCGGTAACCGCGCCGGCTTCAGGCGGCTAGAGGCCGGGTTTAGTGCGCGGGGCGGGCTGGAGCAGGGCGTCCTCGGTCAGGGATCCAGAGGCCCTGCTCCTAGCGCTGACCTCGCCGGGCGTGGGCTTCGCGGCGGGATCCTGGGTTCTGGCCCTCGCGCCCGCGAGCAGTCCCACTCTAACCTCGCCCGCCCCCGCCCCCGCTCCACGTCCAGCCGAGTCCGGGTTCCCTCCGTGGCGCTGCGGGCAAGTCCTGGAGCCCCGCCCTCCCATCGTCTTCACACACCAACGGGAAGCTTCCTAACCCTAATTGTAAGAAGTTATGGTTGGCCCGGCAAGGTGACTCACGCCTGTAATCCCAGCACTTTGGGAGGTCGAGGCGAGCAGATTGCCAGAGTTCAGGAGTTCGACACCAGTCTGGCCAACATGGTGAAATCCCCTCTCTACTAAAAATACATAAAAATTAGCCGGGTGTGGTGGTGCACGCCTGTGAGGCAGAGGAATTGCTTGAACCAGGGAAGTGGAGGTTGCAGTGAGCCGAGATCGCGCCACTGCACTCCAGCCTGGGAACAGAGTGAGACTCCGTCTCAAACAAACAAAAAAATAAGTCATAGTACAGAGCGATCCCCAGGGAGGAAGACTTCTGCGCTCTCTGTCCTGCCTATGGTATTACTCCAGCTCCTCCTACGTGCCTGTTGTCCTAGGCCTGGACATCAATCAACAGACAAGGTCTCTGACTCCCTGGAGCTTGTAGGATCCAATAGGAGAAACACCACACTCTGAGGCAGGGCCGAGCGCCAGGAGAAACTGCAGTGGGTGCTATGAGGACAGGAGGAAGAGGATGGCTCCCACCAGGGACAGGGAGATCCCACGCAGAGGCCTGGCCACATAAACAACAGTTCTGTTCAAGGCTTGGCAAGAAGGCCAGGTTGGTGGCATGGTGCTGTGGGGAGGGTCAGTGGGTTTGTAGGCTATGCTTCTGTATGGGAGTGCTCCCACAGCAAGCCTGCCTCACCTCCTCCTGCCTCCCAGTTCACTCCCAGTCCTGGCTCCTGCACCCTGGGCCTCTGCACACATTGCTGTTTCTGCCTGGCACACCCTTTCCCCAGATTCACATGCTTCCTTCGGGTCTTTCCTCAAAAGTCACTTCAGCAAGACCTTCCCTGGTGTTCTGACGTTTCAGCACGCTGCCCAGCTCTCACATCCCGCTCTCCTGTCGCTTTCTTATTTTTCACCCTTCTCACTAGAAAGTACACTTGGCTTGCTTTATTCTGGCAGTTAGCCCCCTGTTATACCCTCCTGGGTTTAGACCTTTCTGCACTCCCCTCACCTTGGGCTGGACTTAATTAACAACTTGCTTCTGGCAACCAGAATAGGACAAAATTGCTCTTGAATTGCTGGGTGTGACAAGAGGCAGCCCTAAGGGGACGCCGATGGCCAGCAAGGGAGCTGGGAAGCTGACGCCCCAGCTGAGCCTTACTATGAGACCACATCACCGGCCGGCAGCTTGACCACAGCCTCCTGAAACTTTGTGCCAGAGGCCCAGAGTCCTGCCCTGCTGACACTGGGAGATAATGCACTCCTGCTGGGTTAAGCGGCTGCATTTGGGGTAACCTGTCACTCTGCAGTAAGTGACCAGTACACTTATTTATCCTGCTTATTGTCCATCACCCCAGGAGGTCCATGAGGACAGGGATTTCTGTCTATTTTACTGCCAGTGTATCTGTCTTTTCAGCACTTACACAATGCCTAGCACATACAGACACTGAATAAACATTGTGAATGACAGAATGAAGGAGGAGTGGCGGCTGTTGGAGGTTTAAGCAGGAGTGGATGGGAAGTGGCACGTCTGACTTATGTGTGTGAAGTCCATATTCTGTGCTGTGAGGAGAGAGTACGGGGGGCTGCAGAGGTCGGGGAGAGGGGTGGACCATGAGCTCGGAGTGGAGGTGGAGAGAGGAGGAGGCACAGAAGGATCAAGGATGGCCCCGGCATTTGGGAAGAGAGGAACAGGGAGATTCATCCCCAAGATGACTGGGGTGGGGCAGATTCGGAGAGGATTGGGGGGCCTCTCCTTTGTCATGTAAACTCTGAGATGCTGGCTGTAGTAGGCCCCAGGTATCAGGCCCTAATCCTTGGGACCTGTGAATGCTATTGTTTATGGAAAAGGCTGGGCACTGCATTCCAGCCTGGGCAACAGAGTGAGATCCTGTCCCCCTCCCCCCCAAAAAAAAGGAAAGAAAAGAAAGGGGTCTTTGCAGATGTGCCCTTGAGATGGGGCGATTATCCTGGATTACCCAGGGAGGCCCTCAGTGCCATCTCAAGGGCCTTATAAAATTCAGGCAGAAGAAGCCTTGAGACAGAAAAGAAGGCAGTGTGGCATGGAGGGAGGAACTGGAGCAATACAGCCACAAGCCAAGGATTACAGGCTGCTATCAGAAGCCAGAAGAGGCCAGGCCCGGTGGCTCATGCCTGTAATCCCAGTGCTTTGGGAGGTTGGAGTGAGAGGATTGCTTGAGGCCAGGAGTTCAAGGCCAGCCTGGGCAAGACAGCAAGACCCATCTCTAAAAAGAAAACATTAGCCAGGCATAGTGATGCATGCCTGTAGTCCCAGCTACTTAGAAGGCTGAGGCAGGAGGACTGCTTGAGCCCAGGAGTTCAAGGCTTCAGTGAGCTGATTGTGCCATAGTACTCTGGCCTGGACATCAGAGCAAGCCTCTGTCTCAACAACAACCACAACAACAACAAAAAAGAAGACAAAGAAGCTAGAAGAGGGAAGGAAGAATTCTCCCCTTGAGCCCTCAGAGGGAGTGCAGCCCTGCTGATACCTCGACCCTAGTAAACTGATTTTGGACTCTGGCTTCAAGCTACAAGTTTGTGATAATTTGTGGCAGCCTTAGGAACGAACACAAGACCAGAAACAAAGATTAGTTACAAAACATGACAAGAAAACTGCAAAACCTTCATTTAACTAGCCTCAGGCTGGCCGGGCGCGGTGGCTCAAGCCTGTAATCCCAGCACTTTGGGAGGCCGAGACGGGCGGATCATGAGGTCAGGAGATCGAGACCATCCTGGCTAACACGGTGAAACCCCGTCTCTACTAAAAAATACAAAAAAACTAGCCCGGCAAGGTGGCGGGCGCCTGTAGTCCCAGCTACTCGGGAGGCTGAGGCAGGAGAATAGCGTGAACTCGGGAGGCGGAGCTTGCAGTGAGCTGAGATCCGGCCACTGCACTCCAGCCTGGGCGACAGAGCGAGACTCCATCTCAAAAAA
>NW_016810868.1:1216882-1250282 GCF_001698545.2 Rhinopithecus bieti
CCATTCTCCTGCCTCAGCCTCCCGAGTAGCTGGAGCTACAGGCGCCCACCACCACGCCCGGCTAATTTTTTGTATTTTTAGTAGAGACGGGGTTTCATCATGTTAGTCAGGATGGTCTCCATCTCCTGACTTCATGATCTTCCTGCCTCGGTCTCCCAAAGTGCTGGGATTACAGGTGTGAGCCACTGCACCCAGCCCAAGTGGTGTTTTTTAATAAAAAATTTTCTGAGCTGGGCCTGGGGGCTCACGCCTGTAATCCCAGCACTTTGGGAGGCCAGGGTGGGTGGATCACTTGAGGTCAGGAGTTTGAGACCAGCCTGGCCAACATGGCAAAACCCCGTCTCTACTAAGAATACAAAAATTATAGTTGGGCATGGTGGTGGTCACCTGTAATCCCAGCTACTTGGGAGGCTGAGACAGGAGAATCACTTGAACCTGGTAGGTAGAGGTTGCAGTGAGCCGAGATCGCACCACTGCACTCCAGCTTGGGAGACAGAGCAAGACTCCATCTCAAAAAAAAAAAAAAAAAAAAAAATCTGACCAACTGAGAAGCAGAAATCATAGCATACTGCACCCCGTAGACCCATCACCCAGATTAAACAATTATCAAAATGTTGACAAATTTGCAACCAGTTATATTACTATTTTTATTATTATTTTGCTGAACTAGGTACATTACAGCGAGTAGGTTATTTTCCTTCAAATTCTTCAAGACTTGTCTGTAAAAGACAATACTGTCCTACATAGACTCAAGGCAGGGCAGAGTTTTATGCAGCACCTCCTGTCCTCCTCCTCGCCCTCCACTCTCGGTGGGCAGGCCCTGGGTCAGGGTTGGGGGTGCTTCCTTGGTCTCCGGAACAGCCAGGCCTGTGGGGCGGGACCTGGAGCCCGGAGTCGGGGCCGGGGGAACTGGGTGACCCGGCGTGGCGCCTGGGGATGGAAGCCGCCGACACTGACTCGGCCCGTCGCTTGGGAGGACCCTGAAGGCCACGACCCGCGGCGGTGTCCGCTGGAGCCTGGGGCGCGCGCTGCGTGGTGTCCGTGTCCCGCCCTCCCGGCGCCTCCAGTCTGGGGGTCTGGGTCCGTGCAGAGGTAGAAAAGGCCCAGAGCTGGGGCTGGGGCCCGCCCTGAGGAACCTCCCTGCTGCAGAGCCGACGCTCGGTCCCTCCCGGGCCGACGCCTGCCCAGACAGGCAACAGGGGGTGACCCGGCCTCTTTCCCAGGGCGCCCATGTACCTGGCCGCCCCCGCCACCCCTCCCTCCCTCCAAGAAACGCACAGCGCCACAGGCACTCAGGGCGTTTATTGCGCTTGGGGCCAAGGTGTGGAGAGAGGGGCTCTTTGGGGAGGGCTGGGCGCACGGAGCAGCTGACCCCTGCAGGCACTCAGGGGCTGGACCCCTCACCGCAAAACAAGGAGCAGGTGGGGGACGTCCCTTGCCTCCGCCCCTCCCGACGCGCAGCCCCGCGGTTCCCCAGGCTGCTGCTGCTCGGATCCGCCCGGATGCCCCATCACCCCCGCTCTCGCCCCCAGCTGTCCCGAAGGTAGAGGGCCCCACGGTGCAGCCCACGGCCCTAGGAGGGCCCATCGTCCGTGGCTCCACATGGCCGTGGTCTACTCACCCGGGAGAGCGCGCCCGCACACTGGTCTGCAGAGAGTGGGCCTGAGGCGCACCCCTGGTGCCCTCTTCCTTGGGACGGAGGCCCCCGACCTGCCCCAACGGGATCTCCTCCAGGGAACAATGCCCTGTCTCACCCTCCCCCGACCCGGACAGGCTGGGTCTGCCCCCAGCACTGCTGTCCAGAATCTGAGATCAGTGGAGTGACTAGGGCCTGGCCCTCCCAGCAGGGGTGTGACCCGGGGCCTGGCCCTCCCAGCAGGCCTGCGGGCACCGCTCACCCAACTTCCGCAGCAGGACGCCCTGGCTGGGGCTCAGGCCCACTTGGGGCGCCAGTAGCTGCATCTTCTGGGCGCCTTCGGGAAACAGCTCCAGGGCTCGAGCTGAAGGTGGGGAGGGCGGGTGAGCTAAAGGGAAGGGGTTGGAGGGGCGAAGAGAGGGCGAGAGGGGCAGGGAGGGGTGAGAGGGGCGGGGAGAGGCCGGGACCCGCGGTCACAGACACCGGGAGCCAGCGGTTCCGCCTTCCCCGCCTTCCCCATGCAGAAGGCACTGGTGCAGGCACAGGAGGGACATTCCAGACCCGAAGCTGGGGGGTGTCTGGGCCTCCGCCCCGCAGCCCGCCCACCATAGAGCTGCAGTCACTGGTTCTGCAGGCCCCCTTTCCGCGTCTCCAATTACAGCAAGGCAAAGTGCTGGTAGTCGGAGAAGGCCACTCGGATATCAGTCAGTGCCATGGCTGGAGGAGCGAGAGCCGGTGACCCCAGGCCCAGGGCACATCCCCCCAACGTGGCACCCCTCATGCCCTGGCCCCAGGTGCCAACCCAGCAGCCCGCACAACCCCCAGGGCCCCCACCCCACAGCCCTGCCTGCCACCCCACCTTACCTGGGTTGCTGAACTGCCCCCTACAGCACCCTTGGTGAAGGTTGTGTCCATTTCCTGGCACTCGCCATTGGACCTGGGGTGGAGGAGCCCCAGTCCCCTGAGTGGCCACCCCTGCCCAGCGCCCAGGCCCAGAGCCTACCTTGCTGTCTCTGAGCCCAGGGTCCCCTGTTCACCTTCACCATCCTTAGAGAACATGGGACTTTAGGATGACCTTAGAGGTGGGGACACTCCTGCTGCGGGTGGGGAGGGGGTATTAAGTACCTGCTCATGGGCACACAGTCTAGAATGCAGGGTCTCCAGGTCCCCCTTCCAGACACAGACACACAGAAGACGCACACATACACACATGCACACACACAGAGATACACATAGACACAGATACACTGACAGACACACACATATACACACACACTCACATAAAAGACACACGCAGAGATAGACACAGACACACAGACGCATACAGTGATACACAGAGACGTACACACAGAGGTACACAGCTACACAGAAGACACACACACACGCAGAAATAGACACACAGAGACACAGCCACATACAGTAATACACACACACAGACATGCAGACACTTTTCTCAACACCAGCCCTCAGGCGGTGCTTCCTCCAGGGCCTGGGTCCCTCTGGACCCCGTGAGGCTGCCTTCTGGAGCTCTGCAGCACGGAGCCCTTGAGGACCCGTGGTCTGACCCCGATGTGCTGGGGACACCGTGGTCCCTCTGGACCTTCATCTGGCCTCATCTGAGGCTGAGTCTGATGGGCTCGTGGGGTCACTTACATGGGATATCCAAACTTGAGGGCCAGGTCACTGTTCTTCAAGGGGGTCACTAAGACCACAGGCATCTTCATGGTGTCCTTGGAGTCCAGGAAGTCCTGGTCATCTGACACCACCCCGACCATGTACCAGGTGCCCTGGAACTGCAGGGCAAGTGCAGGGAAGGCTGGGAGGCCGCCTGAGCCCACCACGTTGTGTCCTGACACAGCTGCTTCCTGGCCAGGACAGGGGCTGCTGTACACACCTCCACCCTGATGCAGAACTGAGAGAGGGGGGCCTCAGCAGATGAGCAACTGGCCTCCACCAACCCAGCACCGTCCTGTCTGCAGCTGGTACTCAGGGGGTACGGCTGGATGGGTGAGGCTGTGGCAAGGTCACAGGTCTATGTGGAGTGGGTGGGGGACAGTGAGGGGCAGGCAGCTGCAACTTGTCCCAGTTTTGGGCCCTGGGTAGTGATGGGGGATGCAACCGAAAAGCTAGGATGGAGGCCTGCAGTCTTCCCCAGCCAACCCCTACCCCAGTCACATGGAGCAGGTGTGGTGGGGGATTTCCCATGCCCCCAGCCCTGCTGAGCCTGGATCAAAGAGAGTGTGGACAGGGACCTGGGGTGCAGCACCAAAGCTGGGAGGACTCATTGGAGAGGAGGAGGAAACAGGGATGGGCGCACCTGGCTAGCATCAAAGTTGGCCTGGATGGGGACCTGGGCCTGGCCTGGGGACACCCAGAGGAGGACAAGGAGGGAACTGATCAGCAGAGCCTGAAGCATTGTGCAGCAAGGTGACATGGCGTCTCCTTGGGACACGGGAGCAGGACAGAGCTGAGGTGGCTCCTCTGTAGGCTTTATGCCTCCGAGGTGCCCTGGGGCAGCTGGCCTGGGACTGCACCCACTGTGATAGGCTTCTGATCGAGCTGCATGCTACAGTGCTCTAGCCTGGCTCCCTCCACCCAACCCCAGCCATGCCTTGCCTTTCCTTCGGGGTGGGGCCGGATGACTGGCAGCTGAGGGTAGTTCTGATGGGCGTCTGGGCTAGGGGGCCTGCAGCTCACCCCATCCTGCCTCTCTGGCCTTCTGCAGCCCCCCTGGGATGTTGGATCCCCACTACCTTGAGCTCAGGCACAGCCCTAAGCCCCCTTCTCCGGGAAGGCCACCCAGAAGCTCACCCTCACCTCTGACCCTCAAAAAGGTTGGTGCCTCTGCAGGGCCTGCTCGGGGGGCCTGGTGAGCAGGTCACAGTGAGTCTTGCACATTGTGTACCTGAGAAAGGCTGCCTGGGTGGGAATCTGGGAGGGAGCAGGGTTGGGCAGGGCACTGGCGGGGCATGGTGTGCCCGTGGTGCCAGGGCTCTGGCGAGTGGACAAGGCTGTGATCTGGCGGCCCAGGTCAGAGGGCAGGGGGTGCTCAGGGAGCCAGAAGGGATGTGGGGTGTCCTGTCCCCAGCCCACTCTGTCAGTCTGTCCTGATGGAGGGTGGAGACACTCTGGCGTGTTTCAAACAAATGTTCCTTTTTCGTCCCCTGAAACCCTTATCTCTGCCCAATCTCAGTGTGTTAATCCCACACCCCAAGACACCCAACAAGTCCAAAGCTCCTCTGGGGCCTTGAGCCTCAGGCCTTTCCTGCTGAGGGGGTGACAGGGTGGGGTTGGGGGTGCAGGGTACCTGCCTAAGGGATTTAGATGAGTCACTGACCCCCCCAGCTCAGCACCGGCCTGGTGGCAGTGGCAGCTGAGGGGGTATGGCTGGACGTGTGGGGCTGTGAGGCAGGGTCACATGACTGTGTGGGCTGGGTGGGAGACAGTGAGGGACACCCCCTCCTAGCTGTCTGACTCAAGACCCCACTGGGAGCAAACACTAGAAGGTCTGTTCCTTTGTTGACCTCAGGCTGAGATTTTATAGAGCAGGAGGTCCAGGTGGCCAAGGCCAGGACCAGGACTGGTGACGACAGCACAGACAGCCAGGAGCCAGCCTACTGACTTGCTTCCGGAGTTTATTCCGCAGAGCCAGGATGAAGCCCAAGGGGGCAGGGGTGCTTTGGCGGGGAGCCGGGGCAGGGGCTCAGGGAAGGAACAGAGCGGAGACATCCAGATCGCAGGGATCACCTGGCTGGCTGGGGTCCCAGCTTCAGCCCTGGGGAGTCCTGGGGGGTGCAACCGAAAGCCGAGGATGGAGGACTGCAGTCTTCCCCAGCCCACCCCCACTCCTGTCGGATGGAGCAGGTGCAGGGTAGGGGGACTTTTCTCTGTCCCCAGCCCCGCTGAGCCTCGCTGAGAGAGCAAGATCCACCGCTGGGGTTCAGATCTCGGATCCCCGCTGCCCCAGGGTCTACAGACTCCACCCCTCCTAGCCCCAGGATCCACAGACTCCTCCCTTCCCAGCCCCAGGATCCACAGACTCCAGCTCCAGCCTAAGCTTCCCTCCTGGGGATGGTGGGTGAATCCGCTCCGAGCCCGCTCTCCTGAGCTCTCCCACGGCATCCATGTAGCGTCCTCGGACTTCCCCTTCCATCCCCTGTCCCCTCCCATCCCATCTCCCCCACCCTGGTTTACCCCTATCCCAGGTGCCAGATGCCCTCGCTGCCAGATGGCCCCTGTGGTATAGCCCCTTGGCCTTGTCTGCCTGGGGCCTCACACCTGCACCCCCCAATCGTGAGCCTTCAGGGGTCAGCCCTATTCCAGCCGCTGGGACAGGTTTTCCTTCCGAGCCTTACACCTGTGCACTCATCAGTATGGGCAGCCCCTGTGTCTCCTGCCCAGCCCTGGACGACGGCAGCCATCAGGAAGGATGGGTCTGCAGCACCAGGCTGTCCTGGGGCCCTGATCCATCGCAGAGTGGGTTGGGTGGATGTGTGTTGAATGAATGAATGAATGAATGAATGAATGAATGAATGGAGTGGCTCACCTATTGTTCCGTCATGCACTTATCTGCCAAGAAAGAAGCCAGGGCTGTCGTCAGAACCCCAGACTTAGGCCAATTTTCCCACTGGGCTTCCTGTCCCTCCCCTAATACAGAGCTCGTCTTGACTGAGCCCCCAAACTGCACAGACCCCCCCATCACCTCCCACCTCTCCCCTGGCCCCTCAAAACAAAGAGAGGGTCTTTTTCCACCTCTGCCGAGAGCAGGCTGTCCGCCCCAGGAGGTTGTGCCTGAGCGCAGTATGGTTGGTCCTCCTGCATCCCCCATAGGCACCCTCTACCCTATGCTCCCCACCAGGCTGGAGCCCCACATCCTGGGAGCTGCTGGGGCCTGGCACAGAGTGGGCACCTGGTCTCCATGTCCCCATGGAGGGGCTCCTCATGAAGGGGCTGCAGGAGGGGGTTCTGACTCGAACACTCACCCGCTCTGTCCCTGGCCCAGGCCTCCAGCAGGGCGGGGCCACCTCCTCCCCTCTGCCTCTCCCTGTCAGGAGACTGCCTGCCTGCCTCTAATCTGACCTTAATCCTCTACCCATCAGATTAGGACCCCTTACCGGTTTGGGGCAGGAAGACAATGGTATCCTCTGTGAAGCCCTGGGCCTTGCAGAAGGCGGTAAATTTCTCCTTTAACTCAGCCCTGGGGGTCTGGGTTCGGCCTGGGACAGAGTGGAGATGGAGCTGGCCTCAGCGGGGGGATGGTGTATGCCCTGCCCTGGGTCTTGGGGACCCCCCTCTGGTCATGCCTGTGTGTGGGCGGCATCGGTGGGCACGTACTGTAGAGGGTGGCCATGCGGAAGTCCTCGCCGGGGCCCTTGCTGCCCTGGCTGTACAGCAGGGCATAGTGGTCGTAGTCGGTCTCCACCACTGACACAGAGTAGGTGCTGCCCCAGTCTGGGAACCCAAGAAACGACCCTGCTGGGGACTCAGCCCCACAAACCTCACCTCTGCTTCAGGGAAGGGGTGCACCTGTGGGCTGTGGGGGCACTCAGGCCCTCGGCTGGCCCGGGATGCTCTGCCACCCAGCTGCTCTCCAGTCAGTGCCCTGCTCCCACCTGCACAGCCTGTGAACTCTGCCCCTAAACCAGAATCTGGGGCAGCCAGGCTCAGAAAACCAGGATTCCTGGTGCAGCCGCAGAACTCGCTGCCAGAACCCGAAGTGAAGAGGTTTCCCTGTGGGAGCCATTCCCCAGGTGGGAGTGGGGAAGCCCCTGGGTCCTGGGGGGGAGAACTGGGAGGAGGCATGTGGACGGGCCTTGGGGGGCTGCTTATGTGGGGAAAGCTCCAGAGGGCAGGGGAGGGGCCTGGCAAGACACTGGTGGGCTCCAGAGAGGATCCAAACCCCTGGAGGAAGGGTCTCTCTGTCCCCAACACTCGTGCATGGGCAGTCATGCCCAGGCCTGGCCTTGGCCTCTGACGCTGGTGGGACAGCCATCACCCCCCACCCCATGGATCTCCGCGGCAGGGGGCTGGCCCAGAGTCGCCCGCATGTGTCGCCCCCAGGCTGGGCTCAGGGAGCTAGTGGAGGCTCCACTCACGGGGACTCTGGTAGCTGTAGGAGCCGAGGGACCCCGCGGGCTGCAGCAGCATGGTTCGGGTCTCACACTGGTTTTTCCTGTAGGTGGGTGACCTCGGGGTCAGGGGTTAGGCCCGAGGGTGCTCCTGGACCTCTTCGTCCCAGCAGCCCACCTGCCCGCTGTCCCACCTGAGGAAGGTGGAGGTCAGGTTGAAGCCACCATCCGCGGCAGGGGCCACCACCGACTTGCACATGGACAGCGCCGCCTTCTTCTCCCGGAGCCAGCTCGAGTTGGAGGCGAGGCCTGCGCTGAACCAGCGCCCCAGGAACTGCAGCGAGCGACCCCCAGCCGCGTCTGCCAGGACCCTCCGGACCCACTGGTGCGGACCCGTGGAGGCGCCTCTGCCCCTCCCGCTCCAGTCTCCAACCCGGCCCCGCCCCCACGCTCAATCACGCCCCGCCCAGGAACTGCCCCGCCCCTCATGCCCCGCCCCAGGAGCTGACCCCGCCCTCACTCCCCCGACCCAGGAGCTGACCTCGCCCTCGCCCCCCTCACGACCCCGCCTCAGGGAGCCCCGCCCTTCACGTCCCCGCCCCGGGAGCCGACCCCGCCCCTGACTCCCCACGCACCGCCCCAGGAGATGGCCCCGCCCCTCACGCCTCCGCCCCAGAAGCTGGCCACGCCCCTAACACCCAGCACCCCGTCTGGCCACGCCCCTCCCGAGGACCGTCCCTCACTCTCACACGCCGCCCACCAGCCAGCTCCGGCCCCTCCGCCCCCGGTCCCGATTCTGTGCCCCTGGCGGAGCGCCTGGCCCATACAGCGGGCGGTCGAGGACGTCGCATTCCTGACGGGGGTCGGGGCGGGTCTTCCGCTCGCTCTGCGGACCGCCGGGAGTCTCCTCGACGCCGGGGAGGGGCGCGCGGCGGGGGGACCCGCGCTCTGGCGCGTCCCCGCGCAGCTCCCGGGCGAGAGCGCGCGTCGCTGGCTGGCTGTGCGGTGCGCGTCCCCCGACCCCCCACCGCGCACGGCGTTTTTGGCGCCATCCCCATGCCACAGCCGCCCGTGTCCTGGCACCCAGGTGTGGAACGTGCGCTCGTGTGTCCCCTGGGGGTCGCGTGCCCGTAGGAGTGGCCGTGCTTGGATGGCGTGGGAGCGTGTGTGGCCCGGTGTCTGCGTGGCCCATCAGGGGAGACGGGACGTGGTGCCCAGGGAGGGCCTCTCGCGGTCAGCCTCCTGGGGCAGCTACCCAGCCTCCTTCCTGCGCGCCCGTTCAGTCCCTGGCCGGCACTGCCCGGCACTGCGGCACTGCGGGACTTCGCTCGCTCCTCCGGGGGAGAAGACCCAGCCGGAAAGCGCCCTTCCCCTGACAGGGCCCTGTAGCCCTTGGGGATGGCTCAGGGAAGCCCCTCACCTTGTCCGGCTGGAAGTTGGGCTGCACGGAGACCTGGGCCTCGGGTGCTGCCTGTAGGCCGCCCAGCAGCCCCAGCAGGACCAGTCCCATCCACAGCGTGTGATGAGTAGCCATTCTTCTGCAGCAGAGCAGGTGTCCGGGGCCTGGTGCCAGTGGTGTGGGAGAGCGAGGGAGGTGTGCGGAAGGTGTGCAGGAGGAGCGGAGGGCACTGAGGAGACCCCTATTTATGGGCCAGGCTTGGCCTCCACCCAGGGCCCGAGGACAGCCCACTGAAGACTCGTGATGCTGGGGGATGGGGTGGCCGGGCACAGCTGCAGCCTCGTCCCCCACAGGGCGCTTATGCAAGAGGCCTGGGCCTGCTGCCCCGGCTGAGGCAGTGTGGGGTGAGGCAGAGGCCCCTGCCCACTGGTCCCAGAGACAGAGCTGGCACGGACCTTGCCCACCCTCCTCCTGCTGGCAGGGCACACCGACTCAACGGCCCTGATAGGGCCGAGGCTGTGTTTCTCAGCCATGCCCGCCTCCGAGGCCTCTGATCACTTCCCACTGGGGGCCAGGACCCACATCTCGCAGCCCCTACCATCATACCCTTTCCGAGCCCTGCCACCCCAGAAGGGGACACAAAGCCCCACTTCCACCCTGAGAAGCCCAGCAAGTGAAGTGTTGATGAGAAGCTCAGGCCAAGGTAGAGAAACTTGATCTGCCCTGCAGGGTCCCGAGGGCCAAGTGTGCTGGGAACGGCTTCCCCCATGGCCGACTGCTGGGGCTCTCATAGTGATCCCTGGGCACCCATTTCAGCCTGGGGCACCTTTGGGCTTGAGCACAGGCCCTATCCCTTGCCAGAGTCCCCACCTTCTCCCAGCAATCCCCCCACCCCGAGTCTGACCCCCACCGAGTCTGGGCCTCCCCACCCCAAGTCTGGTCCAGACTCGGGAGCACCCCATGGAGCTGTCCTGTTACCCCAGTGCTGCATCCTGCTCCTTGGGCCCCTCCAGCTCGTCGGCCCTGGCTGGGGCTCTGTCACAAGCCGTCACAGGCAGGCACATGTGGTGGGCCCTGTCTGGATTCTGTTGGGACTGAGCTTCCCTGGCAGGTGTGGTGGGTGAGCGCTGCCGCTGATCTGAAGGTAGGCCTGGGTGGGGAGCTGGGAAATGTACGTGAGAGCAGGAGTGAGTGGGATGGGGTGGGGTGGTGAGCTTCTAGGGGGCCGCTGGCGACCACTGGGGGCTGGAGCCCGTCTTCTTCCTGGATTCTGTGGCCCATCCCTTGCTGGGGGCTCACGGGCCCTGGGAGTGGGCTGGCATGGACTGCTTCCTTGTTCCCTGTTCCCAATGCCTGGGGTTAAGGAGGCCAGACTGGGGGAGGCGCACGCCTGTGTAGCAGCAGCGGCTAGTGGGCAGCACCAGTGTCAGGGCTGGTGGGGGTGGCCGGTCAGCGTCCCAGGCAGAGGCCAAGGTGAGGGAGTGAGTCCCAGGGAGCCGGGAGGCACCAGAGAGGTGGGGGAAGGAGGGCAAAAGTGCAGGGGGACCAAGGTAGCCCTGAGAACCCACTCCTCCACCCAGGCCTCCCATCAGCCCCTGCCCGGAGCATCGGTGTACTGCTGGCTCAGCTGCCATCTGTGCCCTAGGTTGAGAGGGAGGGTCTGTTGGAACAGATGGGGTGGGGTGCCTAAACCCAGGACCCCACATGGCCCCCAGGCCTGACTCAGCTACAGAGTTGGGGGTTCCCATCAGGACAAGGGAGGGGCAGGAAGAGAGTTGTGGCTGGGACATCGTCACAAGACTGGCCTCCTGCCCACTGCCAGCTGAATCCTGACTGTCATTCCACCCTGGTGGGGCTGGTGGCTCACTGACTGTCCTGGCTGGAGGTCCCAACCTGGACCAGGCCAGTCCAGGACAAGAGCGCCTCCCAGTGGTAAGCAAGCCTTGGGGCGTGGTGGCAGGTGGCCCAGGGCAGGGAGACCCGGGACACGTGGCTCTGGGTCTGAATGGCTTCCGTCGGGGCAGGCCTGGGTCACCTGCCAGGGAGGGACTCTGAAGCCTAATGGGGCAAGGTCTTCCCATAGCCAAAGGGGTTCCCAGGGATCTCGGGTGTCCAGCCCTCAAACCCAGTGCCCGGAACAAGGACCAAGCCCCTCCTCTTCCTCATTTTCTAGTGGGCAGTAGAAGGCCTGGCAGGTCCCATGTCCCTTCTCTCTGACCAGTCGTTACTGAGACCATGTGGTCATTGGCGCCTGGGGAGCTGGAAGAGCTGACAAACTCATGCTTCGGTTCAGGAACCGACTCCTCAGTCCCTGTGGTCAAGATGGCCAGCAGGAGGTCAGGGACACTCTCCAGACACGGTTGAGTGAGGACCAGTGAGTGGAAGCCGCCCACGAGCCCTGATTCATGGGCGCACCTGGGCTTACCCGAGGGCTGGAGATTCATCTCTCACCACATCCAGGAAGGGCAGGGCACTTGCCAGCTCCTGGTGAACACATGCCAGATTTCTCCCCTCCTCCCTCGACTAGGATTGTGCGAGGTGGACAGGGGCAGGAGGGGCCTTCACGGAGCTTCTTGCAGCTTGGGCGGGGACAAGGACCCCCTCACTGCACACGCTGTGTGTCCTTCCCTTTGCTCTGAGCTTGGCTGCCAGGCAGGACCTTGGTGGAGCCTGGGGGAGGGCTGGGCAGGAAAGAGGCTGGCCGCCCCACCCCGCTGCTCTGGGAACCAGTTGCTTTGAGTCACAGAATGCAGGGACTTGGCCTCCACCCTAAGAGGTCACGAAGGCCATCCTCCTGCCTGCGGCCCAGGCAGGTCAGAGGCAAGGCTGGTGGCCTGGGCCTGGGCTCCCAGAACTGACTCCAACCTTTTCCTGGAGGGAAGCTATGTCTGCCCTGGGGCCCTGGCCAGCATCCTCTGGGGGCAGTGGTGCCCCTATCCAGCGTCCCCACCAATGGTTTGCCCTCTAGGGCCGAGGCTGACCCAGTGACTGGTGGGACCTGAGCTCGACTGAGTGCCCACCAGCCTTGAATAAACTCATGGGGACCTCGTGAGCCCCACCCACTTGTGGCCGGGGATCAGCTCCCCCAGCCTGGGATTGGGGAGGGGCAGCCTCTACACTCCACCTTTCAGAGGTAGCCAAGCCTCCCAGCCCCAGAGGCTCACTCCTGCCAGAGCTGCCCCACTAAGGATCTTCCTTAGGGGAGGGCAGTGCCCAGGGTCACTGAGACTCTGTGTGGAGTGTTCTGGACAAGTCAGGCAGAAGATCCAGGCCCAGCCCTGACCGGGGGTAGGCACAGAGGTGGGGAGCAGCCTCTGGAATCGGGTCTCCACTTGTGCCCTGCAGGAGCCAGCCCCTTGTGCTGAATGGAATTCTGGCTTCTGGTCTCTGTGAGGAGCGGTGCCCAGCCTGGTGCTACAGTGACCCAGGAGTCACTGAGATTGCATCCGGGGAGACCAGGGCCGGGTGCAGTGGGGGAAGCCCAGCTCAGAGCTCCTCTGGGGGCAAGAAATTCTCCCCCAGGCCTCCCTGTGTCAAGGGAACTGCTCCGTGATTGAAGGAGGCCTGAGTGGACGGGCCACGTGGGACAGCCCCTCCTCAGGGCATCTCTGAGCTGCTCAAAGCATGGGGACCACTCTTCACCCAGCCCGCCTCTCTGTTCCTGGCTGTTTGGGTGTTTACTGACCCTGGGAACGGCCACCTCTTCACTCACCCTTTCTGGCTGCTTCTGGCCGCCTCTCCCAGCACCACCCTGGAGGTCAGGCTTCCCCAGCAGCCGGGGATGGGGCAGAGGACGGGGAGCCGGGGACAAGCCAGAGGACGGGGAGCTGGTGTGTCCCTGGGACTTGAGACTCCTATGTGCATTGCTGGCAGTGAGGTTCAAAGACAGTTATGGCCAAGTTGCTGCCAATTTTGCTACTTTGGAGCCAGGGCTGGGTTGGCTGTCTCTCGGGGCAAAGGGCAATTTGGGGGTGCTGCAACGATCTGTCCAATGTGGGGCTCCAGCAGGCTTGGCAGAGGCTGCTGCATCCCAAAGACAGCAGGGCCGTGAGGAGGGGGTGGCCTAACCCCCGACACCACACCCACACCCCCAGCCTCGAGACGTTTGGCTCCAGGATCCCGGTGCTGTGAGCGGTGCTGTGGACCTCTGAGGCCCAGTCTGACTTCAGGAAGTGCCCAGCTAGGTCATGGAAGGTCAGGGCTAAAGTGTCCCCACCTCGCCCATTTAGGGGCTGGGCGGGAGCTCCCCAGGCCAGTGGGGTCTGGGCAGGGGCCAAGCCTGGGAGAGCCTTGCCTAAGGACCCCCGGGTCACTGGAGCACCAGGCTGGGCACCGCTTCCCACAGAGACCAGAAGCCAGAAGGACCATTCCACGCAAGGGGCTGGCTCCTGCAGGGCACAAGTGGAGACCAATTCCAGAGGCTGCTCCCCACCTCTGTGCCTACCCCCGGTCCGGGCTGGGCCTGGATCTTCAGGGTCTCCTAGCTCCCATCTGGGGAACGTGGGATGGCCACAGGGAGCCTGGGCCCACACCCCTGAGATGGGGGCTCCTGCCTCTCACTCTGGGGTTCCTTCGAGGCAACCCAGGAGGACGGGACCACAGCTCTGAGAAGAGCGAGCGGTGAGGGAAGTGCTCCTAGCAGGGGCAGGGGGTGCCAGGTGCTGTGGAGCTTGGCAGGGCCCCTCAGTCACAGGCCTCCATGGCCTCTGGTCACCCCATGGTCCCAGCCCCCCAGCCTAGGGCAGTTTCTGCTGGGCACCATGGAGGGTGGCCTGTGTTTGAGGATGAATCTGGCTCTGTTCACCTGAGAATGTGGGACAGGCCAGGAGAGCACCCAGCTGGGAGGGAGGCAGCCGCTGGGATCCTCAAGGCCCTCCTTCCACCCGACCCTGGCACCCCCACTGCCCCTCTCTCCCCTGCAGGTCTCTAAGTCTCCCTTCTCTCACTCCAGCCCCTCCACGATTCTCTGCCTGGGCCTGCCACCCTCTGTCCTGAGGACAGCGGAGCCTGGCCCGGCCCTTGGCGACCCCACCCTCACCGCCAGTCCCAGCCTTGCTGGTGCCCCCTCCCCGTGGGAGGCTCAACCACACCTGCCCCTACCACCCCATCAGAAATAAACAGTCTGTGCCAGGAGGAGCTGGATCCAACTGTCCTTGAGCACGGGGTGACTGTGGGTGGGCAGGGCCGCCAGGGCCAGCCCAGGTTCCAAGCCCAGTCTGGGGCAGGAAGGGAATGTGGTCAAGGCTGATGCCCAGGATCTGGTCAAATTTGATAAATTTCTCCCTCGGGTCGAAATCCAGCTCCTTCCCCTACCCTGTGCCAAGAAGGGGGGTGAGCCCTGGGGAGACCCCTCCCTCCCCAGCCCAGCCCTCAGGGGATCCTGGGCGGCTCCTTCCCACCGTGCTCAGGGCCTCACCAAGCAGCTTGGCCTGGGTCCCTTCTCCTGGCGCCTGGTCTCGGCGTAGCCTCCATCTTGTCATTTTCCAGCCCCACCTCTGCAGGGAGCAGGTGAGGGTCAGGACCCTACTGCTGGGGACAGGCTGCTGACCGTGCCCCCTCTGGAGTCACACCAAGACCTTCCCTGGAGTGTCCTTTTTAATTTATTTATGTTTTTAGGGTCAGGATCTTGCTCTGTCACCCAGGTTGGAGTGCAATGACACGATCACAGCTCAATGCAGCCTCCTGGGCCCAAGCGATCCTTCCTCCTCAGCCTCCCAAGTAGCTGGGACTACAGGCATGCACCACCACACCCAGCTAATTTTTCTATTTTATTTTTGTAGAGACAGGGTCTCACTATGTTGCCTAGGCTGGTCTCGAACTCTTGACCCCAGTTGATCCTCCTGCCTCGACCTCCCTAAGTGCTGGGATTACAGATGTGGAGTGTCCTTAACTTGGGGGCAGTTCTGAGCCTTGCTTGGGGTGTCAGGCAGGGAAGACTCACCCTCCCAGCCTCCAAGGGGGTTCTGATCTGGCTGCTTCTCAGGGACAGGGGTCCTGGCCCAGCATTCGCAGAGTGGGTCCCTGTGGGAGGAGGAGGTTGTGGTGGGGAGAGGCTGAGGTGAAGGCTTTGGGGAGGGGCAGGTTGGGTGAGCTGGGGAGGGGAGGCTTCCTGGCCTCCTGGAGGGTCCTGCTCCCCACTCTTCCTGAGGCTGCTCTTCCTGGCAGCCTGCCTGTCCCCACCTCTGACCGTGTCCCTGCCTGTGGAAGTTCTCACTGCATGCGTGGAATTGGGGCGTCCCAGCCACAGTCACCGTGTCCCTTGGCCCTGCACCCTGCCCTGATCTTCCCCTGCCCCTGGGTCTCAGGACAGATTCCTCCTCCAAACTGCAGGCCCCAGGAGAGGAGCAGGGGCCCTACAGCTGTGCTGAGGGTGTGGGTGAGCTCCCTCAAGGCAGGCGCTGCCTCCTTCTGCCCACGGCGACCGCCCACGGGGTCTGCCCACCTGCCTGTCTGTATGAGGGGTCTCCACCCCCAGCCCTCCATCTCCCCTCCCCAGGCAGTCCCATCACCTGGCAGGGGCTCTTGGCACCCAGCTTCAGCTGAGCAGGCTGGACATGACCACGGCTGCCACCAACATCCTGAATTGGGACCTGCGCTCTGGCCTGAAGGTGTTGACTGCCAGCCCCAGGACGCACCACGCCCCCAGAACTGCAGGGACTGGCGGTGGGCAGGGCCAGGACCCCCTCCCCAGGCAGGGGTCCCAGGCTGGGCTGGTACCTGTGACTCTGGCAGGAGCCTGGATCTGACAGGGATGGGTGACCCTGGCCAGGGGGTGGGCAGCCTTCCTGAGCCTCGGTTTCTCCACTTGCACAGAGGGCGTAAGCGCTTCCCACCTGGCAGGGTTCTCCAGGGCCGTGGGGGCCATGCTCACTGTGGCAGTCAGGCCCATTGGCCCAGCTGCACCCTCCTTTCTCCTTCCTCATCCTGGAGGCCACTCACCTGCTCCTTCCTGAGGCTGGAGATAGATCTTGTGGAAAGGCAAGTTCAGGCCCCTCTGGGGGCCCTTGCTATGGCTGGAGTGTCCCCAGCAGGGTGAGGCCCACCCACAGGGGTCCCAGGGCTCCCCACGGGGCTGCAGGGGGCAGGACTCCTGGGCAGCAGCTGGCCTGGCAGGGGGTGAGGAAGGGAGTAGGGAAGGGGTGGGTGAGGGTCTGGGCTGGGACCCCTAGTAATGAGGTCCCCTGCTGGCCCCACCCCAGGACAAGCAACCTCTTTTTCTCCAAGTGCAGGGAGGGTGAGATTTTGCCCCTCTCCCTCCTCAGCAGGGGGACTAAGGGGAGAGGTGGGGCAGAGGGAGGTTGGGCTGGGGAGGTAGGGGGCCCTCCTTGAACTCGGCCCAACAAAGGTTGAGGAGCCTGCCTTCCACTGGCGCCCACTGTTCCCTGGTCTCAACCTTCGGAGGGGAACGGGGGTGGACATGTGGGCTGGGGGTGGGCACCCGCAGAGACCACCAGCTCCCAGGGAGGTCCCAGGCCTCACCTCTGATTCCCAAAGCCCGGGTCCCTGCCCTCGTACCCCTACGTCCATCCTCAGAACTGTTGCCCCGAAGGCTCCTGGCCAGCCCTGGGTCTGGGTGTGATGGCAGAAGACACCGTGCGAGGGTCCACTGTGTGCCCAGCATGGGTGGCCGCCCTGGAGCCTCCCCGCCCTGTCCTGCCCTGAGGCATCAGCAGGATCAGGCCAAGCTGTTCCCTGGCCTGGGACAGGCTGCAGAGGGGAGTGCTGGTGGTGGGTGGGACGGAATGTGTCTGTGCTGAGGCTGCTGGCACCCACCCTGCTCTGCCCACAGGTCTAGTCTGGGCCAGGACCTCCCTGATGCAGCCCCACCCCCGTCCTCCGAGCCTCCTCTCTCCTGGGTGCAGCGGGTCTTGGCCCCACCCCCCAGGGCCCCCAGCCCACCTGCCTCACCTCAACTGCTGCTGCGTGGGGCAGCTGGTCCTGTAATGAGGCCCCTGGGGATGGCTGACCCTGGGAGGCCACTGCTGACCTAGGCTGGGGCTTCCCCAGAGGACTTTGGCCTTGGCCTGGCCACAGCCCAATTCTCAGGGGTCCCAGGGAACATGTGCGTTTCTGAATTCAGGGCTTGGTGACCCAGACACTTGGCTGTGGGGGTGCATCAACTCTGGGCCCCGTTGGCAGAGGCATGATGGGCAGGTGGGTCAGAGGATGTGGGCACAGGCTGGAGGGTCCAGATACCTCCCTCTGGGCCCAACAGTCTCTGGGGTCCCCTAAGGCCTTGGGGGGCCTCTGTCCTCTTCCAGGGTCCGAGCAGCTCCCTGAAGCTTAGCCTGGGTTGGGGAGCATCTTGTGGGTCCTTGGTCTCTGCCTTACCTGGGGGTTTTTTTGAGACGGAGTTTCGCTCTTGTTGCCCAGGCTCTGTCTCAAACATAAATAAATACATAAAAGTAAAAAAATACTGGTTACTTTAGAATATATGTGTGTGTGTGTGTGTGTGTGTGTGTGTGGTTTTTTTTGTTTTTTTGTTTTTTTTTTTGAGGTGGAGTCTCACTCTTGCCCAGGCTGGAGTGCAGTGGCGTGATCTCAGCTCACTGCAACCTCTGCCTCCCGGGAGGCAAGCGATTCTCCTGCCTGAACCTCCTGAGTAGCTGGGATTACAGGCATGCGCCACCATGCCCGGCTAATTTTTGTATTTTTAGTAGAGATGTGGTTTCTCCATGTTGGCCAGGCTGGTCTCGAACTCCTGACCTCAGGTGATCCACCCTCCTTGGCCTCCCAAAGTGCTGGGATTACAGGCGTGAGCCACCGCACCCAGCATAGAATGTTTTATATTTACAGAAAAAAAAAGTGAAGACAGATGAGGGAGTTCCTGCGTGCCCCTCCCCCAGTTTCCCACTCGCTGGCATCCTAATTGGCGTGGTCCCTTTGTCACAATCAGTGAGCCAGTGTTGGGACATCCAGTCAGCTGACGTCCAGGCTTTCTCCAGATTCCCTTAGTTACTGAAAGTCCCTTTCTTTCCAGGTCACCACGTGACATTGTCTCTCTCATCCGTGGGCTCCTCCCAAGTGACGTTTCTCAGCCTTTCCTGGTCCTTGATGACTTCAGCGGCCTTGAGGGGCACTGCTCAGCTGTCTGTGGGGCACCCCTCAATTGGGCTCCGTCTGCTGAGTTTCTCACGCTGAATCCGGTGATGGTCGGGAGGAAGCGAATGGGGGCGGGGCTTCCACCACGTCACACGGGGGACACCATCAGCACGACCTTCACTGCCCATGTTGACCTTGGTACCTGGCTGGGGTTCCCCACCCCAACCCTGCGCCTCTCCGTCTTTTTCTTTTTGAACTGTCCTCTCTGGATGAAGTCCCTGTGTGTGACCCCCACCTCCCCTGGAAGGAGAATTCACACACATTTGCAACTTTTGCTACACCGAGATTTGTCTCTGCTCTCCCACGGGTAGGCACAGCCCTTCACTGACATCCGTGTGGACCTCAGGTATTTTATGCTTTGGCTCACATCCTAGTGTCACATCCTGTTTCGTGGCTCACATTGGGCCAGCTTCAGTTACTGGCAGCTTTTCCATTGGCTTCTGAGTCCTTCTCTGCAAAACGGTTTTTTGTTTGTTTGTTTGTTTTTTTGAGACGGAGTTTCGCTCTTGTCGCCCAGGCTGGAGTGCAGTGGTGCGACCTCAGCTCACCGCAACCGCCGCCTCCCGGGTTCAAGCGATTCTCCTGCCTGAACCTCCCGAATAGCTGGGACTACAGATGCCCACCACCACACCTGGCTAATTTTTGTATTTTTTAGTAGAGATGGGTTTCTCCATATTGGTCAGGCTGGTCTCGAACTCCCAACTTCAGGTGATCCACCCGCCTCGGCCTCCCAAAGTGCTGGGATTACAGGCGTGAATCACCGCACCCAAACTCTGGGATATTTTTTTTTTTTTTTTTTTTGAGACGGAGTCTCGCTCTGTTGCCCCGGCTGGAGTTCAGTGGCTGGATCTCAGCTCACTGCAAGCTCCACCTCCCGGGTTTACGTCATTCTCCTGCCTCAGCCTCCCGAGTAGCTGGGACTACAGGCGCCCGCCCACCTCGTCCGCCTAGTTTTGTTTTGTATTTTTTAGTAGAGACGGGGTTTCACCGTGTTAGCCAGGATGGTCTCGATCTCCTGCCTTGTGATCCGCCCGTCTCGGCCTCCCAAAGTGCTGGGATTACAGGCTTGAGCCACCGCGCCCGGCCTCTGTGATATGTTTTGATGCACACAGCCACGAAACTATCATTGCAATCAGGGGTCAACTGTGTTGGTCGCCCTAAAGATTCCCTGAGCCCCCCTGGAATCCCTCCCTCCCTCCTCTTTCCGCCACCTCCCCTGCCCCCAGGCCACTGCTGTGTTTTCCTCGCTGGAGATGAGCCTGCGTTTCTAGGGCTTCGCCTGCGTGGAGCCAGTCCACGTGCACCGTTCTCGCTGCCGGACGCCCTCCGCCCTGCGCGGTTATTTTGGGGCCTGTGCAGGTTGTCAAGAGCATCAGTAGCTCCTTCGTTCACTGCTGGGCAGTGTCACATTGTGCAGACACATCACGATTTATTCTCCTTCACCTGTGGGTGGACCTGGGGGTGTTTCCAGTTTGGGGCCATTACAGATAAAGCCGCTGTGGGCACACGCATCGTGCGTGGGTGTGTGCTGTATCTCTTTTGGGTAAATACCCAGGAAGGCAATAACCAGGTCCTATGATGGTGTAGCTTAATTTTTAAAATACTGATGCACTGTTTTCCAGTCCTTTCAAGATAGGCCTTTCTCCTTAGCCACCTTGGGCGGTCGAGAGCGCCCAGGGAGCAACACCAGGGCTCCCTGGTCCACTTGAGGCTGTGGGAGTGGGAGAGGGTCTCACTGAAACCCCCGAGCTTGTGGCAAAGCAGCAGAGGATCCGGCGTGCCTGTGGCTGAGATGGGACGGAAGCTTCTTTCTGTTTCTTGCAAACATCCAGTCATGGAGCCTTCCAGCCCCAGGTGTGCGGCCTGGTCCCTCTCTAGGACCGTCTCCTGGGAGGCGCACACCTGGCGTCCTGCCCTCTGCGCAGATTCAGCCACCTTGCTACGCAAAGACAGCCGGGGAAGCAGGCAGCTACAACCTAGGATTCCATGTTGAGCCAGAGCAGTCCCTCCCTGGGTGTGGCCCGTCTCCATCCTCTGCCGAGCAGGGAGTGGCAGGTAGTGCGGGGGCTGGGAGGACAGGCAGCTTTGACGCCAGGCGGTCAGGCAGGTGCTGAACCCTAGGGCAGTGCCACGCCCACAGCTGCTCAAGGCAGCAACTGATGGGCTCACGGACCGCCTGCCCGTCTCAGGTCAGTGCCAGGCCTGCAGGGCCCCTCGTCAGCGAGCTTCTGCCCAGGGTGCCCCATGGTCACAGGAGGCTGGACCCCAGCACTCTCCAGCCTGAGGGGAGGGGGAGAGCAGAAGAGAAACTACCCCAAGCCCCAGAACCACCTCCAGGGCCAGGGTGGGCACGGTGCTCTCTGCCAGGCCTGGGGTGGTCCCCCCTGGGTGGGTCACAGGACAGTGTGGGTATGAGGTGGGCCCCCTCCCCCAACTCCCAGGCGCCTCCGGAGGGGTTCCCTGAGCCTGCGTGCTGCTCCCTGAGCTGACCCCCAGCCCCAGCCCCACAGCCCACCAACCCCGTGCTCGCCTTGCGGCCCAGCGGTGCAGTCGGTTCTCCCCTCACGCAGGGGCTTCCGCTGGCTCCAGAACAAGAACCCCCAGACCCCAGGCCACATCCTCAGCCCGGCCTTAGAGTCCACCCCTCTCCTCCTCCCTGCCCCCAACCAGCCCCATCTCCTGGGCTCATGGCCTTATCCTAGTTTTGGAGGTCAGGGATGCCTCCAGGGCAGGTCTGGGGCCCCGCTGACAGAAAGGGGACGCCTGCCTTGGATGCGGAAGGCCCACCGGCTTCACCATCCACTGTGGGGTTCTCTCATCCCACAAGGACTCAGACCCTGTGGGAACAGTGCTCTGTGCTGGCCTCTGGCCCCACTGGCATGTGGACTGCCTCCTCTTCCTCTGTCTGACATCTGTCACATCTGTCTGCCAGACTGGGCCGTCCTCATGCTGGCATCTGCTCCGTCTCCTGCCCTGAGCACTCCCAGGCCCTGGGCTCTGTGCCCTGAGTCAGGCAGGGACGGGGCAAGATGCTCATCGGCACCCTCCCAGCCAACTCGGGGTCCGGCCTGAGGATCCCTACAACCCTGAGCCCCCCTCCCAGGGCAGAGTCCCCGTGGGGACGGGGCCAGGGACTCGCTCTGATCACCGCTGAAGTGCACAATTGCTGGCTGGGTGGAAAAAAACCCAATCCCAGTTAATCCACACAAACGTAAGAAATAAGACAATTTCCCGCAAAACAAAATAGCTTTCCACCAGCATTCCTGTCCAACAGAGCCCACATCCACACCCCTGGGGAGATGTTTCAGAAGAAACAAGGGAGACTGCCACAGAGCGAAGGCCCTGTGTGCATGCGTGTGTGCGTGCGTGTATGTGCCTGTGCGTGCCTGTGCACATGTGCCTGTGTGCATATGTGTACCTATGTGTGCGTGTGCGTGCATGGGTGTGCCTGTGCGTGTGTGTGCATGCCTGTGCATGTGTGTACATGTGTGCCTATGTGCATGTGTGTGCCTTTGTGTGTACACGTGTGCCTGTGTATGCTTGTGTGCACACGTGTGTGCCTCTATGTGTTCACATGTGTCTGTGTGTGGGTGCCTGCCTGGCATGTGTACGCCTAGGCAAACCCTGCACTTGGAGATGGAGACAATGTTTCAGCCTCCCTGATACATCCTGGGCAGCTGCTGCTCCCTCACCATGGTGACTGTACCCACAGCCACTCCCTCTTTGAGATCCCACGGCCCCAGCCCACTCCTATTTCTGGTTTGCCAGGAGGACACTAGGAGGTGGACTCCCAATGGCCCACCTCAGGAGAGCCCCTGGGGTGGGCTGAGCTGCCTGGGGTTGGCTCTGAGGATCCTGGGCTGCCCCTGCACAAGGCCCCTCCTAAACTTCACCCCCTTCATCTTAGTCAGTTTTCTGTGGCTATAACTGAATACCTGACATTGGAAATGTACAGAGAAAATAAATTTATTTCTTACAGTTCAGGAGGCTGAGAAGTCCAAGGTTGAGGGGCCGAGTTGCAGTGTGGTGGAGGGCGAGAGCTGCCAGCTGAGGTCTCTGTCTTCTCATAAAGCCATCAAGTCCACCATGGGCCCAACCCTGAGGACCTTATCTAACCCTAATCACCTCCCAGATGCCCCACCTCCAACCAACATGTGGATCTGAGACCTGAGCAAGGTGGTTCACGCCTGTAATCCTAGCACTTTGGGAGGCCGAGGCTGGAGGATCGCTTGAGCCCAGGAGTTCAAGACCAACCTGGCCAACATGGAGAAACCCCATCTCTACAAAAAACTTAAAAATTAGCCAGACGTGGTGGCGGACCTTTGATCCCAGCTACTTGAGAGGCTGAAGTGGGAGGATTGCTTGAGCCAGGGAGGTGGAGGCTACAGTGAGCAGAGGTTGTGCCACTGCACTCCAGCCTGGGCAACAGAGCAAGACCTTGTCTTATAAACAAAAAAAGTGGATTTGGGGGCCGGGCGCGGTGGCTCAAGCCTGTAATCCCAGCACTTTGGGAGGCCGAGACGGGTGGATCACGAGGTCAGGAGATCGAGACTATCCTGGCTAACACGGTGAAACCCCGTCTCTACTAAAAAAAATACAAAACTAGCCGGGCGAGGTGGTGGGCGCCTGTAGTCCCAGCTACTCGGGAGGCTGAGGCAGGAGAATGGCGTGAACCTGGGAGGTGGAGCTTGCAGTGAGCTGAGATCCGGCCACTGCACTCCAGTCCAGGCGACAGAGCGAGACTCCGCCTCAAAAAAAAAAAAAAAAAAGTGGATTTGGGGATGAAGCGTCAACACATGAAATCTGGGGACACGTTCACATAGCACCCCCTTTCCAGCAGTGGGGCCTCCAACACACACGAAGCCCTGGGGACTGGGAGGCTGGATCCTCCCCACACTCCAGGATTAGAGAGGGGCCCCTCGGCCCACCTGTCCCCCTGTGTGGGGGCCCTGGTGGCTGCCCTGACCCTGTGGGCCGTCCTGCCGGGAGCCCTGAGTCCCCCCGTTGTATGGGACGCGTGGGGTGAGTATCGGGGAATCGGCGAGCCAGGGCCAAGTTTCTCACGCCAGGGAGTTACTGGGAAATTGTGCTTCCTGGGGATCGGGAGAAAGCTAGCAGGGCCTAGGGTCTGAGGGTGTCTCCAGCTCAGCTCTGCACCACAGGTCTGGCCCCCCATGCCGCCCACTCAGTCCCTGGATGACTCTGCCCCCAACCCTCTTTCTTCCTCCTACAGAAAACAAGCAGAGGCAGTGCTGGAAACCCGCAGGCAGCTGGTCCCGGCCCAGCAGGCCCAGATGGTGGCCAGGAGGGCGCTGCTCTCGGCCAAGATAAAGAGACTGGATCGGGCAGGGCCTGAAGGACAGGGAGTGCTGGGCCCGGCTGAGCTGGGCGGCCCTGGGCTCAGGGGCCAGCAGGAGACCCCGCCCCTTTCAGCCAAGGCTCCAGGTCCCATTCCCAGCAGCACCTGCACGCAGTCCCCTCGTAGCCCTGTTCCTGCAGGCCCTGGTGGGTGGGGCTTCCACTCGAGTTCCTGAGGAGCCTGGGCTCCCCCCTCATCTCTGTGCAGCAGTGCCAGGCCTTCCAGCCCTGGTGTATACCCCTCAACTCCTCCTGCAGGGCTCAGGGCCCTGGCTGCGTAGTCATGTGCTGTGAAGGGCAGTGTGGAGGAGGAGTGGGCCAGGCAGGGCAGACCCACGTCCACCATCTGTGGCCTCACGGGATGCCTGGTCCACCAACACAGCTCTGAGCTCCACAGTCAGTGCCCAGCGGCCTCCTGCTCTGTGCCAGGCCCTGCAGACATGAAGGCAGGGAGGGTGGGCTCTGCCTGGTGGGAGGGGGTCAGTGGATGTTCTGAGAATGCGAACATGAATGTGTGCTGCACCTCCAGACCCCGACCCGGGAGCCCAGCACTCAACAGGAGGAGTTTCACCCACACACGGCAAGAGGTGCATGTGGAGGCATCCAGCGTACCATCACCACGTCCCACCGTGGGAGCCGCCTCACAGCAACATGGACACCTGAGTCGCACACCTCGATGAACACCCACGTGAGCAAAACCTGATCCCAACGTGGAACATTCCAGACCCCCTCCACCTCCTGCCAGCTGCAGGCAGCGCTGCGATCCCCAACACGGAACATTCCAACATTCCACCCCTGCAGCTGCCGGCAGCATCCTCACCCCTGGTCACAGAACATTCTACCCCACCCCACAGCGTCCCCACCCCGGACGCAGCAGCCGCAGACCTGATTTCTGTCACGTGAGAGGAGCTTGGCCTGTTCTAAAACTTTGTAAATGGAATCACATAGTGTGTGGCCTTTGTGTCTGTTTTCTGAGGCAGACCCAGCCCTGCACCCAGGTCAGGCCACTCTTGAGGTCAGGGCACAGCTGTGTCCGCCTCCCCACCACACGCCACAGCCCTCAGATGAAGGTCTGCACAGGAGCGGGCCTGGGACCCAAAAAGACAGCGCAGCGCTAAGGGGACCCCGTGCTTCCCGCTCCGCCCAGGGGCTCTGTAGCGTGACCCCAGGAAAGCAGCATGGGCCCAGGTGCTGGGCGGCTCTGGCAGGTCTTCCACCACCTTTGCCTCACTTTTCCGGTCTGGGGCGCTGGGGTGGGTACCCAGGAGCCCCCTGGTCGCCCCAGGTCTGAACAGTGAGAAGAGGAGCTGGGCCCGGTTCCCCTCCTGGGCCTGTGGACGGCCTGGCCCAGACCCAAAACTTCCATTCCCACCTGCCCAGCCCCTCCTGGGCCGCCTCTCAGTGTCTGAGTGGGCATGGGTGGAGCGCTTGTCCTGTGGGGCAGCCCAGGGAAGGTGTCCCGTGGGTAGAGTGCCCCGAGGGGACATGAGCTCTGGGAAGGGGTATCACGGGGTGAGGACCAGAGGGGACCCTCCCCACCATGAGCCGTGCGGGAGCTGCTTCCCACCAGAGCCCACCATACCCAGCCCGAGTCCTGGGTGGCCTGTCTGTGGTCACCGTCACCATCACAGGCTCCTGTGGTCACCATCGCAGGCACAGGCTCTGTGTGGCTGTGGCGGGCCCTGGACAAGCCTGAGAGGGACCACAGTGGGCCTTCGGGGAAAGGCCCCCTCTGTCACCGCAGGGCCTGATCTGGGAGGTGGTGGTGACCACTGGAGGGACGGAAGCCAGCCCTGGGTCCAGCCCCTTCACCCACCAGAACTTACCTGCTCCCAACCCCACTGACCCTGTTCTGTGGGAGGGGCAGGCACAGGCTGTTCCCAGGCCCAGCAGGCCCAGATGGTGACCTGGGAGCGGCTCACTCAAGAGCCAGGATAAAGAGATTCAATCTGGCCACCCACCAGGGGCCTGGGCTGCCTGTGCTTGGGACATGGGGGTAGGGGACAGCAGGCAACCCACTCCACAGGGTCAGCCTGACTTTGACTCCCCAAGCGCAGACAGGTGGGCAGGCAGACTCCCTCTCTGGTCTGTGTCCAGCCCCAGGCCTCTGGGCTCACATGCTGGCAGACATTCCTGGATCACCTGCCTGGCCTCGGCTCCACACCACCTGCTCCCAGCCCCGTCCCCTCATGCAGACATGGGGAAAGGGCTTTCAGCCGGGAAGTGCTGGTGGTGCCCCTGCGGGACTTGAGGGGAGGAGGTTCACACAGGAGCTACCACCAGGGCCAGAGAGAGTTGTGTCACCCCAGGAACGATGGGATGAGGGGGGTTGTGGTAGCTGGAGTCCAAGACAGAGGGAGGGCTGTGTGGAGGGGCCCCCTGACCACTGATGGGGGGACACAGCCTCCATCCAGGATTGAGGACTTCTGGGAGAGAGATCATCCTGCAACCCAGGTGGGAGCCAAGTGGCCAATGGGATGGCACAGCCACTCCGGCCAGGGCCAGTGAAGCAGAAGGGGGTGGCTGGGGCCCTGGATCCAGCCAGGCCTGAAGTCCGCCCTCCCCATTGAAGCTGGGAAGGAACACAGGCCTAGGCAGCATCTCCTGTCTTCCCAGCCAGGAGTTAATGTGGAGGGAAGGGGAGTGTGTTGGGCTTTGCAGAGACACCGCCAGGGAGGAGGAGGGTACCGTTGAGGAGTCTTATTCTCTGCTTGTGCCTTTGTCCAGGGAGCTGGCCACCACCGGAGGGTGTAGTTGGGTGCCAGGAAGGCGGTGGCTCCCACCTACATATGGTGGTCATGATCTTGCAGCCGGGGTTATGTTCCCTGCCTTGGGGGAGGGAAGCTGGCAGGGGCAGGGTGACCCTGCCAAGTGACCAACCAGCCTTCCTGAACCTCACAGTTTCCCCATCTGTGCAGAGGGACTGAAAAGGATTCCCACCGGCAAAGCCTGTGCCAGGTCAAGAGGGAGAAGGTGGCCTCCAGAGTCTCTCTTAGGTTGTCAGGGGCAGGGCAGGGCTCTCTTCCCAAGCTGAGCGTCTCTAGGACACTCCTCTCTTTTGGCCTGGGTCCTCTGCCTGGACCCCACAGAGGAGCCATCCCCTACTGCAGCCAGGCATCGGGTGAGGGCATGGCCCAGGCCCTGGGCTGGTGAAGGCCCAGGTCCTGGTCCTGCAGAGTGAGTCTCACCCATGGGGACACCATGGCCCAGCAGGAGGAGGGATGAAGAGAAGGAGTAAGAGAGCAGAGAGTGAGGCCATTGCTCTGGGGGACCTTGTGTCTGACCCCCACTCCAGGGTGGAGGGACCTTTCCTTGACATATTCAGGAAGGAACACCCAACAAGCCTTTTCTGCCAAAAGACAGCCACCTTCACTCTCAACCTTCCCCGGGTTAAATCTAATACATGCCAGGCCGTGGTCCAGGATTTCTGACACCCAGGCTTGTGTCCTCATGACCACACAGTATAGAATGTCTCCCAATCCAGACACAGCCAAACTTGCTGCTTTTAACCTCAGCCTCCTCATCCAGGGCACAAGAAAAAAAGAGCAAAAAAGCATCATCCATCCAACTATCCATCCATCCACCCCTCCATCCATTTATCCACTAATCTACCCATCCATCCACCCACTTACCCATCATCCAATCATCCATCCACCCACCCACCCAATATCCAACCATCCATCCATCCATCCACCCATCATCCAACCATCCATCCACTTACCTACCCATCCATCCAACCATCCATCCATCCATCCACCCATCATCCAACCATCCATCCACTTACCTACCCATCCATCCAACCATCCATCCATCCATCCACCCATCATCCAACCATTCATCTACCCACCTACCCATCATCTAACCATCCATCCAGCAACCCACCCATTATCCAACCATCCATCCATCCATCTACCCATCTATCCACCTATCCATCACCCAACCATCGACCCAACCATCCCCCCACCCCTCCATCCATCCATTTATCCACCCACCCCTCCATCCATCCATTTATCCACTAATCTACCCATCCATCCACCCACCCATCATCCAACCATCCACCCACCTACCCATCATCTAAACATCCACCCATCCACCTACCTTCCCACCATTCAATCATCCATCCACCCACCCACCCAATATCCAACCATCCATCCATCCATCTACGCACCATCCAACTATCCATCCATCCATCTACCCATCATCCAACCATCCATCATCCAAACATCTACCCATCCATCCATCCACCCACCCCTCCATCCATCCATTTATCCACTAATCTACCCATCCATCCATCCATCCATCCACCCATCATCCAGCCATCCATCCACCCAATATCCAACCATCTATCCATCCATCTACCCATCTATCCACCCATCCATCATCCAACCATCTACCCATCCGTCCATTCACACACCCATCCACCCATCCTTCCATTTATCTATTTATTTGCTCATCTATCCATCCATCCACCCATCATCCAACCATCCATCCATCCATCATTCAGCAGCTTTCTCTGTGTCAGGCGCCATATTGGAACGTGGGATAGAGTGATGGACAAAGCAGGCCTGTGCCTGCCCTTGTGAGGGTTGTGTGTTGGGGAGTCAGACACAAAGAAAAGGTTGAATTGTGGCTGCAGTAAGCACCACAGCTGGTGTCGTTTGAGTTGATTATGGGGGTCCATCTTGTTGGGGTCATCAGGGCAGGGAGGGAGTCCAGTCTGTCTGCTATCTCTGTCCATCCTCAAATTCCAGAATGTGCTTGGATCCTGTACAGCTTGCCCAGCAGGCGGCACGCATGATGGTAGAAGGATTCTAAACAGGGCCATGCTCCTGGGCAGCGGGTGCTCCTGGTGGGTGAAGGTTAGGCTGCAAGTTGAGGGTCTCTGGATGCTCTTTGCTCTCTAGCAAGGCCAGAGACCACTAGGGTCCATGGCTGCCCTGGGCAGTGTCCTGCTCTCCCTGCCCGGAGGACAGTGGGGGCCGAGATGGACACAGACATCAGAGGGCTGAGAAGTGGGTTGCTCTGGCTGGCCAGTGGGGGTGGGCGTCCGAATGTAGCCATCTTGTAGGGGTGTACAGTCAGGGTTGGGGGGCTCAGGCTGGGAGTGGGCATCTGGGTTGAGGCCTCAAACCCTTTGTGTCTCTGTGCCCAGCAGGCTCCAGCCTGAGGCTGCTTGTCGTTGCATCCCCTCTCCCAGGCCTGGGGCGTCTGCACCAGGGCCTCCTCCTGTTCTGGGGCCCTGGTAGCTCCAGGCCAGCCTCCCTGACAGAGTGGCTGCTGCCTGGGACAGCTCAGGGTCTGAGCGTTCCCGGGGCAAGCCCCAGCCCGGCTGCATCTGGCACGGCAGCCCCGAGTGCTGACCAGGATGGAGGTGGAGAAGCGCCTACGAACTCCCATAGCTGAGGGCCCAAGGGGCAGGGATGCAGGGGCCTTGGCCTGGAAACGACCTTGTACAACCTGCAACCATGGGCAAAGACTCATGCATGAACACACGTGTGCATGCCCTCACTGACACACTCACACACACTGGCCAGAGAGAGCCAGCTGGGGGGCCGTAGTGTGCCCAGAGGAGCTGTTGCAGCCCTACAGGGTCAGCGGTCTCCTTGCTCCTGTCTCCTTGCCCACCCCAAGGTCACAGTGGTCACACTCTGGGACTCTGGACATGGTGCATTTATTCAGGTTTGAGAGTGGAGGAGGGCAGAGCTCGCGCAGCTGTGAGGCAGGTCCGGGCCGGGCAGGAGCTACTTCATCCTTCAACAGACGCTGGCCTGGGGTGACCAGCCTGGTGGGGGAGATGGAGTCGGGACAGAGGACAAAGGGGGAGCAGGGGACAGAGCCCAGGAGGAAGCAAGGGAGGGCACAAAGGAGGGGCAAGTAGCTTCGGGTGAGGAGCAGGAGGGAGAAAGGGGACCAGCATCGGGTCTAGGGGAAGGAGGTGGTGAGGGAGGCTGAGAAGGGCAGAAGATGTGACCCACAGCAGCTGCCCTGCCAACAGTCCCAGGTCCTCAGGAAGCCCCTTACCTGGCCCTGTCTGTCCCCATGCCCAGACTCACTGCAGACCCAGGAGGCCTGGCATAGCGAGTGTGCAGGTGGCATACAGGTGGTGGTGCCAGACACAGCGACGTGTGTCCTGTGCAATGGGTATAGGCCAGCATGGTGGTAGAAGAGTGTTGAGTGGCATGTGAGTAAGTAGGTGGTTTCAACCACGTGGAGGCATGTGGGCCAGTGTGTACATGTTTGCTCATGCGTGAGTATGTATGCCTGTGGTTATGCACATGTAAAGGACCAGAGGCAGGAATCAGAAGGGCATGGTGGGCATCCCTCCAGGAAGAGGAGGGCCTCAGGCTGACCTCACCCTCCCACAAGAAGAGTCAGGCTTGGGGGCTGGGGCTCTCTGAGTGGCCAGGCTGGGGCTGCCACCCAGGGCAGCCTGCTGAGGTCCAGGGCACCTCCTGGGATGAGTCCAAGCTCCTTGTGAGCAGAGATAGGTGACGGGAGGAGGTGGTCCAGGACAGGGGATCTGGGGTGAGAGGAGGTGGCCCGGGACAGGGGACCTGGGGCATGAAGAGGTGGCCCGGGACAGGGGACCCGGGGCGGGAGGAGGTGGCTCAGAGCCTGGGTTGAGGGCAGGGACCCAGGAGCCTTGAGACCCCTGAGTGCAGGCTGGGACTGAGCTCCCTGGGCAGACATTGAGTCCAACCCCTCTAGGGTCAACCACACTCACTCCTGCGGGCCCCGTGCCTAATGCCCAGCATGCCCGCAGGTGAGCCACATTACCGGTCACATCTGGGAAGACAATGTTGTCATCCGAGAGGCCCTGAGCTCTGCTCAGGCAGATAAACTGGTCCAGTGTCCCGGGAGGCAGCAGCCAGCTCCTGCCTGCAGCCCAGGGAGCCCAGCGTGGGTCTGGGCACTTGGCAGGGGGTTGGGGGCTGGGTAGGTGGGAGATTGAACTATCTGTGCCCCCAAGTCACTCCAGGCAGGGTGGGGAGGCAGGGTCTGACCCAAAGCCCAGAAGGAGGTGCCTCCAGGCCCACACACGGGCCCAGGGTGGGGTGGGGGGCTCACCCAGCAGGCTGATCCTGAGGACAGCCAGGTTGCTCGTGTGTCTCCGGGACAGCATCAGGGCAAACTGGGTGTAGTCGCTGTCCACCACCCGGGTCTCCTCTCTGTCTGCCCCAGGTTCTGAGGGAGCACAGATGTCACGTCCCTGTGGGCCAGCGCCCCGTCCCTCCCTCCTGTGACCGGCTTACCCACACCGTGGTCCACCGTGAACTGCCCGGGCTGGGCTGCCGGTATCAGCACATAAGACCACGTGTCACAGTGCTGGCCTCTGTGGGAGGGGACGGGTGGAGGCGGAAGACTCCGGAAGCTGGCAGTTCCATGCCAAGGTGAGCCCCCCAGGAGATTTCAGCCGCTCATTCAGAGGGACCCATGGCGGGAGTGGCCAAGCCTCATGAGTGGAGATGGTGTCCAACTATATTGCTCAGGCTGGTCTCAAACTCCTGAGTTAAGTGATCCTTCTGCCTCTGCCTCCCGAAGTGCTGGGATTACAGGTGTGAGCCAGTGCACCCAGTGCCCATGTTTTTTTGTATACTTCCCAGCTGGGTTTGGTCATTAGCAGCCAGAGTCATGAAGCTGCCCATGCTGGGACAGGGCCCATGGCGCACCTGAGCCACTGGTAACTGGGACCCAGGCCCAGGATCCTCCTCACCTGTTTGGAACATCAGGGAGCCACTCACCGAGTCATGGCATTCCACACCTCAAAGCGGCCATTGTCACTTAGCTCGAAAGTTGCGGTGAAAGGGTTCAGTAGCGCCCTGTGCTCCAGCCTGAAGCTGTTGCCCGCCAGGCCCAGGACAAACCATTCCCCCTGGAACTGCAGGGGCGGCGTTGGGCAGGGGCGGTGGGAGGCAGGGGTGGTGGTGGGCAGGGTCAGGAGCCCCCTCCTGCCCTCTCTGGCAGCTTCTGGACCCCTCACAGAGCAATGCTCCCAGCTGGGCCGGCGCCAGGGACACTGGCAAGAACCGGAGCCTACCCTGGGTCTGGCAGGGACATGGTGACCCTGGCCAGTGGCTGTGCGGCCTTCCTAAGCCTCAGTTTCCCCTCAAGCACAGAGGGAGCGATGGGCGGGGGTGACGGTAGGGAATTGGTGCCAGGAAGGTCTGCGCTGGGCCCTCCTCTGCTGGAGGTCGGGGGCCCGCCCAGGCCCTCCTGGAAGCAGGGCTGGTCCTGACTCTCTGGGCAGCATCCCCAGGCCTGCTCAGCCACCAGTCTCTCCCTGCACTTAGACCCAGCCAGCTGCTTCTCCTTCCCTCAAAACCCCTGTACCTGGTTTCCTTGGAAGTTCTGCACTGGGGGTGGGAGCGGCGGGGGGCTTGGGGTCTGGCCCTGCAGGACTTTCAGCAAGGAAAGCCACAGCCACAAGCCACATGGCAGCCTCATCCTGGCAGCTGTTGGGCCGACGGGCACAGCGAGAAGGAAGTGGCCATGGGCAGGTGACCCAGAGACCCCCCTCTTCATGCACGTACCCAGCAGGTGCCCCTCCCAAGGGGGGTGTGCCCCTCTGCCTCCCTCCTCAGGACTGGCAGGAGAGGTGGTGCCCAGGGCAGGCTTGGGGTGGGCTGTGTGGGGCGGGCTCTCCTCAGGTACCACCCACCCACCTACAGTCTCTTGGGTTCCAGCCAGGTGGGGTAGGAGGGGCCCCCAGGTCCACCTTCCACCTCATCTTCTCATTCCTGAGGCCCTGCACCCCTTCAGACCCCTTCCGAGTGCTCCACGCTGGGGGTTCAGAGGCCCCATGCAGCCTTCCCCAGCCTTCCACCCTGTCACAGAATGTTTCATCTCAGGCAGAGAGCATGACCTGCCGCAGCCATAAGGGACAGGGCCCAGCTATGGCCAAACCTGGGCATTCCCCCTGCAGGGCCTGGGCCTGCCAGCCGCCCCCCTGCCCCATCCCGCCTGCCTCTGCACATGCCTGAACCATAGCGTGGGCTGTGGCCCTGGAGCAAGAACAGGACCAGGGAGGGGCCCTGTGGCCATGAGGTCAGGGTGGAGGTGCCCCAAGCACGCAAGTAGGGAGGCTGGGGCCTGCAGAGCACCCAGGCACCCTGGTGAGGACGGCTGGGGCATTTCAAAGGCAGTCTCTGCCCAGAGGGAGGGGCAGGGCTGGGAAGCCCCACTAACATGAGTGGGCACCCCATGCTGGCCCTGCCTGAAAGAAAGGGTCGGTAGGCCAGGCGCAGAGGCTCATGCCTATAATCCCAGCACTTTGGGAGGCTAAGGCGGGAGGATTGCTGGAGCCCAGGAGTTTGACATCACCCTGCACAACACAGTGAGACTCTATCTCTACAAAAAAATTTAAAAATTAGCGCAGGGTGGTGGTGCACACCTGTGCTCCCAGCTACTTGAGAGGCTGAGGTGGGAGGATTGCTTGAGCCCAGGAGTTTGAGCCTGCAGTGAGCTATGATGTGCCACCGGACTCCAGCCTGGGCAACAGAGTGAGAGCTCATCTCTAAAAATATAAACATAAAATGTAAAAAGAGGGCTGGCAGGGAGGGCATTGACAGGTTTGGGGCTTCTAGCTGCCCTGGCACTCCTTGGACGACGGGGCTAGGGAGTGGAGTCCCCTTCCTGACCTCTCCTCCCACCCACACAGGTAGCTGAAGCCTCTGGGTGCTGGGCTCCATGTTACGGGGTCACCAAGGGTGAGCCAAGGGCCTCCCACTCATGGTGTGCCTGGTCTGTGAGCCCCTGCCCAGGCCACCTCCTCCCCCCAGGTCCCTGTCCTGGCTGCCCCTCCCCACCCCAGATTCCCTGTCCTGGCCGCCCCCTCCC
>NW_016810868.1:1252143-1256585 GCF_001698545.2 Rhinopithecus bieti
ACCACAACTGGCTAATTTTTTTGTATTTTCAGTAGAGATGGGATTTCACCATGTTGGCCAGGCTGGTTTCAAACTCCTGACCTCAAGTGATCTGCCCGCCTCAGCCTCCCAAAGTGCTAGAATTACAGGCGTGAGCCACCGCGCCCAGCCCTTTCCATGTTGTTGTTATTATTATTATTATTATTATTATTATTATTATTATTTAGTTAGTTAGTTAGTTGTTTGGAGACGGAGTCTTGCTGTCACCCAGGCTGGAGGCAGTGGCATGATCCCGGGTCACCACAACCTCTGCCTCCCAGGTTCAAGCAATTCTCCTGCTTCAGCCTCCGGAGTAGCTGGGATTACAGGTGCCTGCCACCATGACCAGCTAATTTTTGTATTTTTAGTAGAGATGAGGTTTCACCATGTTGGCCAGGCTGGTCTTGAACTCCTGGCCTCAAGTGATCCACCCGCCTCAGCCTCCCAAAGGGAGGGTTATAGGCATGAGCTGCCCAGCCAAATTATGCAAACTATTTTAAAGAACAATGATTTTCACAGAGCTATCGTGATTTTGATTTTATGTAGTGTTTGAAATTCAACTAGAGCTGATTAAACACTTCTGTGAAAATGAAATGCCTTGTAATCCTTGCGCTCTACATCCGATGGTCCCAGGACACACAGCCAAGTGGCCACGCCCTTCACTCAGTGCGGGAACCCACCCAGCCCTGCAGTCAGAGACGTGAAGGGTCACGCTGGGCCACTCTGCCACCAACCACAGCACCGAGGTCATTGGGTAGCTCTCTGGCGCCACCCCTCGGACATTCAGCCCTCCCTGAAGCTCGTGACCACGGCCAGCTACCCAACTCCTCCTGCCCCTCAGATGAGACCCTCACTTTCTGTTTGGGGGATGTGGGGCCAGGCATGGAGGAGGCTCTCCTGGGGCTCAGGCCTAGAGTCTTCCCAGCATTGCCAGCTCTGAACCCTGAGCTCTTCTGCTGCGCCCTGCTCTCTATCTCGTGGGTCTCTGGGACATGGGGCTGGAGTAGGGGTAGGCAATGCAAGGGTATGACCTCCTGGGCCCTTCTCCTTCCCAGGTCCCAGCAGTCAGGGCCCCTGCCTCCCCTTCCCACCACCTGACTTGCCTGCCCTCCTGGGGTCAAGCAGCTGAGTAAACGGGTGGGCACGGCAGGGTGAGCCCCGCCTGTGGGATGGGGACCTCGTTGGAGCAGCTGCTGGCTCCTCCCTTCCCCCACCCAGGCCATGTGCATTGGGACCAACTCCAAGGTGCCTTCTCCTCCTACCCCTGCCCACTGTGGCCGATTGGTGGCTGATCCCTGGACTTTGAGTTCCTAGGGGGAGGGACCAGCCCACCTGGTGGCCCCAGGGCCTGGCACACAGTGGGCCTTCAAAAATGTTTGTCAAACAAATGCCAGGGGCCGCAGGCAGGGCCTGAGAGGAACAGCTCAGCAGCCAGGTCCAGGCGCAGTGTGGCCAAGCCTTGCCTGGTTCCTGACTCTCTGGCCCTAGCCCAGGGGCTGCCCTGAGGGCAGAGTTTGCTCACCTCCACATTCTGCTCTGCTTCCTGGTTTCAGGGGGGACGTGGGAGTGGATGAGGTGTGAGAGAGTGCAGTGGCTGTGGGTGGACAGCACCAACTACTGCCACCGACACGGGCCAGCTGGTGCCAGCTTGGCTCAGAAGAGGCCAAAATGGGCAGTGATGGGAGACAGCTGGCCTCCCACGGGGGCGGAGGAGCAGCTCGGGGGCTGCAGGACAATGGCCCAGGCAAAAGCAGCCTTGGAGTGAGGCTGGACGCCCCCAGATCCCGGCAGGGCACAAGGTGGGCGTGTGCCAGAGAGGATCTTGCCTCCCCAAATCCCAAGAGCCTCTGAAATCGGCCCAGTGCCCACTGTGTGGGCTCCAGCCAACAGGGAGCCCCAGGCTTTTAAAGAGGTGGGGCGGGGGCGGAGAGGGCCTTGGTGGTACTGGCGCTGGTCCAGAGTGGACAGAAAAGAGTCAGGGAGGGGTCTGAAACATTTAATAAGGTACCTCTCCACCTACTGTCCTCTGCGGCAGCTGGCAGAATATCCCCCGCCCCAGGTGTCAGGGCCCTGATCTGAGGCTGGGGGCTCACAGAGGATGGGCAGCAGGCACCCCACCGGCGGGGTCATCTCTCAGGGCACTGACTTCTCAGCACTGGAGCTGCACGCCAGCCTCACCTCCTCACTTCTGCAGCAGAGACGAGACTCAGCCGGTGGCAATGGCCCCCATCACCGCGCCGCCATGTTTGCCCTGCTGTGCACTCACCGTCCAGGACGTGGAACTGGTCTGCAGCCTCACAGAAGCCTGGGGGCCCAAGGCAGGTGTCAGGCTGGACATCAGCCCAGAGAGTAGGGGTGGCTGAGCCGGGGACCTGCTGGGGACACTCACCATACTTGGGGAAGTAGAAGATCTGGTCCTCAGTCAGGTGGGCCTCCCGGACCCGCTGCTCAAACCCACTCAGGACGGAGTCGCTCACAGGGAGTGAGCGGGCTGCGGGGCAGACAGGGCTCCTGGGGTCCCGGCACCAGGCGGTGTGGAATGGGGTCTGTGTGTCCCCTGCCCCCTCGGGGCCTTCCCCCTGCCCCCACACCAGACCTGTCACTGCTCCTCCCTGGGCCCCTGCTTAGCAGGAGGGTCAGGATGGGAGGGAGGAAGGGTGTGTCCCCCTGGGCTCAACCAGCCCCCGGGATGGCCCAGTGAGTGTGCAGAGCTTGAGTACCTGCCTGGTCACAGAGGCCAGCCCCCACATACCATAGAGCTTCACTGACAGCTGCCCCGCCCGCTCCAGGTACAGGACAGCGAAACTCTGGTAGTCGGTCTCAGCAACAACCACATGCACAGCCCCTCGGGCGCCTCGGGCTGGGGCAGAGCCATGGCAGCCACGTCAGAGAGCCACGGCGGCTGCGTCACCACCCACCCACATGCCCTGCGGTCCCTGCCTCACCTTGAAGCAGGAAGCGGCCGAGGACCCTTGTGTCTCCATAGAGCTGGCGCACCTGCCAGCAGATCCCATCCCTGGGGGGGCGGGGAGGAGGCACCGCAGGCTGGGGGACCCCAACCAGGAACCCTAGTCCAGGCCACAGTTGGGGTGGGGTCAGGGGCCAGGGCAGGGCTGAAGTCCGGGGGCTGAGAGGAGGGTTGGGGTTAGGGTGCAGGGCTGCTCTGGGACTCACAGCTTTCGGAAGGTGCTGACAGCCATGGCTTTGCCCTGGGGAGCCACGTGCAGTGTGGTGGCCTCGGCCCGGTGGCCCTGCTCCTGCAGGAAACGGCAGGCAGAGCCCACAGCCACAAGGAGCCAGGTCCCTGCAAACTGGGGGCAGGCCATGGGAGGACTCAAGGGCACTGTGAGAGGGCCCCTCACCTGCCTCCCTCTACCCCCAAAACAACTTCACCTGCCTCCCTCTACACCCCCCATAACTTCACCTGCTTCCCTCTCCCCCCCAACAACTTCTACCTGCCACCCTCTACCCCCTACAACTTCACCCTCTCCCCCTGCCACACACAACTTCTACCTAACTCACTCTACCGCCCCCCACAACTTCACGTTCCTCCCTCTACCCCCCACAACTTCTACCTGCTGAGCATCAAAATTGGCCTTGGGCTGGATTGTGCTGATGGGGGATGGGGGCCGGGGTGGCCTCTGAGGCCTCTGGCCCAGCGAGCCAGCTGCCAGAAGCAGAGTCAAGAGGATCGCAGTCCCAGGGGGCAGCATGGTGGCGGCGGCAGGGTGGCAGGACTGTGGGAGGCCAAGGGTAGCACCACCAAGTCCCAGGACAGAGTCTACTGTGCAGTGACAGAGCCCGGCCCAGGAAGTCCATGTCCATCCCTTGCCTCCCTAACTCCAGCCCTGGGCCAGCCCCACATCCCACCCCCAGCTTTCTCGTGAGCCCAGCTTCGATCTGCACTTCCCGGCAGGGCCCTGGCACCATGTCCTATGTACAAAGTCCGAGTTGACCTCTGGTTGTTTATCTATTTCTCCTGCACCCTTGATTTCCACTGACAGTCCTTAGCCCTTTGCACATTATCTTCCTTAAACCATCACCCAGTGGTCTTATCTCCATGACCAACGTCACGGGGTTCATGAAGCCACTTGCTCAGGGCCCGGAAACAGGGAGCGCCGGAGGCGGGTCCCGAACCAGCGGTCTTGGAGTGTCGCCCGCAGCCCCGCCCACGACCGCTGCTCGGTGGCCACAAGGGGCGCTGTTCCCAACGCGCCCGAGTGCGCGCAGGCGCACGAAGAAAAACCGGCCGGGGCCGCCGAGGCCCGAGGCGCAGGCGCACGAGGGGCGGATGCGGGCTGCCCGCGCTCTCTGCCGTCCTCGGCCATCGATGCCTCGGGGCTCGTGGCGTCGGGCCTGGCGGGTTCCCCGGTGGGCGGGGCGGCCGTCCGAGCGGCTGCGGCGGCGGAAGCGGGTCCGGGCCG
>NW_016810868.1:1257398-1266220 GCF_001698545.2 Rhinopithecus bieti
CTGCTGGGGCCACACTCTGGCCTTGACTGCGAGGAGGAAGGCCTGGGCCCAGGACTGACAGTGCCCACCCGCAGCGGCCACGTCCTGGTACGAGGAGTTCCAGCGGCTGTATGACACGGTGCCCTGCGTGGAGGTGCAGACGCTGCGGGAACACACGGACCAGGTCCTGCACCTCAGCTTCTCCCATTCGGGGTACCAGTTCGCGTCCTGCTCCAAGGACTGCACTGTGAAGGTGAGGATGGCCCAGGTGCCCTGCACATCCCATCCAGCTGCCCCGAAGCACGGAGGTCCCAGGACCCAGGCGTTCCAACCAGGTGGGAAGGGAGAGTCAGGCCAGAGGTGACACAGCAGCCTCTCTGCATCCAGCGGAGGGACCACAGAGGATCAGGAGCGGTGCAGGGCGGCCCTGAGTACTGAGGAGAGGGTCCCACACAAAGCCGCCTGCTCCAGGGGCAGGCTCCTGCCTTCTATACGGATGCCCCCAGAGTGGATGACAGTGGCTTCAAGGGGTCCCTGCCCCCTGGTGGCCTCTGAGCAGGGCTGGCAGAGCTGGGGCCTCATGGCGCTGTGGTAGCAGGCCCCTGCCCCGCAACCTGGCCAGGCAATCACCATGGCCACCCCCGCCGTGCAGATCTGGAGCAACGACCTGACCATCTCGCTGCTGCACAGTGCGGACATGCGGCCCTACAACTGGAGCTACACCCAGTTCTCCCAGTTCAACAAGGACGACTCGCTGCTGCTGGCCTCGGGGGTGTTCCTGGGGCCGCACAACTCCTCATCCGGCGAGATCGCTGTCATCAGCCTAGGTGAGCATGGGCGCGGAGTGGGCCCCACCCCCGCCCCCGTCCCCACACAGACAGCCTGTCCAGCCCTGGCCTCCCCACAGACTCTTTCGCGCTGCTGTCCCGCGTGCGGAACAAGCCCTACGACGTGTTTGGCTGTTGGCTTACCGAGACCAGCCTCATCTCGGGGAACCTGCACCGCATCGGAGACATCACCTCCTGCTCTGTGCTGTGGCTCAACAACGCCTTCCAGGTACGGGTGGGGCGGGACAGGGCTGGGCGGGGGGCAGGGTTGCCATCCCCAGGGCCTGGAGCCCACCTGGTGTGTACCCCCGCCTTCAGGACGTGGAGTCAGAGAACGTTAATGTGGTGAAGCGGCTGTTCAAGATCCAGAACCTCAACGCCAGCACCATCCGCACGGTGATGGTGGCCGACTGCAGCCGCTTCGACAGCCCTGACCTCCTGCTGGAAGCCGGCGACCCGGCCACGTCCCCCTGCCGCATCTTTGACCTGGGCGGCAGCGACGAGGAGGAGGTGGCTGGCCCGGCCCCTGCCCACGCCAAGGAGGGCTTGCGGCACTTTCTGGACCGTGTGCTGGAGGGGCGGGCGCAGCCACAGCCGTCGGAGCGTGTGCTAGAGACCAAGGTGGCCGAGCTACTGGCCCAGGGCCACACCAAGCCCCCGGAGCGCAGTGCCACAGGCGCCAGGAGCAAGTACCTCATCTTCACCACTGGCTGCCTCACCTACTCCCCACACCAGATCGGTACACCCCTGTCGCCATGCTGCCCGTCTCGGTCCTAGCAGCTTGGGGGAGGCCGGGCAGGGGTCCTGGGGGGCAGACGGCAAGCAAGTCCGCAGGTAAAGCTGGGATCATTGACTCACCCCGGGGTCACAAGCCCAGGCCTGGCCTTGTCTGGGGCCTGCGGGATGAGCGGTGAAAACAGGCAGGCCCGCTGGCCAGCGAGCAGCTGAGGGGCCTGGTTCAGGTCTGGGGCCCCCGGAGCAGGCAGTGCCTGCAGACCTCTGCCATGCCCACAGCCCCAGAGACACCGTTGGGGTGGGGGCTGCCCTGGAGTGATGTCACGGGGCACTGGGCAGGGACCCTCACCACAGCCCTCTCTGCAGGCATCAAGCAGATCCTGCCACACCAGATGACAACGGCGGGGCCCGTGCTGGGCGAGGGTCGAGGCTCTGACGCATTCTTCGATGCGCTGGACCACGTCATAGACGTGCACGGGCACATCATTGGCATGGGCCTGTCACCCGACAACAGGTGGGCCTCTTGCCAGTGTCCCAGGCGGGGTGCCTGCAGGCGGCCCATACCTAGCACAGTGCCCCTCGCCCAGGTACCTGTATGTGAACAGCCGCGCCTGGCCCAGTGGTGCGGTGGTGGCCGACCCCATGCAGCCGCCACCCATCGCGGAGGAGATTGACCTGCTGGTGTTCGACCTCAAGACCATGCGGGAGGTGAGGCGGGCTCTGCGTGCGCACCGCGCCTACACGCCCAACGACGAGTGCTTTTTCATCTTCTTGGACGTCAGCAGGGACTTCGTGGCCAGGTGCAGGGCGCAGCGTGGTGCAGGGCGGGCGTGGGCAGCAGCAGGCGGGCGACCAGCTCATCCAGGCGCTGTTCTGCAGCGGGGCCGAGGACCGGCATGGCTACATCTGGGACCGCCACTACAACATCTGCCTGGCCAAGCTGCGGCACGAGGACGTGGTCAACTCAGTGGCCTTCAGTCCCCAGGAGCAGGAGCTGCTGCTCACAGCCAGCGACGATGCCACCATCAAAGCCTGGCGCTCCCCACGCACCGTGCGCATCTTCCAGGCACCTCGTCCGCAGCCTCGCGCCTTCTTCTCCTGGCTTGCCAGCCAGAGGCGCTGAGGGGTGCTGGGTGCACTGGAGCTGCTGGGACCCCTCGACGCCACCCAGGCTCTGTGGTTCTCTCCCGAGCGGGAGAGGTGGAGACGCTTGTAGCAGTTACGCCTTAGGAAGGGGACAGCCAGGCCCCGCCACGCTCTCACATGCAAACCTGCTCACGCAGCTGTGATGCTTGGCACAGGGTGGCCAGTGAGGATGGAACCCAAGGTCCCCTTGGCTTCCTGGCCAGCTTGGGGTGCACAGGATACTGGGGGTGCCGCTCCTCGCTCATCCCCAGGCTAGGGGTTCACCCGCCCCAGCTGGCCTCAGCCTGGGGTATCCTCGGCTGGTCCTGCGGGGCCCTGAACAGTGGCCCAGTGGTGGCAGGGGCTGCTGGCTCTGGCAGCCTGGCTGTGGTTGTGCGCCTGGGGCTTGGGAGCGGCCGGTCACACTGCTGTGGGCCTGAGTGTGCTGCATGTCCACGCACCACCCATTCAGGGCCCTGAATAAACAGTTGGCAACAGCACGTTGTCATCCAGTCTCTGTCTACGGGGAGGGAGACTGTGGGCACCGCTGGCACAGTGGAGTGGATCTTCTCGATCACTGCTGACGGGTGACGTCACACTGGCATAGTGCCCCACTGGAGTGGTTGTTGCAGTCACTGCTGACAGGTGACATTGTGCTGAGGGTCATGTGGCTGGTGCCAGACTTTTCACACGGCCCTGTCCCCCCTCTGTGACTTCCAGGGAGATGTCTGGCACATCTGCCGGGGCTGGCAGCATGCAGGGTCTGCTGTCTGATTCCAGGGTCAGTAGGCCGCGTCGCTCCCAGTGCCAGGGCGGCCTCCACAGTCAGTCCCGTCCTTGAAGGGAGTGCTCGGCTGCTGGGGCAGGGAGGGTGTTGGGCAGAGCTTCTCAGAGTTCATGCCGGGGAGGAGGGCCCAGGGGACCGGAAGTGGCAAGCAGAGGTGGCAGCTCCAGCTGGCGTTGGCAGCTTGTCAGCAGGCTGCACGGGGAGGCCTCGGGTCCCAGGGTGATCCCGTAGTGACAAGACAGCAGGAGGAGAGCCTGGCATTCAGTCCGTTGGCCCATTATAGGGAAGCCGTACGGCTTGTGGGCTCCACATGGCAGCAGGCAACCCCCGTACAGAGAAAGGACGCAGAGGAAGACGAGAGAGTATCGAGGTGATGGTTCCCTGGAAGCCAGCATGAGGGGCTGGCAGAGGTTGCGTAGAGACCCTGGGGCCCGAGCCTGAAGCACCGACGGGGTCAGGGAGCAGCACCACCAACACAGGCTGGCGGGCCCCCCAGAGGGGATGGGGCCTCTGTCCCGCTAACTCCTGGTCCGGCCAGCTGGGGAAGCCCTGGGGACCTCCTCAGGTTCATAATAAAACCCCCAACGTGGGCCCCGAGAGCAAGGAAAGGAAGGAGAACGCACCAAAAAGATCCGCCAGACCAAGATGAGCTGGCTAGATGAACCCCTCAGAAAAGAGCCGACAGATTCTTGCAAACCGGAACTCCCCAAGGGGCAGGCCTCCAAAGAATTGAGGCCATTCCCCGAAAAGGATTTAGCTATGTCACATTCAAGGAGACTGACAAAAACATCCTGTATGCACATATAACAAAAGCGGCACAGAAATCAAGAGATGTGGACATTTCAAATAAAAGGGAGCCAATTGACACTGAAAATGACACGGTGAGTGACGTGCACCAAAAGCTTGATAATGTGAGGTCGGGCACGTGGGCTCACGCCCTGTAATCCCAGCGGTTTGGGGAGGCCGAGGCGGGTGGATCACGAGGTCGGAGATCAAGACCGCATCGCTGGCTAAGCACGGTGAAACCCCATCTCCTATTAAAATTTTTTTTTTGTTTTTTTTTTTTTTTTGAGACGGAGTCTCCGCTCTGTCGCCCAGGGCCTGGAGTGGCAGTGGCGCGGATCTCAGCTCCACTGCAAGCCTCCGCCCCTCCCCGGGTTTAAGGCGCATTCTCCCTGCCTCAGCCTAGCGAGTAGCTGGGAACTAAACAGGCGCCGCCACTCGCCCCGGGCATTAGTTTTTTGTAATGTTTTTTAAAGTAGGAGACGGGGTTCACCGTGTTAGCCAGGATGGTCTGGATTCCTGACCTTGTGATCCGCCCGTCTGGCCCTCCCAAGTGCTTGGTTACAGGGACTTGAGGCCATCCGCGCCGGCCCTATTAAAAATTTTTTTTTTAAAATTAAGCCAGGCGCGTGGCAGGCGCCTGTAGTCCAGCTACTCAGGAGGCTGAGGCAGGAGAAGGCTTGAACCTGGGAGGATGGAGCTTTGCAGTGAGCCGAGAATGGCACCACTGCACCCAGCCTGGGGACAGAGAGAGACTCCGTCTCAAAAAAAAATAAATAGGCCGGGGCGCAGTGGCCTCAAGCCTGTAATCCGCAGCACTTTGGGAGGCCGAGACGGGCGGATCACGAGGTCAGGAATCGGACCATCCTGGCCTAACACGGTGAAACCCCGTCTCTACTAAATAATACATAACTTAGTCGGGTGAAGTGCGGGCGCTGTAGTCCCAGCTACTCGGGAGGCTGAGCAGGAGATGGCGTAAACCCGGAGAAGGAGCCTTGCAGTGAAGCTGGATCCGGCCACTGCACCCAGCCCGGCGACAGAGTTGAGACTCTGCCTCAAATAATAAATAAATAAATAAATAATAAATAAATAAATAAATAAATGAAAATAAAAGGCTTGATACGTGGAAAGCACTGGACCAGACAGACTTGTGAGGACCAGGCAGCGGAAGATGGCACAGAGGAGATGAAAGAAACAGCCCTGGGAGGGGAACGGAGCGGCATGCATGCCCCCACCCCATCTACAGGGTGGGGGTGGAGACCCAGTGTTTAAAGAGAAAGTGACTGAATTACCAAAAGAACAGAAATCCTCAGAAAATACGTGCGTGCTGAGGTCAGGCCGGGCCTGGTGGCTCACCCCTGTAATCCCAGCACTTTGGGACGCCGAGGTGGGCGGATCACTTGAGGTCAGGAGTTTAAGAGCAGACTGGCCAACATGGTGAAACCCCTTCTGTACTTAAAAAAAAAAAAAAAAAAAAAAAAAGCCGAGCGTGGTGGCACACGCCTCTAATCACAGCTACTCAGGGGGCTGAGGCAGGAGAATTGATTGAACCCGGGAATGAGCTGAGATTGCGCTACTGCACCCCAGCCTGGGTGACAGAGTGAACCCTGTGAAACTGCAGCGATGAAACTCATACACGTGGCCCGGAGCAGCTGCCGGAGAGCCGGGTCAGGGAGCGGCAGCACGATCCCAAGTTTCGCAGAACTGGTGCTTGACCCTATGTCCATGACCTGAACTCCATGCAGCTGGAACACTGGAGGTGAGTGCTGGGCCCAGGCAGAAAGCCCAGAGCAGCCCTAAGGGCCAGGGAAAGGAACCGACACTGATGGGCAGAGTCAGTGAGGCAATGCCCTGGTACTCTCTTCTCCGTTCTTTTGTGACCCTGATGGCAGTGGGAGTGGTGGCAACAGGAACCCATCAGAGCCAAACTCGGGGGCCAGAAAGTCCCTCATGGCTCGGTGCAGCTGCATGGAGGGTGGGACCAGCCCCGTTAGCTTTCCTCCCCTGCCCTCCTGCCATAGAGACTCCAACTTGGCCCAGTCAAGGGCACGTCACATGGGGGTGACTAGAGCCACAACTGTCTGAATAGACAGTGAGGGAGCCTAGCAGCCAAACCCAGCGTGGGGAGCTTGGGAAGCACCCACATAAGGTGGCTGTGGGTGCTGGGCTCACTCACACACAGACACGTGGGTCTAATGGTCACACCACGGACTTGGGGAACTGTGGACCAGCCTCGGGCCCCAGACCAAAGACCAGCAGCTCTGAAGACAGCAGTCCACGCGAGCGGGAGCAGTGTGCGTCTGACCCTCACAGGACCAAGTGCATGCTAACCAAAGACTTCCACATTTCCCACAGGATTCAAACACAACCCAGATCTCATAAAGTTATATTCAAAATGTCTAGAATATAACCCAGAATCACTTGACACACGAAGAACCATAACATTTCAACTTGCAGCTGGGCACAGCAGCTCACACCTGTAACTCCAGTGCCCTGGGAGGCCACGGCTGCAGGGAGTAATGACCGGGCCGCTGCACTCCAGCCTGGGTGACGGAGACCCTGTCTCTAAAAAAAATAAAAATAAAAAATTCAATGTGCAAAGGAAAAAACCCATACATTCTATTTCCCAAAAACAATTAGTAGCTTTTTTAAAAAATCACACGACACAGTTTTATTACTTTTTAATTTTTGTAGAAATGAAGTCTCACTATGTTGCCCAGGCTGGTCTCAAACTCCCGGGTTCAAGCGATCTTCCAGCCTCGGCCTCCCAAAGCGCCGGGATTACAGGCGTGAGCCACCATACCCGGCCAACACAATTCTTAAAAGGCACTGGGACTCCTCTGCTTCAAGATCATTGCTAGGCTAGAAAAATAAAGCTTGTTCCACCAGAAATCACAGGTTAGAATTGAGTGTTCGCTAAGGCAGAAATTGTAGAGTCTAGTGCCATTTCAGGCAAAGATGATTCAGCTCTGAACCCAACATCTACACCTGCCTATCAGAGCAGTCAGACCAGCTCGGAACAGACCAGCCAATTAGGCTTCATCAGACGAGGCCATTGGGTTCTTCTAAAATGCTAATAACCCCAAACAGGAGGTGCTGAAACCAAAATGAAAGACAGTCTTTGAGGCTAGTTGTCACACCGATTGTTAGTTCCTTGTTATGTCCCCCTTCTGTAACATTAATAAAGGAAATATTTTACCGAAAAGAGTATTTTATATGCCACTAGCCATGACTTTTTGTCATTAGTTACTACATAAATGCCACCTAGTGCCTGCCATTATCCACATGGCACAACCATATTATGTCTGCAATTACTTCTGTATTTACAGAATCTTTGTGATTTCCTTAAGTACATTAGTGAAGGTTTAACATCGAGATGCAATCTAATATCCATAACCTCCAGCGTTTTGCAGACAGCAATGTAGGAGACAGTTTTTTGTTGTTGTTTTGTTTTTTTTTTGTTTGAGACGGAGTCTTGCTCTGTCGCCCAGGCTGGAGTAAAGTGGTTCGATTTTGGCTCACTGCAAGCTCTGCCTCCTGGGTTCACACCATTCTCCTGCCTCAGCCTCCCGAGTAGCTGGGAATACAGGCGCCCACCACCATGCCCGGCTAATTTTTTATATTTTTAGTAGAGACGAGTAGCTGGGAATATAGGCGCCCACCACTATGCCCGGCTAATTTTTTGTATTTTTAGTAGAGACTGGGTTTCACCATATTAGCCAGGATGGTCTCGATCTCCTGACCTCGTGATCTACCCGCCTCAGCCTCCCAAAGTGCTGGGATTACAGGTGTGAGCCACCACACCTGGCTGAGAGAGAGATTTTTAATCACCTGTCATTTAAATGACCTTATGTAATACATAAACCAATAATTTGGCAGTTCTAAGTCTCTGAATGGCTCTGGTGAGATCTGTAGGAAGCACGTTCCGCGTACGCATCCTGCTGATGCTGCTGTTTCCTCCTCCCGACGATTTCCTCTGCCTGCAGGAGGGGCTCGGATAAGATGTGCCTCTTTTCTTGACTTCTTTGATGTTCTGAAATTTCTGTAGCTCTTTTTCTTGAATCTGTTTATTATAAATTTGGCTTTGGTATTGGTTTGTTTGATCTTCAACGCTCTTCGCATCAGTGCTTTTATTCCATTGTTCTCACTGGCATTTGACAGGTTCATTTCTACATTTTTCTTTTTTTCTTTTTTTTTTTTTTTGAGGCGGAGTCTCGCTCTGTCGCCCGGACTGGAGTGCAGTGGCCGGATCTCAGCTCACTGCAAGCTCTGCCTCCTGGGTTTACGTCATTCTCCTGCCTCAGCCTCCCAAGTAGCTGGGACTACAGGTGCCCGCCACCTCGCCCGGCTAGTTTTGTATTTTAGTAGAGACGGGGTTTCACCGTGTTAGCCAGGATGGTCTCGATCTCCTGACCTCATGATCTGCCCGTCTCGGCCTCCCAAAGTGCTGGGATTACAGGCTTGAGCCACCGCACCCGGCCCATTTCTACATTTTTCAAACTCAAATGATCTGCTGTGAGCACTTTACCAGCTGCTTTCCAGATTGCTTTAGTCCACCTGACTTTTGAGGATTGTGCTTTTTTTTT
>NW_016810868.1:1268855-1273007 GCF_001698545.2 Rhinopithecus bieti
AAAAAAAAAAAAAAAAAAAAAAAAGACAATTATAGACAAATGTCTCTCATGAACAGAGTTGCAAAATCCTCAATTTCCCCCCCTTTTTTTTTTTTTTGAGACGGAGTCTCACTCTGTCGCCCGGGCTGGAGTGCAGTGGCTGGATCTCAGCTCACTGTAAGCTCCGCCTCCCGGGTTTACGCCATTCTCCTGCCTCAGCCTCCCGAGTAGCTGGGACTACAGGTGCCCGCCACTTCGCCCGGCTATTTTTTTGTATTTTTTAGTAGAGACGGGGTTTCACCGTGTTAGCCAGGATGGTCTCGATCTCCTGACCTCGTGATCCGCCCGTCTCGGCCTCCCAAAGTGCTGGGATTACAGGCTTGAGCCACCGTGCCCGGCCTCAATTCCTCAATAAAATATTAAATCAAATCCAGCAATATATAAAAATGATAGTGCACCATGACCAGGTAGGGTTTATTCCAGGAATGCAAGGTTGGTCCAATATTTGCAGATCAACATAAGTCACCATATTAACTGTATAGGAGAAGAACCATATGAATGTATCACCTGGTATAGAAAAAGCATATTTTTTTTTTTTTAGACCAGGATGGAGTGCAGTGGTGTGATCTCAGCTCACTGCAAACTCCACTTCCCGGGTTCACGCCATTCTCCTGCCTCAGCCTCCCAAGTAGCTGGGACTACAGGTGCCCGCCACAGCGCCTGGCTAATTTTTTGTACTTTTAGTAGAGACGGGGTTTCACCGTGTTACCAGGATGGTCTCGATCTCCTGACCTTGTGATCCGCCCGCCTCGGCCTCCTGAAGTGCTGGGATTACAGGCGTGAGCCACCGTGCCTGGTCTCTCTTTTTTTTTTTTTGAAGACAGAGTTTCTTTCTTGTTGCCCAATGGCACCATCTTGGCTCATTGTCACCTCCATCTCCCAGGTTCAAGCGATTCTCCTACCTCAGCCTCCAAGTAGCTGGGATTACAGGAGCACGCCACCACACCCAGCTAATTTTTGTTTTTAATTGGCCAAGCTGGTCTCAAACTCCTGACCTCAGGTGATCCGTCTGCCTCAGCCTCCCAAAGTGCTGGGATTACAGGCGTGAGCCACCATACCCAGCCATTGAAAAAGCATCCTGATAAAATGTCTAGCCATGATATTAAAAAAAAAAAAACCTCTAAGCAAACTAGAAGTAGAAGGGAGCTTGCTCAACCTGATAAAACAGCATCACCAAAACTCCCCGTGGGTAACATGATACATAACTGTGAAAGCGAGAACGCTTTCCCCAAGACTGGGAATGAGGAAAGGCTATAGACCTTACCATTACCATTCAACCTTATGAACGGGAAATCAGCCAATGGAACAAGGCAAGCAAAAGAAACAAAAGGCGGCCGGGCGCGGTGGCTCAAGCCTATAATCCCAGCACTTTGGGAGGCTGAGACGGCCGGATCACGAGGTCACGAGATCAAGACCATCCTGGCTAACACGGTGAAACCCCGTCTCTACTAAAAAATACAAAAAACTAGCTGTGTGAGGTGGCGGGCGCCTGTGGTCCCAGCTACCCGGGAGGCTGAGGCAGGAGAATGGCATGAAGCCGAGAGGCGGAGCTTGCAGTGAGCTGAGATCTGGCCACTGCACTCCAGCCTGGGCGACAGAGCGAGACTCCGTCTCAAAAAAAAAAAAAAAAAAAAGAAATAAAAGGCACAGAGATTGAATAAAAAGAAAAAAACTGTCCTTATTCATGGATGACATACTGTTTATGCATAAAATCTCCCCAGATCTATAAAAACAAAATCCCAATCTCCTAGAACCACTAAGTGAATTCATCATTAAGAGGTATAGAAAGAACACATAAAAATCAGTTTTGTTTTAAATACTGGAAATACACAGTCAGAAACCAAAATTCAAAAAGCAACCTCTTACAACAGCTCAAAATCAAAGTAAGCTGTGGAACGGGAAGCAATAAATAAATAAGTAAAAGAAGCGCTGAAACATAAACCTACCAAAACATGTACAAGATATGTATATGGGCTGGGCGTGGTGGCTTTTATGCCTATCATCCCAGCACTTTGGAAGGCAGAGGTGGGTGGATCACTTGAGTCCAGGAGACCAGCCCAGGCAACATGGCAAAGCCCTGTCTCTACAAAAAATACAAAAATTAGCCGGGTGTGGTGGCACACGCTTGTAGTCCCAGCTACTGAGGAGGCTGAGGTGGGAAGATCCATGAAGCCCAGGAGGTCAAAGCCACAGTGAGCTGTGATTGTACCACTCATTCCAGCCAGTTCAACATACATATGAAATACTACAAAATGCTGAACAAGAACAGAGACGGACTACATTCATGGATTGTCTGACTCAACACAGATGTCAATTCTCCTCAAACTGATCTATAGAGTTAACACAATTCCAATCAAAATCCCAGCAGAACTTTTTGTAGTTGACTGTAAAATGTGTATGTACTGTCAAACAAAAATAGGGAAAACAATTCTGAAAAACAAGAGCGGACTGGGCGTGGTGGCTCATGCTCTGTAATCCCATCACTTTGGGAAGCTGAGGCAGACAGATCACTTGAGCCCAGGAGTTTCAGGCTAGCCTGGACAACATAGAGAGACCCTGTCTCCGGTGGGGAGCAGTGGCTCACGCCTGTAATCCCAGCACTCTGGGAGGCTGAGGTAGGCAGATCATGAGGTCAGAAGATCGAGACCATTCTGGCCAATATGGTGAAACCCTGACTCTACTAAAAATACAAAAAAATTATCTGGGTGTGATGGCACATACCTGTAATCCCAAATACTTGGAAGACTGGGGCAGGAGAATCGCTTGAACCAGGGAGTCAGAGGTTGCAGTGAGCCAAGATGGGTCACTGTGCTCCAGTCTGGTGACACAGTGAGACTGTCTCAAACAAAAAAGGAGATCCAGTCTCTACCGGGTGTGGTGGTGTGCCTGTGGTCCCAGCTACTTGGGACGCTTGAGTAGGAAGACCTGCTTGAGCCTGAGGTCTCGAGGATGCAGTGAGGTAGGATTTGTACCACTGCACTCCAACCTAGGCAACAGAACGAGGCTGTGACTGTCTTTAAAAAAAAAAAAAAAAAAAAAAGAGGGGACAGGGCAGGGCAAAAGAAAAGAGAAAAGAAAAGAAAAAAAGAAAGGAAAAAAAAAAGGGGAAGGAGGGAGGGAAAAGGAAAGGGTCCACAGTGACCCATTCTTTTCCCAAAGAAAAAAAGAAAGGAAAAAAAAGGGAAGGAAGGAGGGAAAAGGAAAACAAAGAAAAAGAAAAACAAGAATAAAGTTTGGCAAGGTACAGTGACACACGCCTACAATCCCAGCATCCAAGACAGGACGGTGTGAGACCAGGAGTTTGAGACCACCCTGGGAAACATAGTGAGATTCTGTCTCTACGAAAATGAAAGAAAATAAGCTGAGCGTGATGGTGTGAACCTGTAGTCCCAGCTACTGGGGAGGCCCAGGTGGGAGGATCACTGGAGCCCATGGGTTTGAGGCTGCAGTGAAGTAGGGCTGCGCCGTTACACTCCAGCCTGGGTGACAGAGCAAGACCATATCTCTTAAAAAGAAATAAAACCATAACGCTGGCAACACAAAGTGCCCATGAGGATGTGGAGCAGTGGGAACGGTGGCTCAAGCTGGTGTTCCACAACAGGCCACAGCTATTCTGGAACGTGCTTGGCAGTTTCTTTTGAATTTAAAAATACACGTACTATGTGATCCAGCAGCCCCATTGCTAACTACCTTAATGAAATAAAAACGTGTTCAATAACCTGTACACAAATGTTTATAGCAGCTCTATTCAGACCTGCAAAACGTTGTAACAACCCAAATACCCTTCAACAGGTGACGAGACAAACTGATCCATCCATACGGCACTACTGAAAAAAAAAAAAGAGAGAGAAAACAAATGTTGACGCACGGATGCAAAACAAATGCCGACGCACAGATGCACGCATTCTCATCAATCTCAGAGGTGTTCTGCAGGTCCCGCTGCTCTTGGCCACACACTGTAGGACTCCATTACGGGACCTTCTTGGAAACACATAACTATAGTGGCGGAGGTCAGGCATGTGGCTCCCAGGGGTCGGGGTGGCGGAGGACAGGCGCGTGGCTGCCAGGGGTCGGGGTGGCGGAGGACAGGCGCGTGGCTGCCGGGGTCGGGGT
>NW_016810868.1:1273270-1317475 GCF_001698545.2 Rhinopithecus bieti
GGTGGGGGAGGACAGGTGAGTGGCTGCCAGTGGTCGGGGTGGGGGAGGACAGGCGAGTGGCTGCCAGGGGTCGGGGTCGGGGAGGACAGGTACGTGGCTGCCAGGGGTCGGGGTGGGGGAGGACAGGCGTGTGGCTGCCAGGGGTCGGGGTGGAAGACAGGTGTGTGGTTGCCAGGGGTCAGGGTGGTGACTATGGGGAGAGTGGAACGATCTTCTGAGACGGCAGGGCTCGCCTGTCTCCCAGTTATGGTGCTTACCCAAATCCGCGCAGGTGCGAACATCCATGGAACTGAATGTTCCATGAACAAAACAAAAGAATAAATCAATTTTAGTATGTGAAATTTAAAAATGTTATTAGGGACCAGGTGCAACGGCTCACGCCTGTAATCCCAGCACTGTGGGAGGCCGAGGTGGGTGGATCACCTGAGGTCAGGAGTTTGAAACCAGCCTGGCCAACATGGTAAAACCCCGTCTCTACTAAAAATACAAAAATTAGCCAGGCGTGGTGGCACGCACCTGTAATCCCAGCTGCTCAGGAAGCTGAGGCAGAACTGATTGAACCTGGGAGGCGGAGATTGCAGTGAGCCGAGACCGTGCCATTGTACTCCAGCCAGGAAGACAGAACGAGATTCCGTCTCAAAACAAAACAAAACAAACAAACAAACAAACAAACAAAAAACACCACTTCCCAAGTGAGATGAAAGGTGACATGAAAGTTTGGCAAATTTCTCCAAGAGCTGAACAAGTGGCCCAGCAGCTCTAATCCTCGGTATAAATATTCAAGAGAAACGAAAACCAGTATGTGTCCCCACAAAAACTTGTTCACAAATGTTCACAACTGCATTTTCAGAGTAGCCAAAAAGTAGAAACCGCCCCCATGTCCAGCAACGGGTGAATGGATAAATAAGGTGCGGTGCATCCATACAAAAGAATATTACAAGAGAATATTATTTAACCATAAGAAGGAATGGGCCGGGCGCAGTGGCTCAAGCCTGTAATCCCAGCACTTTGGGAGGCCGAGACGGGCGGATCACGAGGTCAGGAGATCGAGACCATCCTGGCTAACACGGTGAAACCCCGTCTCTACTAAAAAATACAAAAAACTAGCCGGGCGAGGTGGCGGCGCCTGTAGTCCCAGCTACTCGGGAGGCTGAGGCAGGAGAATGGCGTGAACCCGGGAGGCGGAGCTTGCAGTGAGCTGAGATCCAGCCACAGCACTCCAGCCTGGGTGACAGAGCGAGACTCCGTCTCAAAAAAAAAAAAAAAAAAGAAGGAATGAAACTCCGACGCATGCTGCCACACACAAGAACCTTGAAAATATCTTGCTGAGTAAAAGTGTCCTGAGTAGGCAAATCTAGAGAGACAGAAGGTAGGTTTGTGGCTGGCTGTCAGGGGCTGAGGGGAGGGCAACAGAGTGACTGCTAAGGGAAGGTTTCTCTGCAGGCTGATGAAATGTCCCAAAATTAGACAGTGACGATGGTACCTCTGTGGGTTTGCACAGAGCCTGTCACTTCCCCAGAAGGCCACGAGGCGGCTGCCCAGGCCTGCCCACAGCGCCGCTCCAGAGCATTTTGTCCCTCCGGGGGCTCGGTCTGCTTTGTGGGAGCCTCTTCATGCAGCAGCCAGAGCCTAGAGATTTGTTCCGAGTGCAGACCTCTGCCCCTTCTTCGGCCTGGAGCCCGATGCTGCTCTCACTGAGTCGCGGGTGCGATCCTCAGCTCTTCCCCCAGGTTCTCCGGACCTCCATCTCCACTGCGGGAGGTGAGGGCCAGGAGGACCATCTGGCTGCTCTGGCTGGCAAAGGACCTGCAAGGTCTTTCAGCTGATCCACTTTTAGCTCAGATTCTGCTCTGTGCCAGGGTCTCCCGGGGTGGCCAGCTTCCCCCTCAGCCCTCTTCTGCTCAACAGCCACCCACCAACCCACCTCCCACCTTCCAAAATGGGTTCACATCCTCTGAGATGCTGGCTTCTTCCCCGTCTTTGTCCCTGTGGGAGGATTTTTTTTGGTCCCATTCCTCTCATTTCACAGTTGCATTTCGCTTTAAGTGAGAAGAGATGACCTCTTCTATCTGCTTTAACAAACTGCAGTGACCCAGCAAAACCTGTCATATAAAATAAATCCCCAAATAGAGAAGCCCAGTATGTTAAAGGCAAAACTTCAGAATCATTAGAAGAAAACATGACAGTGGTTTTCAGCCTCAGGGAAGGTCCGGATGTTCTGAGTCAGTTGGAAATAGGACCATTCACAAAGGATAAGATCAACTGATCATGTGTAGGGTTTAAGCTTCTGCACATCAGGAACAGAAACAGTTCAAAGACAACTGAGAATCTGTAATCAGGAAAATCAGGAACTCCTACCAACCAGTAGAATAAGACCCAGACCAACAACCAGAAGAAAAAGGAGAAAGACATCAACACGCACTTCACACGGGAGATAATCCAACGGAAAGGTAAGCGTGGTAAAGATGCCCGACTCCGCCGAGTCACCAGAGAAATGCATGTGACAGCAATGCCACTTCAAACACAGCAGGCTGCAGCATCTTCTCAATTCCAACAACACGAAGCGTGGGCAGGGATGGGAGCGATGGGAACCCTCTCCTGGTGTTGGTGGAAGGACTAGATGCAGCCCCTCTGCAAAGCAAGCTGGCAACTGCTAAAAAGGGGAGGCTTAGAAACCACCAACCCTCCTTCCAGGTTGACAGGAGACCCAAGAGAGCAGGTCTGGCTATCTCCAGTCACCAAACCCTGAAGACACGGGAAGAGACTCGGAGGTGCTCTCTGGGGAACTCACACACAGCAGTCATAGTCCACCATGCAGAGTGCCCAGCACAACAGGCATTAAAAGTAGTCAGGCTGAGTAAACAGCCCAGCTACCTGCAGCTGTCCCAGTGGATGGTTTCTGCATTTTCAATGCAATACTCTTATTTGTGAATACAGAAACATACAGATGCAAAATTCCAAAGCGCAAGGAGAACTGAAACGCCACAATTCCTGCCACGTGGCCTGGGGAGCTGAGGTGAGGCTGGGAAAGGGAACAGCAAGGCTCTGTGACGCCCGCTTTTTAGGCCCAGTACACACTCACAGAACACAGACAATGCCTGTCGGTCAGTTCTGTACCTGAGTTATTTTCTGTATTTTTCTATGGTCTTAACTTCTCAAACTACAGCAGTGCATGAAGATGTCAAGAGATGACAACACTTTATCCTGGACCCCGATACAGATGCCCAATAGGTCCCAGCACAGTTGCCCTGATACTGAGTGCGAAGCTGTGCCTACAACTGCCTGTGCTGTCCCAAGAACACACCACAGGGGCAGTGCAGCCAGGCCCCCCGGTGCAGCCAGGATGCCCAATGCAGCCAGGCCCCCTGGTACAGCCAGGATGCTCGGTGCAGCCAGGATGCTCGGTGGAGCCTGTACACAAAGAGGCAGGACCAGGGCTGGCTCATCCTCATCCTGCTCTCACAGGAATCCCTGGGGAGGCCCAGGAGAGGAGCTGGACAGGGAAGAACATTCCAGAAGAGGGAACACTGGGCTTCACCAAGGCTCCAGAAGAGAGAGCTTACAGAAGGTAAGGAACAGAGAGAACAGCTTGGCTAGCTAGAGAAGCAGGCAGGGGCCAGGCACCCTGTGGGGAGGGGTCTGTGAGAGGAGAGGAGGCCAGGAGGACCCGCAGAGGATCACCACTGCCAAGGATGGAAGCCGCAGGCAACCTGGAATCAAATGGATGCCACTGACCACAGAGATGTGAATGGTTTAATAACTGTCTTGTGAGCTGGATGGCGAGCTCTTACATTTCACCCGCAGGCTGTGCTGTGCGCACCCCCCACACAGTGGTCTGAGCAGAGGCAGCGTGGGACCAGACCCTCTCCCACAGCCAGCCTGGCCAAGGTAGCACAGACCAGAGCTCTGTGCAGACAAGCACCTAGGGGTCTAAGAACACTCCCTTCTCTCCAGGGGCCAGAGGGGAGAACCAAGCTGCTCGGCCCTCCTCGCTCTGGCCGGCAGGAGGCCCTTCTCCTGGAGCAGCCCTCCTCCTTTCTGTCATGCCCGAGGGACACAAGGTCATCCACTGCGCTCCTGCTACATGGGCACTGCTGGGATGTGCTCCCACACCGAGTGTCCCCACCCAGGGCCTCTCCCTTCACTGCACAGGACAGCAAGGGCAGCTTGTGCTGGGAAGCACCTGAAAACCCTCAGCCAATCCCACCACAGCCCTGGGCTAAGCCCGTCTCCCAGGCCCCTCCACACAGTCTCTGAAATCTGAGGACTGGCTGGTGGCTCCTTCCCCCATTACAGTGAACTTGGCTGCAGGCCAACACCCTCCCAAGCGCCCAAGCACGGCCCCTGCCCACTTGTACAGTGAGGCCCTGGCCCAGTGTGGTGGCCCCTCAGTGAGCCGGCTGTGCCTGGCTGCCCCCAACCCCCAGACATCAGTGGGGGGCAGTTAGAGCCCTGTCAGGTCCACAATGGCCTTGATGAAGATGGCATCGTCCCGCACGTAGGAATTCTTGGCCTCCATCTTGGAGACAGGGCAGAAGAGGGGGCAGCCGCTTGCGATGTTCATGTCATTGACTGGCCTCTGAAAAGAGGACGAGGTCACGTCGGGCCTGAAGGCATCAATCACGTGCTCCCGATTATTCTGGTCGAGCAGCATTAAGGTCACCTGGAGGAGAGAGCCCCAGGGAGGGGCCACAGGTCTGTGGGCCACCTCGCTCTGGCTCCCGAGGGTCTGGACACCTGCAGGGCCACTAGCAGGAAGCCACAGGCGCCCATCCCAGGACCCAGGCCAGAGGCTGAGGCCCAGCTGAGACCACGTGGTGGGCGGCCTTGCTCCTGCCGCAGCGTCCAGGCTCCCCAGCCCTCCCCAGCCCCTGGCATTCTGCTTCTCTCTGGGGAACCTGTGTCCATTCTGGCCTTTCCTGTCCACTGACATCTGGAGTCCTAGGCTAAAGCTTATCACTCCTGAACTTGAATTATTATGAGGAAAATACAAAAAATAATATATCTGGCAAAGACATTTTCTTGCCAAAGAGATCAGGAAGCAGCCACTGCCCACCCACGAGGAGCACTTTCCAGGGAGAACCTGAGCCTCTGTCAGGCTGTGAACCCGGATGCCCCGGGACAGACGAGGGCCCATGGGCCCTCCACACCCCTCACCCCGCCCAGCTCTGATCTGCCTGCTCCATAGCTATAGGGGGTGGGGGAAGTAGCAAGCCTGGGCCAAGTGTGGCAAAAGGAAGGGACCTTCTCATTCCAGCCTAGTCTCTGGATCTTCAGTTCTGTAACCAAAAATAGATTCTGATTTTCAAAATAGGCCAGGGGCAGTGGCTCACGCCTACAATCCCAGCACTTTGGGAGGCCAAGGCGGGCGGATCATGAGGTCAGGAGTTCGAGACCAGCATGACAACATGGCGAAACCCTCGTCTCTACTAAAAATACAAAAATTAGCTTGGCATGGTGGTGGGCACCTGTAGTCCCAGTTCCTCAGGAGGCTGAGGCAGGAAAATCGCTCGAACCCGGGAGGCAGAGGTTGCAGTAAGCTGAGATCATACCACTGCACTCCAGCCTGGGCGACAGAGCAAGTGCCGTCTTAAAAATAAATAAATAAATAAATGACACCTCCGATGAAGAGGGCTCTGAAGCCATGTTCCTTCCCCTGCACAGTCTCTCCAGGGCAGGGTTTTCACACTACTGGTCCAGATGCCCATCAACATCTAGAGTCCTGGGCTAAAGCTGGGCACCCCTGACCTTGCATTATTTTGTGCTTTGTCCCTTTGTTCATTTATTTTTTAGAGCCTGGTCTTGCTCTGTTACACAGGCTGCAGTGCAGTGGCGTGATCTCGGCTCACTGCAGCCTCAACCTACTGGGCTCAAGCAATCCTCCTGCCTCAGCCTCCAAATAGCTGGGAATACAGGTGTATACCACCATGCACGGCTAATTTTTCTATTTTTTTTGTAGAGATGGGGTCTCACTATGTTGCCTAGGCTGATCTCAAACTCCTGGGTTCAAGCAATCCTCCCACCTCAGCCTCCCAAAGTGCTGGGATCACAGGGATACTCCCCCACACTTGGCCTTGTGCTTTTTCTTTTTATTTTTTTTGAGACGGAGTCTCGCTGTCGCCCAGGCTGGAGTGCAGTGGCCGGATCTCAGCTCACTGCAAGCTCCGCCTCCCGGGTTCACGCCATTCTCCCGCCTCAGCCTCCCAAGTAGCTGGGACTACAGGCGCCTGCCACCTCGCCCGGCTAGTTTTTTTGGTATTTTTTAGGAGAGACGGGGTTTCACTGTGTTGGCCAGGATGGTCTTGATCTCCTGACCTCGTGCTCTGCTCGTCTCGGCCTCCCAAAGTGCTGGGATGACAGGCTTGAGCCACCGCGCCCGGCCGGCCTTGTGCTTTTTCTTAGTCATATTTATATTTATCTGACAGGTCAGGAAGTCAGTTGCTTGTGTCACGGACCAGTGCTCAGAAATCATGGAAAGGACAGAAACTGCCAGAGCTCTCCACCGCGTGACACAGCACCACAGGGCGACGTGCCTGCTGCAGACACCTGGTCCGGCGAGCCCAAGCCACCCTGTCCTGCACAACCCTGTACCACAGAAGCTGCACTGCCCAGAGGGAATCTCAGGTGCGGCCCTCAGCAAAGCCTGTGGGGACGGCCTCACACCTTCTGGTTGAAGGGCCACCGCAGCAGGGCGTCATTCGGGCCCTTCATCACCACAAAGAAGAGGGACAGGTGTGTTCCTCGCCCGGTGCCGTCGCCGTTCAGGTAGATACGCAGACACATCTTGTACCCGTACCTGCTGGTGTAGAAGGCTGTGGAGGCAGGAGGGACACCTGGTGAGCTGACACTCAGCAAGGGTGGGGCAGGGCTCTTCCTGCCCGGCTGCCCTCCCCAGGGACAAAACACTCACAAAGAAACATTCAGGTTCTGGGGTGCAAAGAAAGTTTTTTCTCAAACTATGCAGTTAGTTTCCAATGAAAACAATTTCATTTAAAAAAAAAAAAAAAGTAGTAATTAGAAAATTAGAAAAGTTTTTTTTTTTTTTTTTTGAGACAGAGTCTCTCTCCTGTTGCCCAGGCTAAGTGTAGAGGCACAATCTCGGCTCACTGCAACCTCCACCTGCTGGGATCAAGCGATTCTCCTGCCTCAGCCTTCTGAGTAGCTGAGATTATAGGCGCCCGCCACCACACCCGGCTAATTTTTGTATTTTTAGCAGAGATGGGGATTTCACCATGTTGTCAGCTGTCTCCAACTCCTGATTCTCAGGTGATCCACGCATGCTGGCCTCCAAAGTGCTGGGATTAAGGTGTGAGCACCGGCCTGGCCAGAAAAAGCATTTTTTTTTTTTTTGAGGCGAGTCTCGTTCTGTCTTCCCAGGCTGGAGTGCAGGGCGAATCTCAGCTCACTACAAGCTCCGCTCCCTAGGTTTACGCCATTCTCCTGCCTCATCTCCGAAGTAAGCTGGACTATAGCACCTGCCACCACGCCCAGCTAATTTTTTTTTTTTTTTTTTGAGACGAGTCGCGCTTTGTCCGCCCAGCTGGAGTGCAGTGGCTGGAGCTCAGCTCACTGCAAGCTCCGCCTCCCAGTTCACCCATTCTCCTGCCTCAGCCTCCGAGTAGCTGATACAGGCGCCCGCCACCTGCCTGCTTAGTGTTTTGTATTTCGTAGTAGAACAGGAGGAGGAGGGTTTCACCGTGTTAGCCAGGATGGTCTTGATCTCCTGACCTGTGATCGCCCGTTCTCGGCCTCCCAAAGTGCTGGAGTACAGGCGTTGAGCCACTGCGCCCAGCAAATTTTGTATATTTTTATAGAGACGGTTTCACCGTGTTAGCCAGGATGTCTCCATCTCTTGACCTCGTCGTGATCCACCCACCTCGGCCTCCAATAGTGCTGGGATTACAGGCGTGACCACCACGGCCCGGGCCCAGAAAAAACATTAAGAATCCCAAATGTAACCCCCAAAACTTAAGAAGATGAGGAGAGGGCTGGGCGCGGTGGCTCACGCCTGTAATCCCAGCACTTTGGGAGACTGAGGTGGGCGGATCACAAGGTCAGGAGATTGAGACCATCCTGGCCAACACAGTAAAACCCCGTCTCTACTAAAAATACAAAAATTAGCCGGGCCTGGTGGCGAACACCTGTAGTCTCAGCTGCTCGGGAGGCTGAGGCAGGAGAATGGCGTGAACCCGGGAGGCGGAGCTTGCAGTGAGCTGAGATCTGGCCACTGCACTCCAGCCTGGGCGACAGAGCGAGACTCCGTCTCAAAAAAAAAAAAAAAAAAAAAAAAAGATGAGTAGAGCAACATGGCAAGATCCACCAAATGCAGTGGTTGGGGCCTCGGCAGAGCTGCAGAGGGGACCCCTGACTGGCCCAGGGCTTAGGGTGGGCCCCAAGCCTGCCTCAGAGGAGGAGCTTGCTAGAGTGAACCCCGAAACAAGCAGAGTCCACCTCCTTCCCACCCAACGTGACACAGACGTGAACCATAGCCAGAACGCGGCAGAGGCTGCTTTCCAAGCCACATGACAGAGCCCCGCATGCACAGGTTTGAACACAGGGACCCCACCGTGGCAGCACCAGGACCAACCCTCCCCGTCCTTGTCCTCCACTGCGCGCCCTGGCCCGTCCTCCCTGTCCTCGTCCTCCACGTGTGCCGCACACAAACTGTGTTCACCAGCATTGCTTAAAGCAGATGTTCCACACAAACAGGTCCTCCTGCCCGAGTACCACCTCTGTGGCAGGGCCTCCACAATGCTGACCCTTCACCTCACACTTAGTACAGAGCTCCCAGGATAGACAATCGGCTGAGCCAAGCAGCTGCAGAGGGAAGGTCGCCACCAGAAAGCAGTGCTGACTTTCACAGCTCTGGAGGAACAGGGCCACGCCCTGCAGGCTGCCCAGACCGTTCCCTCAAGTTTCCCCCAAAATAATCTGTCATTTTTCCAGTCTCAACTCCGAGAAGAAAGAGAGTGCGAGTTTTGTTTCTGGTCCCTGCTGAAGGCCTTGTCAGGATGCACCACAGAGAATATGGCGGCCCCTCTAGATGACGCTTGGGTCTCTTTCTGCCGGAGCACAGGAGCCATGGCCCCCGCTGCTCAGGGAGTTTCGCCAGCAGTGCTAGGCTAAGTTCAAACAGGAAAGGTGCCTACAATGTCTCAGTCTTGATCCTAGATTCTAAGGATTCTAAGATCCTAGATCCTAAGATTCTATCACCAGGTTCACCAAGTCAGTGTGAAAATAAAGCCCACACGAGGGTGTTTTCTGAGCCATGTCAACAAAGGCCACAAAGGGAGTGTCTGAGTCGGGGATGAGATGATGGCTGGGGCCGCCACGAGGTCAGCCAGGGCCTCAAAGGACAGCAGGCGGGCCGCCTCTGTACTGCAGTGCCCGGAAGCACAGTCCTGGCAGGAGCCTGTGGCTGGGCGGCCACCACACAGCCCCTCTCCAGCAGCACCCTCCAGGGCAGACCCCACGAGCAGCCTCCCAAGAGAACTCGTAGTTGGGGGAAAAAAAAAGGGACTGTGAGAAACACCCTCCCTGAGCTCCGTGTGGAAACTGAACCTGGGAGGGGTCAGACTAGCTCGGCCCCAAGGCCCTGGGAGGCATGTCCCACCCCCACGGCTACCCCCACCCGTCCTGTCTTCCTGGGAGCTGCGATCAGGCAGGAGAGCCTGTTGATGTAATGTCTGCTTTAGAGCCGTGTGCTGGAGGACCAGGCTGTGGGTGACGAGGGGCACACCCTGAGGGCAGGCAAAGCAGGAGGGCAGCCAGCCCAACCCCCCACCCCCGATCCCTACCCAACGGCACCCACTGGCCAGCCCATATTCGGCTGCCCCACTCGCTGCTCAGGGAGGCATAGCCGCTCCCGGTATCACTGGGGGGTCGTATCTCAGCCTCCCTTGGGAGCCGTCCCATGTGGTCACAGGGGTGAGGGGACCCAGCTGCCATGTAAACAGCAGCCGCAGGGAGGTGGGGGTCCTAGAACCATACCTGGGGAGAAGATGGCGGGTGTGCGGCCGGCCACAGCTTCCTGGCGCTTCCTGGCGAAGTCTGAGATCTTCCAGATGAAGACCCCATCGTAGGTGGATGCCTCCATCTCCAAGACCTTCTGCTCCAGGTCAGCCATCGCCAGATCCTTGAGGCCAATGCTCCTCTCCAGCTGCTGCACCTGCCGGGCGCCAAGACCACCTTCCCTCTTACTGGAGGGGTGTGGGCACGAGCCCGCCTCCCACACCCACCGATCTCCAGCAGGACAGTGGTCCTGGGCACCCCTGGGCTCTGTTTCTCACGTCCACTCCCTGCACAAAAGAACCCAACCCCACCCTGGCCAAGAGCGGGGGGCTCCAAGTCCACACAGAAGCTCCTGGCCAGCAAGCGTGCTCAGAAGCCACACCAGGCCTTGCACATCCCCATGGCTGACTCTGCTCTCCCATCAGAGAGAGGAGGCTCCCGCCCACGGCCTGGTCTCTATGACCTTCCAGGGTTTGGGTCCCTCACAGAACAGGACTCAGAAACGAAGGGGGCCAGAGCCTTCCATAGAAACCACGCTGGACTGGGGTTTGCAGATGGAGTTCTACACTGTCCAGGCTCTAAAGCTCCAGGACCTGCTAGAACCTGCTGGGGTGCAGACACTATCCCCCTTTACACTGTCCTCCTCATGGCTGGCCGCCCAGCAGGCACAGACCTTGTTACTCAGGGCTTCAATCTTGTCTTGGTCCAGCCGGTGCTGCCGGCTGCAGGCCTCGGCAGTCATGGCCACCCTCTCCACCTCCCGGTTCAGGACACAGACAATGTTCTCAAAAGTGGCCGTCTTCTTCTCCAGGTTCTCGCACCTCTGTAGGAGCTCTGACCCCGCATGGCTCTGGTCTCCCAAGAGAGGCTTTGCCTCCAGCACCGAGCTCAGGAGCATGGCCAGGTGCTCCCGCAGCCACTGTGCCTCGTGCTCTTGCTGTTTCTCACCCTCCACCTGCAGACACAGGGCAGGGAGGCTGCTGGCTCCACCCACCATTCAGCTCCCACCCGGGGACGCGGGCCTCAGAGCTGAGGAGACAGGCCAGAGTCAGAGATAGGGATGCCTGGGTGGCCTGGCCATGGCTGATCCTTCTCGTGCATGACAGACTGAAAGTCAGGTATGTTTAAAGAATATGAAGCTTGCTAGAGACCTTAGTTGCAGCCAGGCACCGTAGCTAGCAACTGTGATTCTAGCACTTCAGAAGGCCGAAGCGGGAGAATCATTTGGGCCCAGGAGTTGGAGACTAGCTGGGGCAACATGGCGAAAACCCACGTCTACAAAAATTTTTTTTAAATGAGCTGAGCATGGTGGTGTGTGCCAGTGGTTCCAGCTACTCCGGAGGCTGAGGTGGGAGGATCGCTTGAGCCCAGAAGGGTGAAGCTGCAGTGAGCCGAGATCATACTACTGCATCTCTGCCTGGCTGACACAGTGAAACCCTGTTTGGAAGAAAAGAAAAAAGGGACGGGACGGGACGAAGGGAAGAAGGTGAGGGGAAGGGAGAGGGGGAGGGACAGAAAGGAAAATAAAAGAAAAATAAAAGCAGCACACGATTTTTTAAAAAGTGACTCACGACCGGGCATGGTGGCTCATGCCTATAATCCCAGCACTTTGGAAGGCCAAGGTGGGAGGATCACCTGAGGTTGGGAGTTCGAGACCAACCTGATCAACATGGAGAAACCCTGTCTCTAATAAAAATACAAAATTAGCCAGGCGTGGTGGTGCACGCCTGTAATCCCAGCTACTCGGGAGGCTGAGGCAGGAGAATTGCTTGAACCTGGGAGGTGGAGGTTGCAGTGAGCTGAGATGGTGCCATTGCACTCTAGCCTGGGCAACAAGAGTGAAACTCTGTCTCAAAAAAAAAAAAAAAAAAACCTACCCACAAGTTCCAGACAAGCCTGGCCAACATGGTGAAACCCCGTCTCTACTAAAGATACAAAAACTAGCCAGGCATGGTGGCACATGTCTGTAATCCCAGCTACTCGGGAGCCTGAGTCAGGAGAACTGCTTGAACCCAGGAGAGGGAGGCTGCAGTGAGATGAGATGGTGCCACTGCACTTCCAGCCTGGGCAACAGAGTAAACTCTGTTTCAAAAATAAATAAATAAATATAAAAATAGGCCAGGCGCAGTGGCTCACACCTGTAATCCCAGTACTTTGGGAGGCTGAGGTGGTCAGATCACCTGAGGTCAGGAGTTTGAGACCAGCCTGGCCAACATGGTAAAACCCCATCTCTACTAAAAATATACAAAAATTAGCTGGGCCTGGTGGTGTGTGCTTTTAATCCCAGCTTCCTGGGAGGCTGAGGCAGGAGAATACTTGAACCCAGGAGGTAGAGGTTAACAGTGAGCCGAGATGGCGCCACTGCACTCCAGCCTGGGTGACAGAGCGAGACTCTGTCTCTAAAATAAAATAAAATAAAATAAAAATAAAAAGCTACCCACAGGGGGAAGGTGAAGGGGTGGAAATTAGGCCGCCTTAAACATACCTCATTTTATAGACCTGACTTTGCAATTAAATTATTTTCAAATTTCCGCAACAAAATTTAAAAATGAGCCAGGCGTGGTCATGCCTGTAATCCCAGCACTTTAGGAGGCTAAGGCAGTAGGATCACTTGAGGTCAGGAGTTTGAGACCAGCCTGGGCAACATGGTGAAACCTCGTCTCTACTAAAAATACAAAACTTAGCTGGGCGTGGTGGTGCACAGCTGTGATCACAGCTACTTGGGCCTTTCATTACCTACTTGGGAGGCTGAGGCACAAGAATTGTTTGAACCCAGGAGGCAGAGGCTGCAGTGAGCTGAGATCATGCCACCGCACTCCAGCCTGGGCGAGAAAGCAAGACTCAGCCTCAAATATAATAATAATAATAATAATAAATAAATAAATAAATAAATAAATAAGAAAGACACTCTTAAAAAAAATCACAGTAAAAGAAACAAATGGACTTACATGTGTACCCAGCTAGAGGCACAGCCACCCAGAGAGCAGAAGGGCACTCAAAAGACAAACAGCTGGACGAGAGCTCGCCTCGCATCTGCTCAGAGACAGGTGCTGCTGGGACCATGCCGTGTGCGGCATGGAGAAAGCAGGTCCCGGCTGAGCCTGGGGTGGGTGCCCGTATGGGGAGACCCTTTGTGCAAACGGGAAGCAAGCGTCGCCACAGACTCATGCTGTGTTCGCTCTCATTCCTCAACACCAAAAGGCCCAGAAACAAGGAGCACAGTGGTGGCAGCAAGCACCACTGAGGCCCAGGTGGTCTCTAAACAACCTCCCGCACAGGAAACCCGGGCTTCCTGGAGATGGCAGATGCCAGGTCGGAGCGGGAAACAGACAAGAACACGGAGAGGAGAAGACTATCCAACGCAGACAAAGAAAACGGTCCTTTTCACCGTTATTAGGAAGAAAACACAATACCTAAGGCCACACAGAATCAAGTCAGCAACTGACTCTACTACAAATACCGTCAAGGCATCCCTGTCTCCAAGCAAGGAAGGTGCCTGCCCAGCGAGCTGGCCAGGGGAGGGTCTGCACCCACGGCCTGCCCCTCTCTAGCCATCAGGCACACACCTCAGCTGGGGGCCACCTCTGGGCCCAGTACTCCTCGAGGGTCCTGATCTCAAGGGGCTCCTGTTGTACAGGGCAAGAAGGACAAGAGACAGAGACATGAGGTGCTGGCGACAGAGGGGCAGAGTCTGCAGGGGTGGAGCAGGGGGGTCCACCCGGAGAGACCCAGGCGCCTGGCCATTGTGCCAGTGTCCAAGTGCCTGGGGTGGGCACAAGTGGGCATGCCCAAGGAAGCTCAGGCCAGTGAGCAGGGCAGAGGAGATAGCCGAGAGGAGGGAAAGATCACAGGAGCAGGCCGCTCTGAATGAGAAGCTGTGAGGAAGAGTTGTGATTGATTTCCAATTGTGAACAGGCCAGAGCGGAAAAGAACGGGGCTCCCATAAGCGCCTGAGCCTGGGTCCCAGTGATAGATGAGGACGACGTGGACAGGGCAGTGACGGCTGGGGGATGGGGGGTCCAGGTGTCCAGGAACCATTTGAGGGCAGACGAGATCTCTTGTCAGCCTGAACGTGAAGTGTGAGGCGAGAGGAGGGGCCCGAGTGCTTGCTGGTGGCGGAGGGCTTGGTGAGAGCCGCTGGGTTAGAGTGCTGCCCTTTTCTGTGTGAGATGGGGGCAGGGAGACGGCAGCCAAGAAGTGGTCGTGGCGAGCTGGCCGGGTACATCTGAGATGTGCACTCAACACCCAAGGAGGCTCAAGGCAACAGGTGGGCACACGCATTGGGCATCCTCAGAGACAGGTGGCAGTCAAAGCCAGGCACTACGACGCCACCAGGAGGATGGGAGTGGACAGGGCTGCCAGCCCAGAGACCAAGCTGGGGACACTCAGACAGCCGGGGTGGGAGGCAGTGCTGCAGAGGAGGCTGAGGAGCAGCCGGAAGGAACCCAGGAAGCGCTGGGCTGGAGGCAGTGAAGACCACGCCCAACCTCAGACCCCCAGACTCACCGTCTCGAGGCAGCCGATGGCGTGGAATCTACAAGGGACTCGACACTTGCCACAAGTCTTGACGTGGTCCTGAAACTACAAGGGAATGGCGTCACAGTGCCACCTTTCTCTGTTCTGATGCATTTCAGCACTTCCACACAGACCACAGTGATTTACACAGAGGGTTACATGACCTGCCCCATTGGCCTCTTCACTCTCACACCGAATGAAACCCAACAGCCCATTTCCAAAGTAACATGTGCACACACCCGTGCACACACCTGTGTGAACATGCACACTGTGCCACTAACTGAGATGGGCAAGCGTTTCGGGACACCTGTGGAGACCCCAGCTTGTGTGTCACATGGCACGCCTGTCCTTCTATCACAGTCCACAGGACATGCAGTGCTGAGGCCCCAGGGCCTAGGTTCAAAACCCAGAGTCAAACACCCACTGCTCACCTGGTGCGCGGTGGTGCAGGATGACACGGACACAACATGAAGCAAAACGTAAAATCCAGAAAGGGGCCAAGCGCACACAGACACTCACATATGACACGAGCATCGAACCAGGGAAGAAACAGAGCCCAACACGGTGGTATCTGACACCAGTCTAAGGATGCGGGAACAGCCCGAGGAAAAACATGAAACCCAAGTCCCTCCTCCATTGCCCAGGTGACATGGCAGGTGTGTCGCAGCCCTGGGTGTGAGAAAATCAAACCCACAAACATCAGACGCAGCACAGGATTCCCACATACCTGGGACGAGGGAAACGGTCCTAACTGTGAATCAGTTTCCAGAAACAGTAACATAAGAACCTTGCACAATTCCCCCCAAAACAAACAAAAAACCAAGAACACCATTAAGTGGGCAGGAGTCATAAACAGCAAGAGAAGCACAGATGTGCTTGGTCACACCACAGCTTGGGAAGTGCCCATCAGAAGCGCCGGGAGAAAGGATGCTCATCCCTGATGGAAGACGGCAGAGTGTTTGCACAGAGCCTAAGCACACCCTCCCTTACACCTTAAATCAGCTCTTAGTGACTCACGACCAATACAACGTGAACCCTGTGTCAATAAAAAACATCCGGCCAGGCGCGGTGGTTTAAGCCTGTAATCCCAGCACTTTGGGAGGCCGAGACGGGCGGATCACGAGGTCAGGAGATCGAGACCATCCTGGCTAACACAGTGAAACCCCGTCTCTACTAAAAAATACAAAAAAACTAGCTGGGCGAGGTGGCGGGCACCTGTAGTCCCAGCTACTCAGGAGGCTGAGGCAGGAGAATGGCGTAAACCTGGGAGGCAGAGCTTGCAGTGAGCCAAGATTGCACCACTGCACTCCAGCCTGGGCGACAGAGCGAGACTCCATCTTGAAAAAAATAAAAAATAAAAAATAAATAAAAATAAAAAACATCCACGCATATTCAGTGCATTTTTCCCTGAACATTTCCAGTCTACGGTTGGCTGGATCCATGGTGTGGACCCGCGACACAGAGAACTGATGTGTTTCTCACACGTCATAGTGGCAATGGTGCTCCCACAACGCTTATGGAAATGCAAATTTCTGAACTACCGCACAGTGCTGCGCACGGGGAGCCTGACATATTTCCCTGTGAGGTCTCAGAATGCACTTTTTTTTTGCAGTTTTCGCTTTAGTGCCATGTAACCGTTTTACAAAATTACAAAACCTTTTTTTTTTTTTTTTTGAGACGGAGTTCCTCTCTTGTTGCCCAGTCTGGAGTATAATGGCACGATTTCAGCTCACTGCAACCTCTGCCTGCCAGGTTCAAGCGATTCTCCTGCCTCAGCCTCCCGAGTAGCTGGGATTACAGGCATGTGCCACCACGCCTGGTTAATTTTTGTATTTTTAGTAGAGACGGGGTTTCACAATGTTGGTCAGGCTGGTCTCGAATTACTGACCTCAGGTGATTCTCCCACCTCGGTCTCCCAAAGTGCTGGGATTACAGGCATGAGCCGCTGCGCCCAGCCCTTTTTTTGCGGAGGAGGTGGGGGAGGGGCGGGGACAGAGTTTCCGCTCTTGTTGCCCAGGCTGGAGTGCAGTGGCTTGATCTCAGCTCACCACAACCTCCGCCTCCGAGGTTCAAGCGATTCTCCTGCTTCAGTCTCCCGAGTAGCTGGGACGACAGGCATGCGCCACCACACCCAGCTAATTCGGTATTTTTAGTAGAGACGGGGTTTCTGCATTTTGGTCAGGCTGGTCTCAAATTCCTGAGCTCAGGTGATCCGCTCACCTCCGCCTCTCAAAGGGCTGGGATAACAGGCGTGAGTCACCGCGCCCAGCCTTTTTTTCTTTTTTAAGAGCAATCTTTAAAACTCAAAAGCAAAATGAAACAAATGTGCCTCCGTGGCATACTGAGACAGCCGCCTGCCCAGAGATGCTGCTTCGAATGACTTATCACACAGAAACTCAATACAGACTCTAAAAGCAAAGAGAACTAGAAAGAGAACTTCGTCATCATATAATTCGCCATGGATCACAGTCAGTGCTACTGACACTGTTCTTATGTATAGCAATGTCAACAGGAACCATGACTTTCTGTAGAAACATGGAAGTTGGGTAAGAATCTGAAATGCAAACACCAGTGTGAACCCATAATGTATTTTCTCTTAAAATAAAGCAAGGATCCCTGTGCTGTCACTGAAGTATTTTCGGATGAAACACTGGGCTGCGGGAAGAAGTGGAGGCAGGAATGAAACAGAACTGGCACTGGACACCCCCCAGCTTGAGCTGCAGCAGGGCCCCAAGTTCTAACGCACTCTCTTTCCTCTGTCCAGGCTCAGAAATTTCCACCACAGGAAGCTGAAGGAGAAGAGGCCAGGAATCTGGCGTGTGTGCAGCATGCTGGGAATGGGGGTGGGAGCCCCCAGGGAGGGTAGGTGTGAGAGAAGGCGCTGCTGGAAACGAGGAGAGACAAGTCCCCCCAGGCTGCCCACCTGGGCCATCCATGGAGCTGAAAGCCAGCTGGGTGCCTGGCCTCTGTAAGCCTCAATTTCCTCATCTGATAAAGGGTGCCCTAGGGTTCCTGTGAAGGCGAGAGGGCAACCCCCAGGCCCCTAGGAAATGCTAAACACCGCCCGCCCGTGGTTCCTGCCAGCGTCATCATGAAGGGGCAAACACCTCATCAAACAAAAGGTGTCCGTGACCGCCGAGGCTTCTGGGCTGTTCGGCCATGAGGCCCAGGCCCACTTCTGTCCAGCGAGCCCCACAGGCCAGCCTCCAAAGGACCAGGTCCCAACACACACCGCCCCATGCTTGGCTCAGCCCTGCACATGTCCCAGGCAGCAGTGAGGAACCCAACCAAGCCGTGAGAGCGTGGTCACCAAGAGAGGCTCCAGCAAAACCAGCAAAGATGGAGAGGAGGGGCTGGGAGGACGAGACACAGCCTGAAGGGAGGCAGCTCTGGTGCCTCTGCACAGCTCTGACTGATAGACAGCAGGCCAATAGTTTACATCGTCAAAGAACAAAAGCAAATCTTTTAAAAAACCTCACATTTTAAAAGAACCCGAAGCAAATGAACTACATACCACATCTAACATAAACTCAAAGAAAAAATGTATTCCAATTGACCTCAGAACATGGTATGTGGACCCTATGTCTTGGTAAGATGTACTTCCAAGAACAAAAAGAGCTGTGAAGAAACAGGTGGCCTCATCACCAGAAGTCACGTTGCTGATTTTTGTTTATTGTTTTTTTGAGATGGAGTCTCATTCTGTCCCAGGCTGGAGTGCACTGGTGCGATCTTGGCTTATAGCAACCTGTGCCTCCCGGGTTCAAGTGATTCTCCTGTTTCAGCTTCCCAAGTAGCTGGGATTACAGGAGTGCCTGTGCCACCACACCTGGCTAATTTTTGTATTTTTAATAGAGAAGTGGTTTTGCCGTGTTGGCCAGGCTGGTTTTGATCTCCTGACCTCAGGTGATCCACCGGCCTTGGCCTCCCAAAGTGCTGGGATTGCAGGCATGAGCTACCACACCCGGCCTTGCCTTCTTTTTTTGCCTTCTGTCACCCAGGCTGGAGTGCAGTGGTGCGATCTTAGCTCACTGCAACCTCCACCTCCTGGGTTCAAGCAATTTTCGCACCTCAGCCTCCCAAGGAGCTGGGACTAGAGGTGTGCAACACAATGTCCAGCTAATTTTTGTATTTTCAGTAGAGACGGAGTTTCACCATGTTGGCCGGGCTGGTCTCGAACTGGCCTCAAGTGATCCTCCCACCTCAGTCTCCCAAAGTGCTGGCATTACAGGCGTGAGCCACCACGCTCAGCAGGTGTTTTTAATTTTAAACCTACTCTACATATAACATAAAGCAAATATGTTACCAGTGTTAGGAACCAAGATTTGCAACATGAAAAAAAGATAAGAGAGGCCGGGCACAGTGGCTCACACCTGTAAACCCAGCAGTTTGGGAGGCCGAGGTGGGTGGATCACAAGGTCAGGAGATTGAGAACATCCTGGCCAAAATGGTGAAACCCCATCTGTATTAAAAATACAAAAACAAAATTAGCTGGGCGTGGTGGTGGGCATTTATAGTCCAAACTACTCGGGAGGCTGAGGCAGGAGAATGGTGTGAACCCGGGAGGCAGAGCTAGCAGTGAGCCGAGATCTCACCACTGCACTCCAGCCTGGGCAACACAGCAAGACTCTGTCTCAAAAAAAAGAAAAAAAAAAAAAAAAAAAAAAGACGGGATGAAAATGCACCATGCGCACAGAAAGCCACGTGTTCACAGTGATGGGGACGAAGTCCACCAGACACCACGGCGCTGCCTGGGCGACCGTCTTTGTCTTTCACTCTGGAAACAAAGTCTCAAGGAAAGAATCACCTCCTGACTCCTCCGTGAATCACCTCCTGACTCCTCCGTAAATCCCCTCAGGACAGACAAGGGCTGACGCAGACCAGGGCACGCACAGAGGGCGCCTCTCAGAGGCACCTCCAGGCCCTACCAGCAGGAGACACAGCCTTGCAGACACGGGCCCCAGGCAGGCGTCCTGGCCTCTGAAGGGGGCATGGCAGCAGCCACAGCCTCTATGGCGATCCGACGAGACAAACCCCCCATCAAGCTTCGAGTGTCAGCTTCAGTCTCCAGGCGAAGGGAAAGGAGCTTTCAGACAGCACTTGGCCAAGCTCACAGGGTGGGACATTTCACAGACAAGTGGACAGAGGTGAGGAGATAGCCCTGTCCCGTCCCCCAGCCCCACCCGGTTCAGGACTTGGGCTGTGACCCGTATTTAAACAGAGGCAAACCAGAAAGACAAGCACACACCTGTCAGGCTGAGCTTGCAGGCGGGCCCGGCCAGCCCGACCCCTCCTGTAGCTGCCCAGATGGGGACTGCCACCTGCGAGGCCTCCACATCCGACCTCTGACACACGGAGCAGGTGCCACCTCCCCTTCCAGAGCTTCAGCCTCTCTGGACGAGCTACCCTCACCTCCAATAAGGGAGGCAGTCTGGGAAAACGTCTCCATGTGTATTATTTCCCAGCTTCCTTTCCTAAAGGTGTCATCTGCAGCAGTTAACTCTTAACTGGGCGAGAAGCCATTTTCCTGACAAAGTAAGGATGCCAGGGACGAGGTTCTGCCAGGCGAGGCACCAACATTTCACTGCTGTGGCGGCAGACCAGACTAGGGTGCCCAGTCTCCACCCCGGCTGCTTGCTGCAAACACTCAGCATCGAAGTCAGTACCAACATTTCTTGTAAGCAGCACATGGAGGGCTATGAGAACTTTAATGTTTCATTTTCAGGATAACTGGGAAGTGACTTGCCCAAAAGTAAGCAGCTGTGTACACTGGAGGATGAAGAAGAGGGCTCGGGACTCAGCCACCTGGCCCCCAGTCCACTCAGGAGAGCAGCCGCCACCGTGAACGCATCCATGACCCAACATTACGGGGGCTTTGCACTGCGGTTCCTTTGGGCACAAAGGTCATACCCCCCACCCCACGGGACCCTCATGGCCAACACATGGGCCCCGCCCCGCGGTCCTCAGAGGACATGAAAGACACTCACCTTCTCCCGGGGGATCTTTTTCTTGCCGCAGCCATCACAAGTCAAGGGGAACTTGGGGCAGACCTCGTGGTGCGCCTTCAAAAGAAGCGATCAGGAGCATGAGGGTGGACGCCAACGCCAGGCATGGGTGGCAAGTGGGGGTGGAGGGTGGCACACAGTGCTTGGGCTGGGTAGCGCTGAGGGGCTGCAGGAGCACGTGGTCACCCTCGAGCCTCGCAGGACGGCGCTCCTCCCAGGCAGGATCCTGCCAACACCACCCAGGAGCCTCGGAGATCTTAACGTTTTGTTTGTTCTGCCAGCTCCAGGGCAATGCGAGGGAGACCCAAGCCACCAGAGGAGAGTCGGAAGCCACGTGAGACAAAGGCCCCCGTGAAGATAGGGAAACGCTGCTCCCGCCAGGAGGGGAGGCCGGTGGGAGGGTCTGGCGGATGGACTGGGCTGGCTGCGTGTGGGACGTCTCCAAGACAGACCCTGATGTGCCGCTGCAGAGGGCCTGGCGCCCCAGATGTGTTCTGGTCAGGCCCGTCCATCTGATAGTTTACACGGAAGTGGGGACGGGTCAGCAAAGTGGGGCTCCTGAAGTACAAGAGCCCAGGAAAAAAGATGCCAGGGCCCCAGAGGCAGGGAGAGACCTGAAGACATTTCCACCAAAGGCAGGAACCCTGTGTGGATTGTGATCCAAATACACCAAGGCAAAGACAGACAACAGGGATGCAGACACAGGCTGCAGGCCGTGTGGACAGTCACAGCTACAGCTCAGACACGGCGCTAGCGACTGTAGCTCTGTGCACCGCAGAAGTGTGTTCTCACCAATGCTTCGGGTAAACACGAAGTCACACTTGAGCAACTGTCTTGTGGGCAACGCCCAGGCCTGGCGAGGACGGACACATACCCACCGCTGCACTCTCTACCTGATGCATTTAGACTTTTCTAAGACAAAAATGCTTTTTTTTTTTAAACTTTTTTTCTTTTTTTTTGAGACGGAGTCTCACTCTGTTGCCCAGGTTAGTGTGCAGTGGCGCAGTCTCAGCTCACTGCAACCTCTGCCTCCTGGGTTCAAGCAATTCTCCTGCCTCAGCCTCCCGAGTAGTTGGGATTACAGGCACTCGCCACCATGCCTGGCTAATTTTTTTTTTGTGACGGAGTCTCGCTCTGTCACCCAGGCTGGAGTGTAGTGGCGCAATCTTGGCTCACTGCAAGCTCCGCCTCCCAGGTTCACACCATTCTTCAGCCTCAGCCTCAGCCTCAGCCTCCCAAGTAGCTGGGACTATAAGTGCCCACCACCATGCCTGGCTAATTTTTTTTTTGTATTTTTAGTAGAGACAAGGTTTCACTGTGTTAGCTAGGATGGTCTCGATCTCCTGACCTCGTGATCTGCCCGCCTCGGGCTCCCAAAGTCCTGGGATCACAGGCGTGAGCCATCGCACCTGGCCATGCCTGGATAATTTTTTGTATTTTTAGTAAAGAAAGGGTTTTACCATGTTGGCCAGGCTGGTCTCAAACTCCTGACCTCGTGATCCACCCACCTCAGCCTCCCAAAGCACTGGGATGACAGGCATGAGCCACCGCGCCCAGCTTACAAAAATGTTTTTGAAAGGCCTCGGCATTAACTTGACACCCATTCCCAGTTCTGCCAAGAAACATCCACCTGCATGTCTCCAGGGAAAGGGCCGAGGTGGGGAATGAGTGCAAAGGGGCCAGTGCAGCCCCAGTGGCCAGCACGCAGCTCCCCAGCTCAGCCTCGCACGGCTGCAGTCACACAGGTTGCTGCTCTACTGCACGCACCTTCCCGTCTGCCCCGCAGCAGGGCGCCCGGCAATGCCGGCAGCTCAGGCTTCTCTCTGGGCACTCGTGCTCCAGGTGGCGCTCCTTTTCACCCAGGCGGACCAGGCCTTTGCATGCAGGACATTCGGTCAGCATGAGCGGGCAGCGGCCTTCGTGGCAGCTCTGGCAACAAAAGGAGAAAGTGTCAGTAGAACTCGCGTGGGACATTCGGGCAGCCACAGCTTCACCCCGAGGACACCAGGCGATACAGTGCCGGTTTGGTGTCTGCATGCGGGTCCTGGGTGCCATCCTCCCCGCCTGTCCTGGGGGCCACCCTCTGCAGGTAGCTCTCAGGGCTCCCACAGGTGGGAGGGCAGGAGGAGATTGGTGTGTCCTCGTCTCCACTCTCTCCGCCCCACCCTGAGCTGAGGGGATGCTCTGCCACGGGGGTCTCTGTGTGGGTGCCTCGTCACCACCAGGCTCCCCTATCTGCCCCCTAAAACAGCCAAGTGCACAATCCCTGCTCTGCACCAGTGGGTCCCTGCCACACATACCAGCTCCTAACTGAGAAAGCAGGCCACGCTCTTGCTCTGATAACCAAGCACAACACGGTCCAGGCTGAGTCTTGTCAGTCCCAGCCCCGTCCTCACTGTAGGTGGGAGGTGTGAAGGGGCAGGGAACACACACGGGAGATAGCATGAGGGCAGGTGGCCTCTGCCTCCAGCACCAGGAAGCCAGCAAAGGCCTGAGGCACAAGCCCACCAGGCCAAGGTGCCAAGAGCTAGGCCTGGGACAGGCTGGTTCTAGCTGCACAGCACATGCATTGGAAAGGGCCTAAGCTACAAGGAAGACAGGCGAGGGCCAGAGACACACAGGAAGGTCACTCAGGAGCCCACACGTTCCCACACAATGAGCCACCCATGAGCTGGGCAGAGGCCCTGCCCTCCTGGAGCTGACAACCTGATAGAGTGACCTCCGGCGCCAGAACACCAGGGAAGGCAGGCAGTGGAGGCAGGGTCAGGAAGATGCCACAAGATGCAGTCTAGGGAGGCAGAAGCCGGTGCTGCAGGCTAAGCGTCAGGCGAGGCAGAGGACTGTGGACATCCACAGATGGCCAGGGTGCAAGGGAAAAGGACACAGAGGGAAAGGAGGCCACGCCAGCTCCTCGCCACACCCAAGCCAAGAAGAATCTAGANCTGGGCAGAGGCCCTGCCCTCCTGGAGCTGACAACCTGATAGAGTGACCTCCGGCGCCAGAACACCAGGGAAGGCAGGCAGTGGAGGCAGGGTCAGGAAGATGCCACAAGATGCAGTCTAGGGAGGCAGAAGCCGGTGCTGCAGGCTAAGCGTCAGGCGAGGCAGAGGACTGTGGACATCCACAGATGGCCAGGGTGCAAGGGAAAAGGACACAGAGGGAAAGGAGGCCACGCCAGCTCCTCGCCACACCCAAGCCAAGAAGAATCTAGAATGTAGGATGCAGAACCCAGCCACCTCTCTGGCGCACTGCTGCCCCAGGCAGGGCTTCCTGGACCGTTTTGAGGGCTCTGCCCGGATGTGAGGGGTCGGGACAGCAAGGTGACGGGACGTGGCTGAACCCTTCCAAGATTGCCTGGCAGCTGCGCTTCTCACACACTCTAAGGTTGGGAAGCCGCATGGTCACAGGAGGAAGAACGGGGTGGCAGGCACCACAAAGGTGCTAGTGGAAGGGGAGAGAGGGCCAGATGCAGGACATGTCTGGGGAGCCACGTGGACCTGCTGGCAGACTGAATGTGCTGCTTACAGGGACACAAAGTCAAGAAGGACTCTCAGGCCTCTGGCCCAAGCCACAGGAGGTCCCACCTGCCTCCATAAGGGGCCGGTGAGGTGTGGAAATAAAACTAAACAAGCCTTTTGTTTTGTTTTTTTGAGACAGGGTCTCACTTTGTCACTGATATGGTGTGGCTGTGTCCCCACTCAAATCTCATCTTGAACTGCAGCACCCATAATCCCCCCGTGTTGTGCGAGGGGCCCGGTGGGAGGTCACTGAATCATGGGACGGGTTTTTCCTGTGCTGCTCTCATGACCGTGAGTAAGTCTCATGGGATCTGATGGTTTTATAAAGGGCAGTTCCCCTGCACATGCTCTCTTGCCTGCCGCCATGTGAGACGCGCCTTTCCCCTCCTTTGCCTTCCTCCATGATTGTGAGGCCTCCCTAGTCATGTGGAACTATAAGTCCATTCAACCTCTTTTTCTTTATAAACTACCCAGTCTCGGGTATATCTTCATAGTAGTATGAAAAATGGACTGATACGGTCAACTAGGCTGGAGTGCAGGGGTGAGAATATAGGTCACTGCAGCCTCGACCACAGCCCCCACATAGCTAGGACTACAGGCACACACCACCACACCCAGTGAAATTTCTTTGTATTTTTGGTAGAGCCATCTTGTATTTTTTTTTTTTTTTTTTTTTTGAGATGGAGTCTTGCTCTGTCGCCCAGGCTGGACTGCAGTGGCCAAATCTCAGCTCACTGCAAACTCCGCCTCCCAGGTCCACGCCATTCTCCGGCCTCAGCCTCCTGAGTAGCTGGGACTACAGGTACCTGCCACCATGCCCAGCTAGTTTTTTGTATTTTTTTTAGTAGAGACGGGGTTTCACCATGTTAGCCAGAATGGTCTCGATCTCCTGACCTCGTGATCCGCCCGTCTTGGCCTCCCAAAGTGCTGGGATTATAGGCTTGAGCCACCGCGCCCAGCCATTTTTTTGTATTTTTAGTCGAGACAGGGTTTCACTGTGTTAGCCAGGATGTTCTCAATGTCCTGACCTTGTGATCCACCTGCCGCAGCCTCCCAAAGTGCTGGGATTACAGGCGTGAGCCACCGCACCCAGCGGTAGAGCCATCTTGCCCAGGCTGGTCTTGAACTCCTGAGCTCAAGCAATCTGCCCACCTAAGCTTCCCAAAGTACTGGGATAACAGGCATGAACCACTGTGCCCAGTCAGATTTAAACACGTCTTTTGGGAGAAGTCTGCTATGACTGGGAACAGAGAAAGGGAATGGAGGTCAAAGGAACATAGAGTTGAAAATCTGCTAAGTTTCTTGAATCATGATAAACATAAAATGCATCATCTTAACCATTTTTAAGTGCACAGTTCTGTAGTATTAAGTACATTTCACTGATGTTACATAACCATCACCACCATCTACCTCCACAACCCTTTCCATTGTAGAAACCTGAAACCCTATCCCTGTTAAACCCTAACTCCCCATTCCCCTCCTCCAGCCCCCAGCACCATCCCCTGGCTCTGAATTTGACCACTCCGGGGACTCTGTCAGTGAATTCATGCAGTATTTATCTTCCTGTGCCTGGCTTAGCTCACTGAGCACAACCCTAAGTTTTGGGACAGGAGAGACTACAGCACATTCTGTACCAATGGGCGCAGCCCGGAGAGAGGAGGACAACGTGCTGAGAGGAAGGTTCCCGAGAGGCCAGGACAGCAGAGGACCTGGCTGCAGGGCCCTTCATGGGGTGGGGAGTGGGGGTCAGCAGCTCCATGGAAAGCTGGCTACAGCTCAGAAGCCCCACGTGAATCAGGAAAGTGTTAATGACACCTCCCCGGAGCGGGGAGACCCTGCTCTGGACAGCACAGGCACTTGGACTGGCTTCCCTTCAACCTCCCTGGGGAGTGTTCCTCCCAAACCTTCACACAGATGCTGCAACTACTCCTCAGAGGCGCCCCAGGGTACACAGGCCCAGCCCTCCAAGACCTCCCGTAGCACTGGTCCAAGCTAAGCCTGCTAAAGGAACCAACTCCCTGAACCCGACAGCGCCTTGCACTCTGCTACCCACTGACGGGACAGGACCCGGCCTTGGCCGCACTAGTGTGTAACACGCCACCATCAAGCTGAGTCAAAGAGGAGTCTCAGCAACTATTATGGCTTATGAAACAACTATTATGGCTTACAAAACAACTATTATGGCTTACGAAACATAAAAACGAATGCACAAATAGTCAGTGTTCTTAGATTTAATTAAAAGACTGTTCTTTAGGCCAGGCACGGTGGCTCACGCCTGTGATCCCAGCACTTTGGGAGGCCGAGGCAGGTTGATCATGAGGTCAGGAGATTGAGACCATCCTGGCCAGTAAAGTGAAACCCCGCTTCTACTAAAAATACAAAAAATTAGCCGGGCATGGTGGCGAGCGCCTGTAGTCCCAGTTACTCAGGAGGCTGAGGCAGGAGAATGATGTGAACCCAGGAGGCGGAGCTTGCAGTGAGCCAAGATTGAGCCACTGCACTCCAGCCTGGGTAACAGAGCGAGACTCCATCTCAAAAAAATAAATAAATAAAAGTAAAATAAAAAAGACTGTTCTTTAAAACATAATAAAATGGCTGGGCACAGTGGGTTCCCACCTGTAATGCCAGCACTTTAGGAGGCCAAAGTGGGAGGATCACTTGAGCCCAGGAGTTCGAGGCTGCAGCGAGCTAGGATTCCATCACTACATGCTAGTCTGGGCAACAGAGCAAGACTCTATCTCTAAAATAATAATAATAATAAAATGCTCATAGATGAAATGATATGATATCTTCATTTGCTTTAAAATAAGCCAGAAAAGAAAAAAAATATGTCAGGGTTGAAGGGCTGAAAGAAGGCTGGCGAAGGCTGGCTGGTGCTGTGGGGGGCAGCGTGCAGGCCTATGGGGCAGCGGCATGCCTCTATTCTCAGTCTCACTGCTCAGATGTGCTGCATGCTTGAAATGTCAAAAATAAAATCTTTCTTGGCTGGGCATGGTGGCTCACACCTGTAATTCCAGCGCTTTGGGAGACCAAGATGGGCGGATCACAAAGTCGGGAGATCGAGACCATCCTGGCTAACATGGTGAAACCCCCGTCTCTACTAAAAATACAAAAAAATTAGCCAGGCATTGTGGCAAGTGCCTGTAGTCCCAGCTACTTGGGAGGCTGAGCCAGGAGAATGGCGTGAACCCGGGAGGGGGAGCTTGCAGTGAGCCGAGATTGAGCCACTGCACTCCAGCCTGGGTGACAGAGCGAGACTCCGTCTCAAAAAAAAAAGAAAAAAAAACACCTTTCTCTTGGGACTTGGTACTTGAAATCCCCAGTGGGACCAGGGATGTCCTCCAGCAGATACATCCACACCAGCACCATCTGTCTCAGTCTTCTCCCCACTCACAGCAGGCACAGTTCAAAAAAATCAATATTTATTCAGCCAGAATTCAAACTAAACATTTGATGCAAATACAGTCGTCATCCCTCTGAATGTTACTAGAATGTCCATGAGGCTGAGCATACTTGGCTTTTCCTGGCCTTTCCGTTGCTCATGCAGCCAGTCTGTGTCCTCTCTAGAAAGTCTCCCTGCACCCCCACCACCCAGCTGCCAGAACGAGTAGCTCCAGGGGCCCGCTGGGGAATTCAGCTCTGCTTTTAGCACTCGGCAAGCACTCCATCAACGTTTACCTAAAGTTTTAAAAATCATTCGATTTGGCCAGGTGCAGTGGCTTATGCCAGTAATCTCAGCACTCTGGGAGGCCAAGGCGGATGGATCACTTGAGGTCAGGAATTCAAGACCAGCCTGGCCAACATGGTAAAAAACCCCATCTCTACAAGAAATACAAAAAATTAGCCAGGTGTGGTGGCAGGCACCTGTAGGCTGAGGCAGATGAATTGCTTGAACCTGGGAGGCAGAGGTTGCAGTGAGCCGAGATCGCACCACCGCGCTCTAGCCTGGACAACAGAGCGAGACCCTGTCTCAAAAGAAAAAAAATAAAAATAAAAATAAATAAACAAAATCATTCAGTTCCTAGAAAGGCATCATTGCAAAAGACAAACATATTCAAAAGCTAAGCAGGATTTTCCCCTTTTCCAACAAAGTTCAGACCATCAAGAAAGAAAAGCAGCCTCAGCCTCAGTACTGTGTTCACAATAAGGCCCCAACTAGCAGCACACTCTGAACCACCTGAGCGCAAACAGAGGCGACTCTGAGGCACAGCTACACCTGCAGAGCTGGCTCCCAACTGCACAGAGAGGGTTTGATTTCTGCCCCCATGTGTGACATTTACAGCCAGTGAGAGGTTTTATCAATAAAATCAAAGGCCACAGCCAAGCTATTCCAGAGCAGTGCCCGCCCCTCCCACATGACCAAACCCGGCTCCTCTCAGGGACTTTCCAGAGCTCTCAAAGGTGCAGCCAGGGACTTTCCACCCTGCGTGCCTGCAGGACCGCGTGGCACCCCAGCCCAGGGGCTGGCTATAGTCCCTGGCCCTCAGCTGGAGGCCCTCATAATTGTCACTGTTGCATCCCATGAGCCTGGAGATGGCAGAGACCCCAGAGGACTCGGGGTCTAGTGCAGAGCTGGGAACTATTATCCCACCTGTCCCCCAGGCACCTCTCAGTCCTCTCAAAGGGGTAGCATAGCACCCCTACTCCCTGCAGCCAGCTGGTACCCTGACCCTACCAGGGAGACCCTGACCCTGGGCCACCTCCCCAGGGAGCCGTCTCCCTTGCAGACAGCACTGGGCAATGACCAAGCTGCGCCTCTTTAGAGGAGCAGGGAGTGGGGTGTACGATGCCATGCACCACAGCCGCTCGTGCAGCAGAGCCACACAAGAGCCTAGAAAGCTTTGCATCGCACGTCGTGGCTGCGGGTCTGGCATCTCTGTCCACAGAGGTAGGAGTCTTGCTCCATGTCCAGGACACAATCCCCGGGCTAGGGAGGAAAGCACATCTCGTTCACCCCAGATACAGCTGGGACGGTTCTTCTGAAAAAACGAAACTTGGAGCCCAAAGACCACAAAGCAGAGTCTCAAAAGATCGAGGGAGGTGTGGCCAGGCTCACAGGGCAGGGAGGGGGAGAGGAGAAACCCGCAGTAATGCAGGTCCAATTCCAACCCAGCTGGCAACACCTCAGGGTCCAGCTAAGCAGGAGATCCCAGACCCAGCCTGGGCAGGAAGCTCCCTTAAGTGCAGAAGGCCAGGGTTCTGAGCAAACAGCCCTCACAGCCTCACCAACCTGAGGCTGGACTGGATGGCATCAAGGTACCGCCTCACTTTGAGATTCTGATCTGACTCAGTGCTCACTGAACAATGACCCCTGCCCTCCATTCTACTTCCTGTGCCTACGGATGTGATGCCTCTAGGGGTGTCCCCCAAGTGGAATCGCAGAGGGTCTGTCCTTTGGTAACTGGCTCATGTCGCTCAGCACACTGGCCTCAGAGTTCATCCCTGGGGAGTGTGTGTCTGAATCTCCTGCCTTTTTAAGGGTGAATCATATCCCACCGTGTTCACAGATCACACTTCCCATGTTTATCCATCATCCGTGGACACTGGGCTGCCTCTACCTTGGGGCTCTGTGGACAGTGTTACTCCAGGAATCCTGTACAAGGATCCCAGAGAGAAACCTCTTAAAGGGCACTCATTATGACAAGAAGGAAGACTGTGTAACTTGGCAAGCCATAGTGGCCTTAACTAGCTCTCTCGGCACCTCCTGGCCTCTACACTACAGGTTAAGTTTCCAAATGCCTAAAAGGTGACATGAGAATCACGCTGAAATCCCCAATGCGCCAGTGCAGGAACACAAGCCCGCCTCGCCCAGCACACAGCTCACCCAGTACACAGGGACAAACCACGGCCAACTGAAGTGTAGGCCACTGCCTATGTTGCTGTCACTGCAAGACAAGGATGTCCATTATTTCTGCAATTTCCAGTGTTGACACAATTCAAAATAAGAAATCCTTTGTGGATACAAGAGACACAACAAAAAGCCCCACCAAACTTGAAAGCTGCAGGCCCCAGTGCACAGCCATCTCCCCTTCATTCTCAGGAAATGCTACCACTTAGATAACCTTAGATAACCACGGCATTCCCAAGGCTCACACAGGCACCTCCAACCCTCACAGCTACCCCACGATGGTGGGATCCTGCACTCCCATGGACAGACAAGAAACCTGAGGCACAGAGAGGGTAAGTACCTTGCCCGAGGTCACACAGCCCTAGCTCCACGGTGCAGGTCTGTGCTCTGCACTACTTGTGTTTCTAAATGGACATACTCTAAGGAGCAGCTCCGTCTCTTCCTCCACAGACATTAGACAGGCTTCAGCCCCAGTGAGAACGTGCAGGACAAGGTCCCGACTGCTGGGGGAGCGTGGGCGACTCCCGACTGCTGGGCTTCTGTCACCGTGCCACACGCAGGCATCTTTACCTCATATTCTTTCAGGGTCCCCTTCCAGGTGCACCCATCAATGGGACAGACGGCTGGCAGGCTCTCCACCTCCCTGCGGGCAGCATTATCTGGGAAAGCCTGGGGAGAGGAACATCCCTCAGGTTAAACCTCCTCCCAGTCTCCCGGCTGCAACCGAGGAACACAGGCCACACGTCCAAACCAACCAACACTGCGTCACGTCGCCTTCCCAGGCCACTCCAGGAGCAGAGGATGACTCCCTGATTCCATTTTTTTTTAGACTCACCTTGATGCCAAAGTTTCCAGACCCTAAACTTCCCGAGTCTGCTAAGGGACAACTTCTGGCTGCCCTTTTTTTTTTAAGGAGGGGTCTCACTTTGTAACCCAGGTGGGAGTACAGTGGCATGATCTTGGCTCACTGTAACCTCCGCCTCCCAGACTCAAGCGATCCTCCCACTTCAGCCTCCCAAGTGGCTGGGACTATAGGCATGCGCCACCAAGCCCAGCTAATTTTTTGTATTTCTGGTAGAGATGGGGTTTCACCATGTGGGCCAGGCTGGTCTCGAACTCCTGACCTCATGTGATCCACCCACTTCGGCCCCGCAAAGTGCTGGGATTACAGGTGTGAGACACTGAGCCCAGCCCCTGCTAAGTTTTTTGTTTTTTGTAGAGACAGGGTCTCACTATGTTGCCCAGGCTGGTCTCAAAATCAAACTCCTGGACTCAAGCAATCCGCCTGCCTGGGCCTCCCAAAGTGCTGGGATTACAGGTGTGAGACACTGTGCCCAGCCCCACCCATGGTGTTAAAAGAAACTGCTGGGTGCGGTGGTTCAAGCCTGTAATCCCAGCACTTTGGGAGGCCGAGATGGGTGGATCACGAGGTCAGGAGATCGAAACCATCCTGGCTAACACGGTGAAACCCCGTCTCTACTAAAAAATACAAAATCTAGCCGGGCGAGGTGGCGGGCGCCTGTAGTCCCAGCTACTCGGGAGGCTGAGGCAGGAGAATGGCGTAAACCCGGGAGGCGGAGCTTGCAGTGAGCTGAGATCCGGCCACTGCACTCCAGCCTGGGCGACAGAGCAAGACTCTGTCTCAAAAAAAAAAAAAAAAAGAAATTAAGACATTTTCTGTTCAACATTTGTGGCTTCAAGACATTTTACTTACCGAACTGCTTTCTAAAATAGAAATGCCTTCTTCATATATGCCCTCGTGAACACAGGCAGCACAGTTCTGAGGCCCAGAGCTAGTGGGGAAAAAAGACACACACAAAAAATCCCACCGTGAAACTTAATGCAAAAAATAAATGAACACCATTTGCTTCAGTTCAAAAACCTACCTCCACACCACAGTTTCTTTAAACTTTCTCATTGTGAATGAAACTAACAGCAGGCAAATGTTAATGGGACATGTTTTAAACCCCAATATTCACAGGACGATGTTCCTATCGCTCCCCGATTGTGAAGAAGGCGCGCCTGAACTGCCAAGGACACTGGCTGCAGTAACTCAGGTGCTGCCGGCTCTCCCCACAGGCCGAGCTGCTGCTGACGTGCAGAGGCCACGCCTCTCACACCACTCGCTGCAGGAAAGGCGGCCGTCTCAGCTGCCTAGAGCAGCCAAAAGTGAGCAGTAGGCGGCACTTTAAACCTTCCAGTACTCACATTAAAAATAATAAAAAGGTGAAATTAACTATAACGATGTATCATATTTAACCCCATGTATCCACAATAGTATTTCAAATTGTTATTTTAAAATTATTAATTTTACATTATTTGTGGTAAACCTCCGAAATCCAGGGAGTATTGATAACTGAAGCACATCTAAGCTGGACCCGGCTCTGCCGGGAGCTCCCAGGCTGGGCAACGTGGCTCTAAGGCTAGCCTGGCCTGCCTGCCCCTCCTCCCAGCCTGCGGGCCCCATGCACCTGAGGATGCTGGCCAGGCAGAAGGAGCAGTACCGGTGGCCACACTGCGCCTGGAAGGGCCTGCGCAGGACGTTTCCGCAGGCGGAGCACAGGTACTTGGCTTCCAGCTTGGTCCCCAGGAGGGTCTTGGAGAAGCCAGGCTGTAGCAACTCCAAGGAGCCAGGGGGGGTCACGCTAGCTGCAGCCATGAGAGCTGTGACCCCCGCGAACGACCAAGCCCTAAGGAAGAACACGCAGCACATTACACCTCAATTCCAGAACAGTCCTCGAAAGAAAACCAAACCGATGGTGATCAGTAGCAGGCGATGGTGAGGGGCCGGGTCCCCATGACCTGCAGTCAAGACTCGGAGAAGCAGAATTGCAGAGCTTTGGGGAGCCTTGGAGACCCTCTAGTCCCATCGCCCGCCGCTAGTACGGAAACTCAGGCTCAGTGAGGGTGGGGACCACATGGCTGGCATCCACATACCCAACCCACAACTCCAAAGAGGCACAGACGCACGGGCTTCCTGTCATGCACACCCCCGCTCCCCAGCTAGAGGAACAGGCTGCCTTCCTGTTAACATTAACGGTCAGAGGTTCTCAAGGCTCTAGGCTCTTCGGTCTCCCCCATGGTTCCCCCAATAAGCATGTTTTAGAGTGGTGGATGTCTTCTGAAATATATCTTACCAAACCCACTGGGCAGCAGATGCCTGCCTGGCAGCACTCAGGCCCTACAGGCACTCAGGAGAGAGCCATGCCGCCAGACCAGCCCCTAGAGCAGGAATGCAGCACACCTGGGGTTGGCTAGTGCATTCCCTTTAGCTACCCATGGGTTTCCCCTTACTTCAGATGGTGCACGTGGCCTTCAGAGCCCTCCATGAGCCAGCCCTGCCCTGGCCCCTTGCTGTCCACTAGAACTCAGTCAGCCCCACCAAGGCAGCCACGGACGGCCTCAGTGCCCACACCACGGCCGGCCTCAGTGCCCGCACCACGCCCTCCTTCTGCCGCTCTAAGCACCAGGCCACCACAGATGGCCTCAGCCACTCTGTGCCGTGCCCACTTTTCCTGCCTCTCTGAGCATCGTCCAGCCAATCCCTGCACCCCACCCTTCCTTCTGGATTAACTGTGGCTCTTCCTCCCTCAGTGTCCCGGGCAGAAACTCCACCGGGCTCTGCTCTCCTTACAGAGCACCCCCAGGTGGGTTTCCCTCTCCCCTTCCCATCACGGGGCTCCTGTGGTGCAGGAATCCCAGGAAGGGGCCGGGTCAGGGTTGGGCTGATGCTGAGGACAGAGGAAGCGAACAATGAGGATGCCTAGACCCATTCATTGGGCAGAATGAGCAGACAATGTGAGCAGTTACCTGGCACACCAACCATTACCTGGAAGTCTGTCTCTCTCTCTCAACGAACTACAAATCTCACACCTGTAATCCCAGCACTTTGGGAGGCTGAGGTGGGCAGATCATGAGGTCAGGAGATCGAGACCATCCTGGCTAACACGATGAAACCCTGCCTCTATTAAAAATACAAAAATTAGCTGGGCATGGGAGCGAGCGCCTGTAGTCCCAGCTACTCGGGAGGCTGAGGCAGGTGAATGGCGTGAACCTGGGAGGCAGAGGTTGCACTGAGTCGAGATCACGCCACTGCACTCCAGCCTGGGCGACAGAGCAAGACTCCATCTCAAAAAAAAGGGGGAGACAGGCACTCGGTCCCCGCCAACCCTGTAAGCGGTTTGGGTAAAGCTTGAGTCCAAAGACTTCAAAGCTTCTGGCTGAAGTGAAGTTTGTTCACATGTGCTGGCCCCATCAAGCACAGGGAACTTCCAGGGCACAGACGCCCAAGAGAACAAACTCGAAACACAACCGGACGGCAACCATGGAGCTACCCAAGTAGCAACAGGAAGCTGTGGATTAGAGAGGCAGACCCATGCGTCTCCACAGCCTCATACCTGGAACCAGGGCCAGGCGTGAGGACCCGAAACCCCCCCCTTCACAATGGCCTCCAGTGCCTTCTTGCGGTCACCATGGGGGCACGTGTCACCTGATGCTCGCCTGCCACGCTCCGCCTTCAAAAGCAGCCTGAGGGCCAGGGTTAGCTCTAAGTATGCTCCGTCTCCGTCCAGGCACCTGAGAGCCCAATGAAAGGGGGTGGGTACTGGGGTCATCTCTCTAGCAGGAAAGCAGTCTTGATTCAGGGAACTGGGGACAGCTAGGGAGGGACTTCCAGTGGGGATGGGGGGCTCACTCCCAGAAGGGCGACTCCAGGCAGACCAACCTGGGAAAGAGATGGAGGAAGGACAGCGGTATGGTGTCAGCTGAGATATCCAGCAGGCAGCCCAGGGAGGCAGGGACTGACAGGCAGGCCCCGGCCTGAGGGTGGAGGGCAGCCTCCAGAGTTCTCTCCCCAGAGGGCAAACTGGGGTGGCATTTTATTTACTTAAGGAATGACTTATCAGAACCATTCCTTTTTTTTTTTTTCTTAGAGTCTCGCGGTCTGTCACCCAGGCTGGAGTGCAGTGGAGCAATCTCAGCTCATTGCAACCTCTACCTCCTGGGTTCAAGCAATTCTCATGCCTCAGTCTCCCAAGTAACTGGGACCACAGGTACACGCCACCACACCCAGCTAATTTTTTGTATTTTTCAGATGGGGTTTCACCACGTTGACCAGGATGGTCTTGAACTCCTGGCCTCATGTGATCCACCAACCTCGCCCTCCTAATGTGCTGGGATTCCAGGTAGGAGCCACTGTGAATGGCCCATTCCAACATTTAAATAACAAATGCACTTTCCATTTTTTCTCCAGGAAGGACAGCAGATGCTGATTGCTCTGTGCCTGGACAACAACAGCCCCAAGATGGGGGCCTCGCTGTCCTACTTGAGCCTGAGTGATGCCTTTAGGCAGGCTGTTAGCTCAGCCACAGGTCCTAACACTGCATACCTGCTCTGCTGTCTTTCCAAGGCCCAAGTTGCCAAAAGGGTGTCAACTTGGCACCCTTTTGGAAGCCTTGGGTCACTTGCAACCTCAAAGCAGCAGGGACCCACCCAAAAGGCAGAGCAGCAGCAGGAAGGCTGCGGCCACAGCAGTGAGGAAAACGAAGTGTCACTGTGTGCCCCTGACACAGCGGTGTGGGTCACCCAGTCCCAGTACTGCTCGCCTGAACGGGGCTGACCTCTCCCAGCAGGCCCAGGACCAGCAAGTCTTGCATGGACCCAAGAGGCCAGAACACTGCTGAGGCCCTTCTCTCCTCCTCTCACCTCTGCCCCAGTTGCTGTCCCAGAAGGAGGTCTTCCCAGCTCTCAGGACCGCTCCGCCATTCACCAGGGACTCAGCCAAACCCAGGAGGCTTTCATTTTTCTTGAGAAACAGGCGTCTCACTATGTTGCCCTAGCTGGAGTACACTGACTATTCACAGGCGTGATCACTGCACACTACAGGTTGGAAGCCCTGGGCTCAAGTGATCCTCCTGTCAGTTTCCTGAGTGGCTGGGACTACAGGTGAGCGCACCTCCATGCCCAGCTATCCAGGATGCTTTCTGAGCCCATTCCTTGTCCAATCACAGGCCAATCCCACTGGCTCTGCCTGCACGCTGCCAGCACTAGCCCCTTCTCTGGCCCTGACCCTGCTCTCTGCTCCTCCTTCACACCCATACCAATAGGGCACCCGTCACTGAGGGCTCCCCAGGAACATCCTGCACACTCAGAAGGAAACCCAGCCACTGGGTTTAGGCCCATCTGGCCTTGTCCCCCACCATCCTCATGATGCCCCCAATCCCCCTGCTCTCCTCTGTTCCCTTAACGCCTTTGCCCTGTCTGGAAGAGCCCCCAGTGCTGGTCCCTATGCATCTGCACACCTGCCCCTTGGTAACCCTGAGGTGGGCCTAAGAAGCCTGCGCCCAGGACAAGGCCCAGCAGCCTTCTGAGACTTGCCTCCAACTCCCATGTAATGTCCCCAGATCTCAAAAAGTGGAAGGACAGTTTACCTGTAAACCCCTGAAAAAGGGCCACAACCGGCCGGGCGCGGTGGCTCACGCCTGTAATCCCAGCACTTTGGGAGGCCAAAGCAGGTGGATCATGAGGTCAAGAGATCAAGACCATCCTGGCCAACATGGTGAAACCCCGTCTCTACTAAAAATACAAAAATTAGCCGGGCATCGTGGTGTTTGCCTGTAATCCCAGCTACTCTGGAGGCTGAAGCAGAAGAATTGCTTGAACCCGGGAAGCAGAGGTTGCAGTGAGCTGAGATCACACCACTTCACTCCAGCCTGGGTGATGCAGCAAGACTCCATAGAAAAAAAAAAAAAAATTGGCCAGGCATGGTGGCTCACACCTACAATCCCAGCACTTTGGGAAGCCAAGGCGGGCGGATCACAAGGTCAGGAGTTCGAGACTAGCCTGACCAACAGGGTGAAATCCCATCTCTACTAAAAATACAAAAATTAGCCAGACGTGGTGGGCGCACGCTTGTAATTCCAGCTATTCAGGAGACTGAGGCAGGAGAATCACTTGAACCCGGGAAGGAGAGGTTGCAGTGAGCCGATATCACACCAGCGCACTCCAACCTGGCCACTGCAGCGAGACTCGCTCTCAAAAAAAAAAAAAAAAAAAGAAAAAAAACAGTAATAAAGAAGAAAAGGGTCACTACCACACGGATCCCGAATAGGAGGTGCTTTTAACTCAGAAAACTTAGGCCCCAAGACGACCACCCTCAGCTCCTTCTGTAAACATTCCCCAAAGCTTCCCTGACCTAGCTCACCAACAGAAGCACGTTCAAAGTGTCTTCCCCCGATGGTGCGCCAACCCTGCAGACCCATGGGGCCAGCCCCTCTGAGCATCCTCCACAGGAGAGACACGTGGACTGCCAAAACTGACGCCATGTACGGGAGAGGGGAACACACAGGCAGCGACCTCATCCCTGAGCTGCGCTCACTGGCCTGAATAGGGCTGACTCTTGAGAAACTGTGACAAGACTGACTGTCAGTCACCTCTCTGCCCCGCAAAGCCAGCAGTGGTGTGCTTTCAATCCCTGCTTCTGAATCTGTAATTTAGTGAGACCTTGCATTCATGTGGTACTTCGGAGTTCAGAAAACATGCTTATAACCTAAACTTACTCCTCCAACCACCCAACAGAGGGCATGCTGGGGCTCTGCCTGCCCAGTACTCAAGGTCCCTCGGTGGGGAGGCCACACCTGTTTCTCCCTCTTTCTCGAAGGTAGGTGCACCTGCTCCTGGGGGCAGCAGAGCTTACGCGGATGTTCCGGAGCTCACAGATGCACACCAGCCGTGGCAAACTGAGGTGGGAGCCTGCTCACCAGGACTGCACCCTCAGCAGGCGTTTATCATGACACGTGGAGACGTGCTACATACACATACATCACTAAAACCAAAGGTTCACAGAACTATACTTAGTCTTCACGAGAGGCATTCTGAGTGTTCTATTTTCTTTCTTCTGTTCTGATCAGAAGCTATTACATTGATTTCATGAGCCACTAATGGTTTATTGACTTATTTCTGTTTTTTTCTGAGACAGAGTCTCGCTCTGTTGCTCAGGCTGGAGTGCAATGGAGTGATTTAAGGTACAACTGCCGCCTCCCAGGTTCAAGCGACTCTCCTGCCTCAGCCTCCTGAGTAGCTGGGACTACAGACACCTGTCACCACACCTGGCTAATTTTTGTATTTTAGGAGACAGGGTTTCACCATGTTGGCCAGGCTGGTCTCAAACTCCTGACCTCAGACAATCCGCCCACCTTAGCCTCCCAAAGTGCTGAGATTACAGGCATGAGCCACTGTGCCCAGTTGAGCCACTAATGATTTAAAAAGGTTTAATGGTTTTAAAAGTGGCTTCTAACCCACTTTGGACAAAGAAATTTTCTATTTTAAATATCATTAGTTTTAAGCCACATTTTTTTTTTCTTTTTTTCAGACAGAGTCTCGCTCTGTCGCCCAGGCTGGAGTGCAGTGGCACGATCTTGGCTCACTGCAACCTCCGCCTCCCAGGTTCATGCCATTCTCCTGCCTCAGCCTCCTGAGTAGCTGGGACTACAGGCACCTGCCACTACATCCAGCTAATTTTTTGTATTTTTTAATAGAGACTGGGTTTCACCGTGTTAGCCAGGATGATCTCGGTCTCCTGACCTCAGGTGATCCACCGGCTTCAGCCTCCCAAAGTGCTGAGATTACAGGTATGAGCCTCCACGCCCGGCTTTAAGCCACATTCTTTAGGACAAAATCCTATTTTATACTTGTTATAAGATGTTAAATAGGATATAAAATGTGAAGAACTCTATGAGTGCAGTCATGTTAGTGTAGAATGGGGCAAGAAGGTAAAATAAAGGATCATTTTGCTAGGGTAGACAGATTCAGTGGGCCGGGCGCGGTGGTCACGCCTATAATCCCAACACTTTGGGAGGCCGAGGTGGGTGGATCACGAGGTCAGGAGATCAAGACCACGGTGAAACCCTGTCTCTACTAAAAATACAAAAAATTAGCTGGGTGTGCTGGTGGGCGCCTGTAGTCCCAGATACTCAGGAGGCTGAGGCAGGAGAATGGCGTGAACCCGGAAGGTGGAGCTTGCAGTGAGCTGAGATCGCGCTGCCACTGCACTCCAGCCTGGGCAACAGAGCGAGACTCCATCTCAGAAAAACAAGATTCAGGGTGAGCCTTCTCTTTTTTCACAATGTCACTGAAGAGTGTCCTGGCCCATCTTTCAGACGTTTTTTTCTTTTCACATCTACATTCCTCCCAAATGTGCTCTTGAAGGTGGAGAGACAGAGGTGTGCCCTCCCTGCCTTAGGCATGCCTGTCAGACACAAAAGAACCACAAAAATGGGCCAGGCGAGGTGGCTCACACCTGTAATCCCAGCACTTTGGGAGGTGGAGGCAGGCAGACAGCTTAAGCTCAGAAGTTTAAGACCAGCCTGGGGAACATGATGAAACCCTGTCTCTACCAAAAACACAAAAAAATGGCTGGGCGCGGTGGCTCATACTTGTAATCACAGCACTTTGGGAATGCAGAGGTGGGTGGATCACCTGAGGTCAGGAGTTCAGGACCAGGCTGGCTAACACAGTGAGATCCTGTCTCCACTAAAAATACAAAAAATTAGCCAGGCATGGTGGTGCAAGCCTGTAATCCCAGTTACTCCAGAGGCTGAGGCAGAAGAATCGCTTGAACTTGAGAGGCAGAGGTTGCAGTGAGCTGAGATCGTGCCACTGCACTCCAGTCTGAGCAAGAGTGATCCTCTGTCTCAAAAAAAAAAAAAAAAAAAAAAAAAAAACAAATCTAAAAATACAAAAAATGAGCCAGGTGTGATGGCATGCATGTGTGGTCACAGCTACTCAGGAGGCCAAGGTGGAAGGATCACCTGAGCCTGGGAGGAGGAGGTTGCAGTGAGTTGAGATTCACAACACCGAGCATGGCCTCCATCCCCGGCAGACGCTCCTCACACATACAGCCTCACGTGGCCATCATGACGTCCTGACACAGCTGGAAGGTCAGGGATCATTATTCCTGTTTCCAAATGAAAACACAACCCCAGACAGCCAGGCCACGGCAGGCATCCTGGTCGAGGGTCCCTGAGGTCCCACTGATGCCCGCACTGCACTCTGGGGTTCTTTGTGCTTAGCGATTCCTTAAACATTTTATTTGAATCTCATTCATAAATATATTTTAAGAACTAATGAAAAGCACCACGAAGGCTCAAAAGTGCTACACCAAGATTTTAGCACTCTGACAGTGCCCCAATTTGCTCACACGTTGGAACCCAACTTCCGCTGTGCCTAGCACGTCCCAGAATCTCCTCCGGCTTAGACTCGGAGCTCTCAGTGGCCTACACAGGAGGCAGGAGGGACTGAACTGAATACCACGGTCACCTAAACCAGACACACAGACTGAGACCTGGTGCGTAGCCAGACAGCCTGGGCTGCTCTTGCTTTCTGTACGTGTCACAAGAGATGTGAGGGGTCAGACAGGAGTGATTCCATCTGGAAACAATGTGCTGCTGGTTTTTTCAAGCTTTCAAATCAGTTTTACTTTAAAACTCCCAATTTTATCATGTAAGTCGGCTAAAAACCAAAGTGCCACCCCTGCGGTGACCCACTGAATGAGTGTGCGGGACGAGTGTGCCGGGGGGGGGACACAGACACGCGGTGACCAACTGAACGAGCGTGTGGGGAGGACTCTCACACACGCGGTGACCCACTGAAGGAGCGTGCGGGGGGGACTCACACACGCAGCAACTGACTGAACAAGTGTGCGGGGGGGGCCACACACGCAGTGACTGACTGAACAAGTGTGCGGGGGGACTCACACACGCGGTGACCGACTTAACGAGCGTGCGGGGGGGACACACGCGGCGGCAACCGACTGAACAAGTGTGCAAGGAGGACTCTCACGCAGTGACCAACTGAACGAGCATGCGGGGGGGACACACACGCAGTGACCGACTGAACGAGCATGCGGGGAGGACTCACACGCAGTGACCGACTGAACGAGCATGCGGGGAGTACACACGTGGTGACCGACTGAACGAGCATGCGGTGGGGACACTCACACACGTGGCGACTGAACGAGCATGCGGGGGGGGCCACACGCGGTGACCGACTGAACGAGCGTGCGGGGGGGACACACACGCGGTGACCAACTGAATAAGCATGCAGGGGGGACTCTCACACACGCGGTGACTGACTGAACGAGCGTGCAGGGGGACTCACACACGTGGTGACCGACTGAACGAGCGTGGGGGGGGACACACAAGTGGCGATGACTGAACAAGTGTGCAGGGAGGACTCACACACGCGGTGACCGACTGAATGAGTGTGTGGGGGGGCCACACACACAGTGACTGACTGAACAAGTGTGCGGGGGGGGACACACACGAGGCAACTGACTGAACGAGTGTGCAGGGAGGACTCTCACATAGGCGGTGACCAACTGAACAAGTGTGTGGGGGGGCGGACTCTCACACATGCAGGGACCGACTGACATGGTAGCTTGCACCTGTAATCCCAGCTACTTAGGAGGCTAAGGTTGGAGATCACTTGAGGCCAGGAGTTCGAGACCAGCCTGGGAAACATAACAAGACCTCAGGTATAAAAATAAAATAACAAAAAAGTTAAAATGACAAAGAAATGTCAAGAACAGGTTTTAAGGTCAGGTGTGGTGGCTCATACCTGTAATCCCAGCACTTTGGGAGTGCAGAGGAGGGTGGATCACCTGAGGTCAGGAGTTCGAGATCAGCCTGACTAAAGTGGAGAAACCCTGTCTCTACTAAAAACACAAAAATTAGCCGGGCATGGTGGGTGCCTATAATTCCACCTACTCGGGAGGCTGAGGCAGGAGAATTGTTTGAACCTCGGAGGCAGAGGTTGCAGTGAGCCAGAGATCACGTCACTGCACTCCAGCCTGGGCAACAAGAGCGAAACTCTGTCTCAAAAAAGAAAAAAAAAGGCCGGGCGCAGTGGCTCACACCAGGTGACAGAGCGAGACTCCATCTCAAACAAAAAAATCAAACAAAAAAAAGAAAAAGAAACAAGTTTTAATATAAAGCCCCTCTGCGGTGGCTCACGTCTGTAATCACAGCACTTTGGGAGGCCGAGGTGGGCAGATCACGAGGTCAGGAGATCAAGACCATCCTAACACCGTGAAACCCCGTCTCCACTAAAAAAACAAAACATTAGCTGGGCGTGGTGGCGGGCACCTATAGTTCCAGCTACTCAGGAGGCTGAGGCAGGAGAAGAGCATGAACCCAGGAGGCAAAGGCTGCAGTGAGCCAAGATCGCGCCACTGCACTCCAGTGTGGGGACAGAGCAAGACTCCCCTCCACAGGAGAGTGGGGGGCATCTGGCACCCTTGTTGCTAATGGGGCTGAGCTGTGTGTTCCCTTCACAACGGGACACCCCCACAAGAAATCACAGAGGCCTTCACTAAGCTGGAGTCATCAGGCAGCTGACACCTGACATCCTGACTCTGGTGTATGAACATGGTTTGGTGGCATCGGTGACTCTCAAAAGGACAAGCTGTATTATTACACAAGTCAAACGCCGCCCAAACCATGACACCAAATCAGATATGGGTGCAACCTGGCCGCTGCAGGTGTCACCTCGTCGCTGCAAACGCTTACGTTCAACCCAGATCTTACCCTTCTCACAGGCAACGACTCCAAGATGCCCCAAATGCTGGAGATTCAAACTTCCTCGATTCATGTTTCCACCAACAGTGCACGACTGCTTCATACAATACTGAACTTCACGTAAGAGTTCACTGGGTGGCAACCGATTCTAACCCACTTCCATAAAAGCCCATCTGAACATTGATCTGGAACACTGATCTGCATGCAGCCATGAATATGAGGCCCTCCAAATACTCGAAGTTCACTTTAAAATGATAATTTCATGGCCAGGTGCGGTGGCTCATGCCTGTAATCCCTGCACTTTGGGAGGCCGAGGAGGGTGGATCACCTCAGGTCAAGAGTTTGAAACCAGCCTGGCCAACATGATGAAACCTCATCTCTACCAAAAATACAAAAATTAGCTGGGCGTGGTGGCGGGCACCTGTAATCCCACCTACTCGGGAGGCTGAGGCAGGAGAATCACTTGAATCCACAAAGCGGAGGCTGCAGTGAGCCGAGATCGCACCTCTGCACTCCAGCCTGGGCAACAAGACCAAAACTGTCTCAATAAATAAATAAATAAAATTACAATTTTATATGTAACCCCATCTTTTTCAGGCTCAACATAATACCAAATAGAAACTCGGTAACAGCCTAAACTCTTAACAATTGTTTATACGAAAGTATCAGAGCAAGCGTTGCAGGAGAGGAGCTCTTGAATCTTACAAGTGTTCACACATTAATACATTTAGTTTCTCGTATTAAAAACTAGAGCTGTTAACACGGAGAGAGATTGAGTTACAGTGCAGTAATTCCGTCCCTTCAAGATCATGTGAGCAGGGTCCGTTCTCAGTCCTAGTTTCCCTTGACTTGACCCAGACAAGACTCCCTCCTCCTCTGAGCCCCGTCTTCACTGGCTGCCAGACACCCTACCTGCTGTCTGCCCTACACCGAGTGTGCGTCTGCTGCTCTTCTGCACTAACCCTCAGCCCTCAGGGCCTCAAAATGCCAACTCCAAAATACCCAGCTCTGGCCCTGACCTTTCCCCTGACCCCAGGCTGCACATCTGGCCGCCTCCCGAGAGGCCATGGGCGCTGTGACTCCTTCATCTTGGCCTAGGAAGCACCAGCCTTCAGCTGCTCAAGCCAGATTCTTGCAGACATTCCAACTCCTTTTTCTCCGCTCTACCTTCCACAAACATCCCCTGCCAATCCCAGGCCCAGGCTCTGGGCCCGGCCCTGGCTCCTTGCTAGCCCCGACCCTCCCTCCCAGCAGCCAGAGGGACTTTTTCACCCAGGCTCAGCCGGGGTCTCCCCAGCCACTCAGCAGGAAAGCAGCAGAGTCGGCTCCGCCCCCAGCCTCACCGGTCTTCCCCGACCCCCGGCTGGGGGCGCTAGCAGCCTCAGGGGTCGAAGGCGCCCCTGACCCGCCCGGGCACGCAGTCGGGTGGGGGTGCGGGGATTCGGGGACACGAGGGGCCCACACCTGAGCGTGGAGGGGGCGACAGGGCGCGGGGGAGCGGCGGACCTTGGGCGGGGCAGGGCCGGGTGGGCCGCCCACGGGCCTCAGTGGGGGCTCGGAGCCGCGACCCCGGGCGAGACCCGGGACTGTGCCCCGACGCTGCTCCGAGGACGGCCGCTCGCGTTCCCGAACTTTCCCGCGCCAGCCCCGCTCCGACTTGGTTTCCGGCCCAGCAGCTCAGAGAAATCCCCTTGGACCGGCCCCGGCCCCGCCCCCGCCCCGCGGCCTCTCCCGCCCCC
>NW_016810868.1:1319597-1331148 GCF_001698545.2 Rhinopithecus bieti
GGCGGATTAAGAGGTCAGGAGTTCGAGACCAGCCTGGCCAACACAGTGAAACCCCATCTCTACTAAAAATACAAAAATTAGCTGGGCGTGGTGGCGCTTGCCTATAATCCCAGCTACTCAGGAGGCTGAGGCAAGAGAATCGTTTGAACCCGGGAGGCAGAGGTTGTAGTGAGCTGAGATCGTGCCATTGCACTCCAGCCTGGGTGACAGAGCTAGACTCCATCTCAAAAAAAAAAAAAAAAAAATACAGAAAAGGCCCGGCACAGTGGCTCATGTTTGTAATCCCAGCACTTTGGGAGGCTGAGGCGGGTGGATCACCTGAGGTCAAGGGTTCAAGACCAGCCTGGCCAACATGGTGAAACCCCGTCTCTACTAAAATACAAAAATTAGCTGGGCGTGGTGGCGGGCACCTGTAATCCCAACTACTCAGGAGGCTGAGGCAGGAAAATCGCTTGAACCCGGGAGGCAGAGGTTGCAGGGAGCCAAGATCGCGGCACTGCACTCCACCCTGGGTGACAGAGCAAGACTCCATCTCAAAGAAAAAAGAAGGAGTTCACCTGTTTTGGGGAGGGGTTCACCTGTTTTAGGACACTCTACTTCCTTCAGGGTAATGGGAAAGTCATTCTAACAGCTTTCAGACAGTGGCCTCCAACTTGGGGTGACACACCTCACTGGTCCTGGATGATGAGAGTGTTGAAGGGCTGAGTCTGAGACCACCTCAGCCCCACCCCAAGTCCAGAAAAGGTTTTCCAAGCTTGGCAAATGCCCACAGCTCTCAAGAGCTGGCAGTGACCAGGATGACTGCCCTGTGCCGCCCAGTCTCAGAGGACTTGCCCCAGTGCTGCCCTCATGAAAATGCCTTTATTTTAGATTGCTCTGTTTCCAGAAGATTGGCATACACACTTAAAACAAACAAACAAACAAACAAAAAAACTGGCTGGGTGTGGTGGCTCACACTTGTAATCCCAGCACTTTGGGAGACTGAGGAGGGCAGATCACCTGAGGTCAGGAGTTCAAGACCAACCTGGCCAACATGCTGAAACCCTATCTCTACTAAAATACAAAAACTATCTGGGCATGGTGGCACGCCTGTAATCCCAGCTACTTGGGAGGCTGAGGCAGGAGAATTGCTTGAACCTGGGAGGCGGAGGTTGCAGTGAGCCAGGAGTGCGCCACTACACTCCAGCCTGCGCAACACAGCAAGACTCTGTCTCAAAAAAAATAATAATAATAATATTGATTGTGATGACAGGCCTGCAAGGCATAGCAAGTTGATACCAGTCTGACTGAGAGGCGGAGGTACACTGATTGGGAAGTGCCTCCCCACCCCGCCCACCAGCTTGGAAGCTGTGACACCTTGGCCTGGGGACTCGCCTCATTTGCTGGCTGGAAAGGGGTGACTCACTCTGGCCATGGCGCAGCTCAGGGGATTCCCACATGGGCTCCTTCCTGCGGAAAAGAAAGCAAAAGTCAGCCACCCAGGCCTCCAGCAGGGGCAGGGGGAGGGGATGCCCCGGGCAGTCTCAGGAGAGGCCCCAGCGTCCTCCCACTGGCTGAGGGCTGAGGTTGGAACCTGGAGATGGACACATACAGCTGTTATCCTGGTCTCCGTGTCCTGACTGGAGGGTACCAGTGTCCCTGGAGGGGCGGCCTGACCATGGACCAGAGCAGATGCTGCTGTGGACGCCAGGCATTCACTGATCTGGCCAGGGAGGACCCCACAGCTGCCCACTGGGCCTGCAGAGCACGGGGGGTAAGGGGCCACCGTGCCACTGGCGTCTGCCCTCTGTGCCCAGCAGGGCTCTGTGGATGCTTCTGAAAGCCAGTGGCTGCGTCTGCCCTCTGCACCCAGCAGGGCTCTGTGGATGCGTCTGAATGCCAACAGCTGCCTGGCTTCCCTTGGGCGTGGTTGGCGCCCTCGAAGGCTCACACCTCATGTCCTTTTACTCAGGTCTTGCAACGACAGAGCCCAGCTTGCAGACAGAGCCAGGAGGCAGAATGTCCGAGCTGGGCCACCTACAAGACCGTGAACAAGGGACACCCTTGTGTGCCTGGTGATGTCCCCAGGGGAAGTGCGCACCTCAAATAGCCGCAGTCCACTTGCTCACACCGAGAGCTTGCCTCTTTTTTTCAGACGTTTGCAGGTCAGCCTTGTGCCGCAGCCTCTGAGGGAAGCTGGTTTCACTCTCACTCTGTAGTCACCTGACAGGAGTGTTTCCAGGAAGGCAGCTGCAGCTCTGGGCTAGAGTCCCCTGCACCAGCGCCAGCCCTAACTCTGGCCTCACCCCCTCAGGCCAGTGCACAGGGCACAGAGGCTCCCTCCTCATCAGCTCCGCAGGGGGCCTCCCCCAGGGCAACCCTTGATAAAAGGAAAAAGGCCTGGGGAGGGGTGGGACCTGGAGGCAGCTTTGCCTCCACGCGAGACAGTGGGGAAGCTCTTGTCCTCCAACTGAATGGCATAGAACCTTGGGGGGATTCTGAAGCCTGCCTGTCCAGGGCAGGCCCGGGGCTGGCTGCAGCCAGGAGACCCTTGAGCACGTGAGCTTGTGCTGTCACACAGCAGAGTCCGTGCCAGCAACCGTGGGAAAGAATGGATTTCTGTCCGCTTGTGTTTTCTGTGAACTTGGGAAGGACACACAAGAAAGTAATAAAAGATTCATGCCTGTAATCCCAGCACTTTCGGAGGCCGAGGCTGGAGATCACTTGAGCTGAGGAATTCAAGACCAGCCTGGGCAATATAGCGAAAGCCCCGTCTTTACAAAAAATGCACAAATTAGGCCAGGTCTGGTGGTTCATGCCTGTAATCCCAGCACTTTGGGAGACCGAGGCAGGCGGATCACCTGAGGTTGGGAGTTCGAGACCAGCCTGACCAACATGGAGAAACCCTGTCTCTACTAAAAATACAAAACTTAGCTGGGCGTGGTGTTGCACACCTGTAATCCCAGCTACTTGGGAGGCTGAGGCAGGAGAATCGCTTGAACCTGGAAGGCGGAGATTGCGGTGAGTGGAGATTACACCATTGCACTCCAGCCTAGGCAATAAAAGCCAAACTCTGTCTCAAAAAAATAAAAATAAAAAAAAAGCTGGGCATGATGCAATGGCACAATCTCGGCTCACTGCAACCTCTGCCTTCCTGGTTTAAGTGATTCTCCTGCCTCAGCCTCCCAGGTAGCTGGGATTACAGGCACATGCCAGCACACCCGGCTAATCTCGAACTGGTCTCAAACGCCTGACCTCAAGTGATCCTCCCACCTTGGCCTCCCAAAGTGCTGGGATTACAGGCGTAAGCCACTGCGCCCTGCTGTAATGGATGTTTTCTAACCAGGTGAAGTGGTATGCACCTGTAGTCCCAACTACTTGGAAGGCTAAGGCCGGAGGATGGCTTGAGCCCAGGAGTTCAAGGCTATTGTGAGCTATTACTGTGCCACTGTACTCTAGTCTGGATGACAGAGCGATATTCTGTCCCTACCAAAAAAAAAGGAATGGAATTTTTTTTTTTTTTTGAGACAGAGTCTTGCTCTGTTGCCCAGGCTGGAGTGTAGTGGCATGACCTTGGCTCTCTGCAACCTCTGCCTCCCAGGTTCAAGCAGTTCTCCAGCTTCAGCCTCCTGAGTAGCTGAGACTACAGGTGTGAGTCATCACGCGTAGCTAATTTTTTGTATTTTTAGTAGAGATGAGTTTTTGCCATGTTGGCCAGGCTGGTCTCAAACTCCTGGCCTCCCACCTCATCCAGCTAATTTTTTTTTTTTTTTAGTTTGCAGTAGAGATGGAGTCTTACTGTGTTGCCCAGGATGGTCTTGAATTCCTGAGCTCAAGCAGTCCTTCTGCCTTGGCCTCCCCAAGTCCTGGGTTACAAGTGTGAGCCACTGCCTGGCCAACATATTGTTTTTTTGTTGTTGTTTTTGTTTGTTTGTTTGAGACGGAGTTTCGTTCTTGTTGCCCAGGCTGGAGTGCAATGGTGAGATCTCAGCTCACTGCAACCTCCGCCTCCTGGGTTCAAGCGACTCTCCTGCCTCAACCTCCCAAGTAGCTGGGATTACAGGCACCTGCCACCACACCCAGTGATTTTGTATTTTTAGTAGAGATGGAGTTTCACCATGTTGGTCAGGCTGGTCTCAAACTCCTGACCTCAGGTGATCCACCTGCCTCGGCCTCCCAAAGTGCCAGGATTATAGGCGTGAGCCAAACCTATTGGTTTTTCATATTAATTAATAACATTGTAGTCCAGTTTCTGGCTTTGAGTTTTAACATCTGCAAGCTTGACAGCTTTGTCAAAATTGATCTTTTTCTTGTTGTCATGATGCTCCAGCTATGTTTATCCACCTATTTTTCCTCATGGTCAATCAGAAAACACTTTTTATTCCGTTGAATTTTGAAAATTGTTTTTCACTTAAAGCCATAGATACACAAAGTTAGGAAGAACCTTGACCACAGAACATAATGTTTGGTTTATAAAACTTCCACTTCACAGGACATTCTAGACGTTGTGATTCTGTGTCTTTGTTTTTTTTAAAGGTGATCCTAGTGACATTCAGATCTCTCTGCAGTCAAAATAATTGTAAATTCAAATGAAAACTCCGAAGTGGCCCCACATAGTAATGATTATACAACTAATGTCCTGTTTTGCTGTCAAAGACAGGAGCCAGGCCAGGTGCGGTGGCTCACACCTGTTATCCCAGCACTTTGAGAGGCCAAGGCGGGTGGATCACCTGTGGTCAGGAGTTCAAGACCAGCCTGGCCAACGTGGTGAAACCTCATCTCTGCTAAAAATACAAAAATTACCCAGGTGTGGTGGTGGGCGCCTGTAATCCCTTGTAATACTTGGGAGGCTGAGGCAGAACTGCTTGAACCCAGGAGGCGGGGGTTGCAGTGGGCCGAGATCGTAGCATTGCACTTCACCCTGGGCGACAGAGGGAGCTACTGGGAAGGCTGAGGCAGGAGAATCACTTGAACCCAGGAGGAGAGGAAGAGGTTGCAGCGAGCTGAGATGGCACCACTGCACTCCAGCCTGGGAGACAGAGTGAGACTCCGCCTCAAAAAAAAAACAAAACAAAACCAAGCTGCGCCAACAGTGGACAGAGAGGCCTTGGGAGCTGCTGCACGGCAGGGCTGCCCACCGGGGCTTAAGCCTCCAGAACTGTCTGGGACCCCCAGAACTGCCTCGCATCAGCCAGCACAGCCAGGCGACTTTCCCATTCTCTCCCACAGCAGGCAGGAGACAGTGGATCTGGGGGCTCTCTAGCCTCAGGGGCACCAGGCTCAGCTCCTCAGCCTGTGGTTCGCTGGAGGCCGGCAGCAGGGAGGTTAATTCCCCATGGGTGGGACCACGTTGGTCTCTGGGACCCCAGCAGAAGTGGCCCTGCCCCACCCCATCATCCTGCAGTGGAATTAATACTGGAACGTCCCACCGGGCACAGAAGGCTGCTCTGCCTGCGGGTTGACCCCAGCAAAGATTGCCAGACCCAAGGGAAAAACAGCCTGAACCAAACAAAGGAGCGGAGAGGGAGGATACAGGCACCAGAGGAGAATGTGAGAAGAACCAAATTAGTAATCTTAGAAGAAAAAACAGAAGAATTTGTGAAATAGAATGCTATAGGCTGGGCGCGGTGGCTCAAGCCTGTAATCCCAGCACTTTGGGAGGCCGAGACGGGCGGATCACGAGGTCAGGAGATAGAGACCATCCTGGCTAACACGGTGAAACCCTGTCTCTACTAAAAAAAATACAAAAAATTAGCCGGGCAAGATGGCGGGCGCCTGTAGTCCCAGCTACTCGGGAGGCTAAGGCGAGAGAATGGCGTAAACCCAGGAGGCGGAGCTTGCAGTGAGCTGAGATCCGGCCACTGCACTCCAGCCTGGGCGACAGAGCGAGACTCCGTCTCAAAAAAAAAAAAAAAAAAAAGAAATAGAATGCTATAAAATTCAATGCTATAAAAATAAGAGAATAGAAAAGGAGTTGGATGTGGTAGCGCATGCCTGTAATCACAGCTACCTGGGAGGCTGAGGCAAGAGGATCACTGGAGCCAAGGGGGTGGAGGCTGCAGTGAGCTGAGATCACACCATTGCACACCAACTGGGCAACAGCCAGAGCCTGTTATATAAAAAAAAAAAAAAAAAAAAAAAAAACACGGCCGGGCCATGGGTGGGTACGCCTGTAACCCAAACTGGGAGGCTGAGGTGGGGATCACAAGGTGGAGATGGAGACCATCCTGGGCTAACACGGTGAAACCCCGTCTCGTACTAAAAATACAGAAATTATGCCGGGCAGCGGTGGTGAGTGCCTGTAGTCCCAGGCTACTCAGGAGGCTGAGGCAGGAGATGGTGTGAACCCAGGGAGCTGAGTTTGCAGTGAGCCGAGATCGGCACCACTGCACTCCAGCCTGTGCGATAGAGTGAGACCTGTTTCAAAAAAAAAAAGAAAGAAGAAAGAAAATACAAGAGGGAGGCCTTAAAAATCAAACGTGATATCAAAATTAAGAAAAATGTTAAGTAGAAAGGTTATACATTGAGGAAATCTCCCAAAATTAGAACAGAAAGAACATGAGTTTAAAAACAGGGAAGACTGGCCAGGAGGTGCTTACACCTGTAATCCCAGCACTTTGGGAGGCTGAGGTGGGCGGATCACTGAGTCAGAGTTTGAGATTAGCCCCGACCTAAGCATGGGTGGAAAACTTGTCCTCTTACTAAAAATACAAAAAATTAGCCCAGGGCATGATGGCGGTTTGCCTATAATCCCAGCTACTTGGGAGCTGAGGCAGGAGAATCAACTCGAACCCCAGGAGGTAGAGGTTGCAGTGAGCCAAGATCGACACTGCACTCCCAGCCTGGACGATAGAGTGAAACTCGCGTCTCAAAAAAGAAAAATTGGGTTGGGCATGGTGGTCATGTGATTGTAGTCCCAGCTACTTTGGACGTCTGAGGCAGGAGGAATCACTTGAGCCCAGGAGGTCAATGGCTGCAGTGAGCCACAATTGCCCACTCCACTCTCAGCGCTGGGAAACAGAGCAAGCCTTGGTCTCAAAAAATAGTAATAAAAAAAGATAAAAATAACCAAACCTGCTACCATCAGACTGGGTGCCAATTATTTAATGAGAGGAGGGAACGTTTTCTGCCCAAAAGAGTAGAAGGACAGATGTCCAGAGAGAGGGCCGCACTGTCCCTGGGTGTGATGTCCAGAGAGAGGGCCGCCACTGTCTCCTGGGTGTGATGTCCAGAGAGAGGGCCCGCACTGTCCCTGGGTGTGATGGCCATGTGTCTTCATTGTGGCAGAGCCCGGGAGGATCCTGGAGCCTGATGGGGCTTCTCACTGCAGGTGGTGCAGCAGCTGACGCAGATGGTGGGGAAGAACGTGAACTGAGTAAATCGAATGGCCCTAGGAAATTAGGCGAAACCTGGTGCAGTTGTGTGGCCTGCTCTTCTCATTTTGTGTATCAGGGTCTCAACTTTCCTTAGAGGAACTTACCTAGGTACAGCATGTAGTATCAGCAGTGACGCAAGACATTTTCTTTTTTTTTTTTTTGAGACGGAGTCTCGCTCTGTGGCCCAGGCTGGAGTGCAGTGGCCGGATCTCAGCTCACTGCAAGCTCCGCCTCCCGGGTTTACGCCATTCTCTTGCCTCAGCCTCCCGAGTAGCTGGGACTACAGGCGCCCGCCACCTCGCCCAGCTAGTTTTTTGTATTTTTTAGTAGAGATGGGGTTTCACCGTGTTAGCCAGGATGGTCTCGATCTCCTGACCTTGTGATCCGCCCGTCTCGGCCTCCCAAAGTGCTGGGATTACAGGCTTGAGCCACCGCGCCCGGCCAGACACAGACATTTTCTTATTTAACCAATGACCACTCAAGGATTGCTTAGTTTAGGTTCAATTAAGCTACCAGCAGAAGGCAGTGATGGTGAAATTTCATGGCGTTACCCTGCTAAGTGGAAAGGTAGCATTAAGAGGGATAAAGGTTTCGTTATGATGTGGAGTCTCATTCCTTTTGTCTTGGGAAAGCCATCTACAGTATTTAAACGTCAACTTCTCCTTCTGGTTTGTAGTTTGAATGTCTCTGGTCATGGCATCAGGCAGTTTGGATTACAGGCTTGAGCCACTGCGCCCAGCCCCATCAGTTTCTTTATTACAGTTCTGAAAATTTTAATTTAGTTCATTGACCTTAAAGTTATCAGAAATCTGTGTTTAAGAGTACTTGTTAGAGTCTTTTCCGTGAAAAGCAATTTTGGACTGTACCTTATTCCAAATACTTCTAGAAAACCATTGTGAATGATAAAAACTTAAAATAGCCACAGTTAAAAATCAGATGAAGGCGGGGCGCAGTGGCTCATGCCTGTAATCCCAGCACTTTGGGAGGCTGAGGTGGGCGGATCACGAGGTCAGGAGATCGAGACCATCTTGGCTAACACGGTGAAACCCCATCTCCACTAAAAATACAAAAAATTAGCCGGGGGTGGTAGCAGGTGCCTGTAGTCCCAGCTACTCGGGAGGCTGAGGCAGGAGAATGGCATGAGCCCAGGAGGCGGAGCTTGCAGTGAGCAAAGATTGCACCACTGCACTTCAGCCTGGGCAACGGAGCGAGACTCCATTTCAAAAAAAAAAATCAGATGAAAGTTCCCAAGTGACAAGGAAACTTAGTTACTTCTGTTACATGCAGCATGTTAAAATAGCAACTAGAATGATGACTAACAGTGTCACATCAGGGCCATCAGACTTTCATACATTTCATATAATTTTTAGAATACATGAATAACATATCCAGAGCCTGGTGTGGTGGATCATGTCTGTAATCCCGGTGACCTGGGAGGCTGAGGTGACAGGATCACTTTTGGCCAAAGGCTGGGTAAGGTAGCAAGACCCCACCTATAATAAAAATAAAATACATTACCTGGGTGGTGGCACATGCCTGTAGTCCTACCTGCTTGGGAGGCTGAGGTGGGAGGATCTCTTGAGTCTAAGATTTTCAGGTGGCAGTGAGCCATAATCAATGCCAGTACACTCCATCCAGCCTGGGCAACAGAGACCCTGTCTATAATAAACAAAAACATATCTATACAAATATAACTTTAGGAAAAGTTCAACATAACCAAAATTATGACTAACATTAAATTTTGATGAATTTTTATAATTTGTGGAACATTTATACCAATAAATACTAATAAATATAACTGAAAGATTTAGCATTATCATTTGATAACTTATCAAATAAGGCTTATCATTTAACATCTCTACAAGATGAGACTTACATTTTAAGGCTCTTCATGAACCAAAGTGGAAAATCGCAAAGTTAAATTTAGGTCAAAAAGACTTAACTTAGGATATTGATCCTGGGGAAGCCAGCCAAAGATGTCAAAAGATTCAAAACACTTAATAAAAGTAGAATCATACTAACCAGAGTGATATAAAAAAACTTCGGGCCGGGTGTGGGGACTCAAGCCTGTAATCCCAATACTTTGAGAAGCTGAGATGGGTTGATCACAAGGTCAGGAGTTTGAGCCTGGCCCTGCCAATATGGTGAAACCCTGTCTCTACTAAAAATACAAAAATTATCTGAGCATGGTGGTGCGCACCTGTAGTCCAAGCTACTCGGGAGGCTGAGGCAGGAGAATCACTTGAACCCAGGAGGCAGAGGTTGCAGTGAGCCAAGGTCATGCCACTGCACTCCAGCCTGGGCAGCAGAGACAGACTCTGTCTCAAAAACAAGAAAAGAAAATAAAAGACTTCAAAAGTAATATATGACATAGGTGACCAATTTTTTTTAGTTTTGTGTTAGTGTATTTTTAATAGAAAAGGTCAATATTTAGAAAGACAAATAATTTCCTTCTAATTATAGCTAACTTAATTACATACAAAATACCTTTCATAAATTCCCTTTTCACAAGTTTTATCAAAATTTACTCAGACAAGACCAGGCGTGGTGGCTCATGCCTATAATCCTAGCACGTTGGGAGGCTGAGGCTCACCTGAGGTCAGGAGTTCAAGACCAGCCTGGCCAACATGGCGAAACCCCTCCCTACTAAAAATACAAAAACTAGCCAGAATAGTGGCGTGTACCTGTAATCCAAGCCACTCAGGAGGCTGAGGCAGGAGAATTGCTTGAATCTGGGAGTCAGAGGTTGCAGTGAGCCGAGATTGTGCCACTGCACTCCAGCCTGGGCAACAGAGCAAGACTCCGTCTCAAAAAACAAAAACTTAGACTATTGATTACATGCTTGGACTTTCTGTTTTGTGCTGTGGTTCTGCTTTCTTTCCGTATCTTTTTTTTTCCTTCCTTCCTTCCTTCCTTCCTTTCCTTCCTTCTTTCCTTCCTTCCTTCCTTCCTTTCTCTCCTTTCTTTCTTTCTTTCTCTTTCTTTCTTTCTTTCTCTCTCTTTCTTTCTTTCTTTCTTTCTTTCTTTCTTTCTTTCTTTCTTTCTTTCTTTCTTTCTTTCTTTCTCTCTTTCTCTCTTTCTCTTCTCTCTCTCTCTCTCTCTCTATCTCTTTCTTTCCTTCTTTTTTTTTTTTTTTCAGCCAAGGCCTGACTCTGTTGCCCAGGCTGGAGTGCAGTGGCTCAATCTTGGCTCACTGTAATCTCCAGCTCCCAGGCTCAGGTGATCTCCCCAATTCAGCCTCCCAATTAGCTGGAACTACAAGCGTGCGCCACCATGGGCAGCTAATTTTTGTATTTTTTGTAGAGATGGAGTATCACCCTGTTGCCCAGGCTGGTCTTGATCCGCCTTGCCTCAGCCTTCCAAAACACTGGGATCACAGGCATGAGCCACCATGCCTGGCCAGTTTCTTTTTCTTAAATAACCAGTCACTTTAGGACAAACATTTACTATATGTGGTTCTTTCTCATTTAAAATTATTATCTCTCTTTTTTTTTTTGTTTGAGATGGAGTCGCATTCTGTTGCCCAGGCTGGAGTGCAGTGGCACGATCTTGGCTTGCTGCAACCTCTGCCTCCCGGGTCCAAGCGATTCTCCTGTCTCAGCTTCCTGAGTAGCTGGGACTACAGGCGCCTACCACCATGGCTGGCTAAGTTTTGTATTTTTAGTAGAGATGGGGTTTCACCATATTGGCCAGGCTGGCCTCAAACTCCTGACCTTGTGATCCACCCGCCTTGGCCTCCCAAAGTGCTGGGATTACAGGGATGAGCCACCGTGCCTGGCTGTCTCTCTCTTTTTTATAGACTTACTTACCAAAATGTATCTTAATATCTATAACTTCACATTTCTCTTTCTTGCTTACTGATTCCTATCTTATTCCGTATCTGGAAATAACCTTTAAATAACCTCCAAATTAGACAAAATTATTCTTCAAAAAAAAGATCACATTTTATGCCTTCCTTATATTTTTTCTCATCAGAAGCACATGTTATTTGGAAATGATCCACACACTTAAAGAATATCTGTTATTTAATTTAACATAACACAACATTAAGATTTAAAGTACATGAAAAGTTAATGTATAAGAAGTAATTGGGGCCGGGCGCGGTGGCTCAAGCCTGTAATCCCAGCACTTTGGGAGGCCGAGACGGGCGGGTCACAAGGTCAGGAGATCGAGACCATCCTGGCGAACAGAGTGAA
>NW_016810868.1:1335497-1342641 GCF_001698545.2 Rhinopithecus bieti
AAAAAAAAAAAAAAAAAAAAAAAATAGCTGGGCATGAACCCACAAGGCGGAGGTTGCAGTGAGCCGAGATCGTGCCACTGCACTCCAGCCTGGGTGACAGAGCAAGATTCTATCTCAAAAAATAAAAATAAAAAAGCAGCTCAGTGAACCCAAGCAAGGTAAATACAAAGGAAAATATGCTTGGGCACATGCTAAGAAAACTGAAGATGAGGCTGCGGGTGTCGGAACCTGCCTGTAATTCCAGTATTTTGGGAGGCTGAGGTGGGAGGATCACTTGAGCCCAGGAGGTTGAGGCTGCAGTGAACCATGATTGTGCCTTGTACTCCAGCCTGGGCAACAGAGTGAGGCCTTGTCTCCAAAAAAAAAAAAAGAAAAGAAAAAACTGAAGACAAAGGGATAGTCTTGAAAGAGCCAGAGGACATGTCACATTGTCACATAACCTGCTGGGGAACCAGGACACAAATGACTGATCACTGATTCTCATTGGCAATGATGGAAGACAATGGGATGACGTTTATACAATAGCGTATCCTTCAAACACAAGGGCAAAATAGAGACATTTGCAGTTAAATGAAAGATGAAACTACAGCAGATGGTACTAAAAGAACCTAAGAAAGGCTGGAGGAAAATTATGCCAGAGAGACACTAAGACCTACAGATGGAAATGAAGATACTTTTTTTCTCCAGAAAGCTTTGGAATTGTCTTTTCTCCATGCACGAAGCTAAATGGATAACTGGTAGACAGACAGTGGTGTGACATCTCCATTGAGGTATGAGAAGCTCGCCAGACCTCCCAAAGTTGCTTCTCCATACCAGCCGCTTTCCTCTGGGCCCTAAGTTGGAAGAATCTCAGGAGGGAGTGCGTACAAATGACCCCAGGGTGGGATGGAGTGGGCAGTGAGGACAGCCTCGCACAGACATCTGTATCTATCGTGCCATGGTGCAGGGAGTGCCAAGGACAGGGCACAAGTGACTTGTGGCATCAGGCCTGAACTCCTGATGGAGGGCCCGATGGGACAACGGCTGTCCTGGTGGACACCTGCAGAGGACAGCTTGATGTAGCTGTCCCCTATCTCTCAGCCCAGGCTCACTATGGAGCTAGCTCAGCCCCACCTGCATGGGTCTCCGAGGCTCTGAGAAGGGCCTCCCAACGCATTCACGAGGTCAGATGTTGGCTAATTTTGTCACATAGGAGGACTGAACTGCAGTGTTAACAAGGCTGCCTCTTTCCAGGCCAACTCTACCTTCACCACACTCTTCCTTGGGGCTGGTGGCACTGGGGGGACTATAAGCATTTTTGGCACACAACGGAGGACTTGAGCGGAGATACATCCAGTCAGGGTTTATGGGATATTTTCTTTTTCTTTCTTTTTTTAGAGACAGCGGAGTCTTGCTCTGTCCCTAGGCTGGAGTGCAGTGGCACAGTCTCGGCTCACTGCAACCTCCACCTCCAGGTTCAAGCAATTCTCCTGCCTTGGCCTCCCGAGTAGCTGGGATTACAGGCACACACCACTATACCCAGCTAATTTTTGTATTTTTAATAGAGACAAAGTTTCACTGTGTTGGCCAGGATGATCTTGATCTCTCGACCTCGTGATCCATCTGCCTCGGCCTCCCAAAGTGCTGGGATTACAGGCGTGAGCCACCACACCCGGCCACAAGGGATATTTTAATTCAGTTGAGACACATCCTTGCTGGGTGTCTGAGGCTGTTGAGTCCTTAGCTGAACGGAGCTTGGTGCTGGAAGTTGGCGGGAAGCAGAGAAGCAAGGTTTGTATGCACGGAGCCATCAGTGGGTCCGCAAGACTCTTCCAGTCATCCAGTGTGAAAAACGGTAAGCAGAAGACTCAACTTCCCACTGCCCGATTAGAATTACAGTTGTCTCCTCTGTGGAATGCATTTGGTAATGCAGCATTTCCAATTTAATACAGCATTTATGTATGTTTTCTTTTTGGATGGAGACTGCATTTATCAGGATCCTTGTTTGTGGAGCATAACCTGCAGCAGTGCTACAGGAAGCTCATCCAGTCAAAGCCCGGAAGTCAGTACTATGATTAGGGCCAGCGGTGGCTGGAGCCTGTAATCCCAGACTTTGGGAGGCCGAGGCAGGAGGATCACACGAGCTCAGGAGTTCCAGACCAACGAGCCAGGGCAGTATGGGGACCCCACCTCTACCCTACAAAATACAAAAATTACCCAGGTGCGGGGGCTGCGCCTATAGTCCCATCACTTGAGCCCAGGACGTGGAGGCTTCAGTGGGCACTGCTGTGCTCCAGCGTGGGCCACAGAGACCCCGTCTATAAAAATAAAAATCTTGGCCAGGCGCGGTGGCTCACGCCTATAATCCCAGCACTTTGGGAGGCCGAGGCGGGCGGATCACGAGGTTAGGAGATCGAGACCATCCTTGCTAACACGGTGAAACCCCGTCTCTACTAAAAATATACAAAAAAAATTAGCTGGGCGTGGTGGTGGGCACCCGTAGTCCCAGCTACTCGGGAGGTTGAGGCAGGAGAATGGCGTGAACCCGGGAGGCGGATGGATCTTGCAGGAAGCCGAGATGGCGCCACTGCACTCCAGCCTGGGCAACAGAGCAAGACTCTGTCTTAAAAAAAAAAAAAAATCCTAAAAAACTTATTCAGTAATAATGTATAATGACCTTTCTCATTATACAAAACAACTGTAAAATAGGGTGTTACATAATTATTGTCATACAATATATACACTTTATACATTACAGAAAATAAACATATGCAAAACCATTCATTTTTGCCACCCATGTTTTCATAGTTTTCCATTATTTTTTTGAAATGCAGTTTCGTTCTTCTTGCCCAGGTTGGAGGGCAACAGCGCGATCTCGCCTCACCGCAACCTCCGCCTCCCGGGTTCAACCGATTCTCCTGACTCAACCTCCCCAGTAGCTGGGATTACAGGTGCGCGCCACCACGCCTAGCTAATTTTGTATTTTTAGTAGAAACGGGGTTTCTCCATATTGGTCAGGCTGCTCTCGAACTCCCGACCTCAGGTGATCCTCCCGCCTCGGCCTCCCAAAGTGCTGGGGCTGCAGGCGTGAACTACCGCGTCCGGCCTGCACTCTTTTTCTTAAAAAGAGTCCCACCCCACGCTGCGTTTCGGGACCCACAGCCCTGGTCCTCAAGCGCAGTCCCAGTCGCGCAGGCGGCGAAACAAAGGGGAGCGCCCGCGCGGCGAGAGCGGGGACCCCACGCCCCCTCCGCCCGCGTGGCCCGGCCGGAGTGCGGGGCTAATTGGCTGGGCTCAGTGGCTCACACCTGTAATCCCAGCACTTTGGGAGGCTAAGGTGGTGGATCACCTGAGGTCAGGAGTTCAAGACCAGCCTGGCCGACATGGTGAAACCCCATCTCCACTAAAAATACAAAATTTAGCCAGGTGTGGTGGCAGGCGCCTGTAGTCCCAGCTACTCGGGAGGCTGAGGCAGAATAATCGCTTGAACCCAGGAGGTGGAGGTTGCAGTGAGCTGAGATTGTGCCACTGCACTCCAGCTTGGGCAACAGACGGAGTGAGACTCCGTTGCAAAAATAATAATAATAAATAGGCTGGGTGCGGTGGCTCAAGCCTGTAATCCCAGCACTTTGGGAGGCCAAGATGGGCGGATCACGAGGTCAGGAGATCGAGACCATCCTGGCTAACACGGTGAAACCCCGTCTCTACTAAAAAAATACAAAAAACTAACCAGGCGTGGTGGCGGGCACCTGTAGTCACAGCTACTCAGGAGGGTGAGGCAGGAGAATGGAGTGAACCAGGGAGGCAGAGCTTGCATTGAGCCAAGATCTGACCACTGCACTCCAACCTGGGCGACAGAGCGAGACTCCGTCTCAAAAAAAATAAATGAAGGAAGGAAGGAGGGAGGGAGGGAAGGAGGGGTGTAAGGAAAGAGAAAGAAATAAAGAATTTATGTGATCTACATTTACTTAATGTATTTATTTATTTGGGGCACATTGGCACTGTGTGTACTAATATACTTATTTTTAACAGATTACCTAGATTACTTGTGAAAACTGAGATATTGGCTGGGCATGCCTGTAATCCCAGCACTTTGGGAGGCCGAGTGGGGCAGATCACGAGGTCAAGAGTTCGAGATCATCCTGGCCAATATGGTGAAACTTCATCTCTACTAAAAATACAAAAATTAGCTGGGTGTGGAGGCATGTGCCTGTAGTCCCGGCTACTCAGAAGGCTGAGGCAGGAGACTTGCTTGAACCCACATGGCAGAGGTTGGCAGTGAGCCGAGATTGTGCCACTGCATTCCAGACTGACGACACAGCAAGACTCCTGCTCAAACAAAACAAAACAAAATAACAACAACAAAAAAAGAAAAGTGAGATATCAGACAAAGCTAGTCATCATTTCAAGTTATTTCCCTGTAGCAATTTTTTTTTTTTTTTTTTAGATGGAATCTCCCTCTGTCGCCTAGGCTGCAGTGCAGTGGCCTGATCTTGGCTCACTGCAACATCCACCTCCTGGGTTCAAGCAGTTATCCTGCCTCAGCCTCCTGAGTAGCTGGGATACAGGCACCCACCACCATGTCTGGCTAATTTTTTGTATTATTAGTAGAGACAGGGTTTTGTCATGTTGGCCAGGCTGCTCTCAAACTCCTGACATCTAGTGATCCACCCACCTTGGTCTCCCAAGGAGCGGGTATTATAGGCGTGAGCCACTGCACCCAGCCCCTGTTACCTTTTTTTTTTTTTCAGACAGAGTCTTGCTCTGTCACCCAGTCTGGAGTGCAGTGGCACCATCTCGGCTCACTGCAACCTCCGCCTCCTGAGTTCAAGTGATTCTCCTGCCTCAGCCTCCCGAGTAGCTGGGACTATAGGTACCTGCGACAATGCCCAGCTAATTTTTTTTTGTATTTTTTAGTAGAGATGGGGTTTCACCATGTGAGCCAGGATGGTCTCGATCTCCTAACCTCGTGATCCGCCCGCCTTGGCCTCCCAAAGTGCTGGGATTACAGGTGCGAGCTACCGCGTCCGGCCGCCCCGTAACCATTTTTATAGCCTGTGAATATCAGGTATTCACCTAAGTGAGAACTTTAAACTTATATATTTGTGTATTTTGCAAATAACTCAGAAGATATAGCTGTTTTCATTAGACCAACAACATTAGTCTTGCTTATCCAGAAATTACACAAATAACAACCATTCTGTCTTAGGCTGCTTTTTTTTTTTTTTTTTGAGACAGAGTCTCATTCTGCCTTCCAGGCTGGAGTGAGTGGTGCAATCTCGGCTCACTGCAAACTCCACCTCCCAGGTTCATGCCATTCTGCTGCCTCAGCCTCAGCTGGGACTGCCTCAGCTGGGACTATAGGCGCCCACCACCCCACCCAGCTAATTTTTTTTTTTTTTTTTGTATTTTTTAGTAGAGATGGGGTTTCACTGTGTTAGCCAGAATGGTCTCAATCTCCTGACCTCATGATCCGCCCACCTTGGCCTCCCAAAGTGTTGGGATTACAGGCGTGAGCCACTGCTAAATTTAAATTTCTAAAAGGTATTTAGGTTGTTGATTATCACGGAACTATTATAATTTGTAAAGTCAGTACTTTGAAAGCTCTTTAAAACTTCTTTAAAAAAAAATACAATTGGCTGGGCGCAGTGGCTCACACCTATAATCCCAGCACTTTGGGAGGCCGAGGCGGGCGGATCATGAGGTCAGGAGATTGAGACCATTTCTGGCTAACACAGTGAAACCCCATCTTGACTAAAAATACAAAAAATTAGCTGGGTGTGGTGGCGAGCGCCTGTAATCCCAGCTACTTGGGAGGCTGAGGCTGGAGAATAGCTCGAACCCGGGAGGCTGAGGTTGCAGTGAGCCAAGATCGTGCTACTGCACTCCAGCCCGGGCGACAGCATGAGACTCCGTCTCAAAAACAAAAAAAAGAACTAGTGAGAGCAGAGTAAGTGTGTCACTTAAACATGTGGAGGTGCCGGGCGTGGTGGCTCAAGCCTGTAATCCCAGCACTTTGGGAGGCCGAGACGGGCGGATCACGAGGTCAGGAGATCGAGACCATCCTGGCTAACATGGTGAAACGCCGTCTCTACTAAAAAATACAAAAAACTAGCTGGGCGAGGTGGCGGGCGCCTGTAGTCCCCGCTACTCAGGAGGCTGAGGCAGGAGAATGGCATGAACCTGGGAGGCGGAGCTTGCAGTGAGCTGAGATCCAGCCGCTGCACTCCAGCCTGGGCGACAGAGCGAGACTCTGTCTCAAAAAATAAAAAAACATGTGGAGGTGAACACCCAAAGGTACAAAGCAACTGTAAGACGGAAGCAGTAATCTCTAGGGATTGGGAATGTGGTGGGCAGAGGGACAGGGGGTGACCACTGATTTTTTAAAAAATCCAAGCAGTCCTGTGAGACTTTTATTATTGATTTATTTACTGAGACAGGGTCTTACTGTTGTCCAGGCTGGAGTGCGATGGCATGCTCATGGCTCACTGTAGGCTTGACCTTCCAGGATCAAGTGATCCTCTCACTGCAGCCTCCTAAGTAGCTGGGACCACAGGCACACATCACCACACCCAGATAATTTTTTGTATTTTTTTTATAGAGTTAGGGTTTTACCATGTTTCCCAGGCTGGTCTCAAACTCCTGGCCTCAAGCAGTCTTCCCTCCCAATGCAGCATTTTGGGAGGCCGAGGTAGGAAGATCACTGAAGCCTGGGAGGTGGGGGCTGCAGTGAGCTGTGATCACGCCACTGCATTCCAGCCTGGATGACAGAGTGAGACCTTGTCTCTAAATAAATAAGTAGTAGGAAAACGTTTCTGATGTGGTGAATGTGTGGTACTATATAGTCCTAAGAAGCTCAGTGGGCCAGGTGCGGTGGCTCATGCCTGTAGTCCCAACACTTTGGGAGGCCGAGGCAGGCGGATCACCTGAGGTCAAAAGTTTGAGACCAGCCTGGCCAACATGATGAAACTCGTCTCTATTAAAAATACAAAACATTAGGCGGGCGTGGTGGCAGGCACCTGTAATCCCAGCTACTCGGGAGGCTGAGGCAGGAGAATCACTTGATCCTGGGAGGCAGAGGTTGCAGTGAGCCTAGATCATGTCACTGCACTCCAGCCTGGGTGACAAGAGTGAAACCCCGTCTCAAAAAAAAAAAAAAAAAAAA
>NW_016810868.1:1345999-1391409 GCF_001698545.2 Rhinopithecus bieti
GGGGGGAGGATGGGGTTCGAGGGGCGGGGAGCATCGCAATGGTAGGAGGACCGGGCTAGAACAGGGGTGGGAAGGTGAGGGGCGGACCTAGGTGGGGATGGAGGGACCCAGGAGGCAGGGGGCGGGCGACTGCGGGAGGAGAGGAGCAGGGAACGGGACGGGGCAAGGGGCAGGCGATAGGGCCGCGGATCAGTGCCAGGGTGGGGCGGGAAGGGGATAGGGGCAGGGACTGTTGGTGGGGACAGGTGTGAGGACAGAGGCAGGAGGTGGGGACGGGGGCGGGGACAAGGCTGGGGCCTTGTGTGAGGATAGGGGACAGAGGACCAGGGTGGGCACTGGGAACGGGGGCAGGGATGGAGTTGGGGACAGGGCTTGGGAGGACAGGGACTAGAGTCGGGGACAGGGCTTAGGACAGGGGTGGGGACTGGGGCAAGCAGCAGGAACCAGCGATGAGGGTGGGGAATTGGGGTTGGGATAGGGCTGGGGGCCAGTGGACAGCAGGCCTGAGGCGGGAGACCGGGTGACTGGGACAGAGGTTAGTGACCCGAGTGGGAGCTGGGGACAGCGGGTAGGCTCCTCCCTGAGACTTTTCTCTTTGCTTGGGGCCTGCTTGGTTCTACTGGTCTCCGCTGGTCAGATACTGCCCAAGGAGCCTACCTGGGTCCATCACAGGCTGTAGGGAGTGCCTGGATCAGGGAACCCCATGAGCAGGTGGACCCTGCCTCCCCCTGTTGCACGGGTGGAAGATGGGCGTGCCCTGAGCAGTACTTGTGGAAGGAGATTGCCAGTGTGGCCGATGGATCCGAGGGTCAGTTGTGAGTCTGATGTAATAGGGAGGACAGTTTAGTCACCACCTCTGCCTCATTTGTACTCTCAGGTGGCCTAGGGCTGAAGCCTTTGAGGCCAGTTGGGCCAGGATGTGCTGGGGCTCTGGTGACAGGGATTCATTGGTCTGCCCTACCCTTGCTGGTTGTACTGGGCCAGAACTTTCCTTTAAAAGAAAAGTTTCCTTTTCTTTTAAAGGAAACTTAATGGCCACAAGCTAGGAGTCACGGGAATAATTGTGTGGCAGCATCTTTGAGTACATCACACTTAGGATGCTCCACAAGTCACTTCTCTGAAGTGGTAGAAATGTTAGCCAGGCACAGTGGCTGAAGCCTGTAATCCCAGCACTCTGGGAGGCCAAGGCGGGTGGATCATGAGGTCAGGAGTTCAAGACCAGCCTGGCCAAGATGGTGAAACCCCGTCTCTACTAAAAATACACAAAATTGGCCAAGCATGGTGGCAGGTGCCTGTAATCCTAGCTACTGGGGAGGCTGAGGCAGGAGAATCGCTTCAACTCGGAGTGCGAAGGTTGCAGTGAGCTGAGATCGTGCCACTGCATTTCAGCCTGGGCGACAGAGTGAGATTATCTCAAAAAAAAAAAAAAAAAAGTCAAGAAATACATTATATTAATATTCAGTGACTGTAGATGAGATAGCATCATTGTAATTGGTGATGTTTCTGGGGAGCCTGCAGGCTTCCATGAGATGTGTCATCTTTGTGTTACTGGGAGCCAGATTCAGGGAGGAAGGCCGCACCAGGCCAGCATTTGGTGTTCCTACTTTTGCAGTAGAATCCAGCAGAGAAGTAAATCTATGCTAAATATGATTTCTCAAAAAGAATCCACTAGTGCATACTAGCTATTCAGGAGGGAGGCTGAGCCCAGGAGTTCCAGACCAGCCTGGGCAACATAGCAAGACCCCAACTCTAAAAAAAAAAAAAAAAAACCCTAGGGTGTTTTTTCCAAAAGCAAAGGAAGTGGTGTTCTCTTAGCAGTTTATTATGAATTTCCTAAACATCTGATTATAGAGGCGTTTGTATAACGAGTTTGGGGTTTTGTTGTGTTTTGTTTTTTTAGACAGTGTCTCACTCTGTTGCCCAGGCTGGAGTGCAGTGGCATTATCATAGCCCACCACACCCTCAAACTCCTGGGCTCAAGTGATCCTCCTGCCCTAGCCTCCCTCTACAGGCGTGTACTACAATGCCTGCAATTTTTTATTTTATTTTATTTTTTTGTAGAGACAGGATCTCGCTGTGTTGCCCAGGCTGGTCTCGAACTCGTGGCCTCAAGTGATTCTGCTACTTTGGTTTCCCAAAGTGCTGGGATTACAGACATGAGCTGCAGTACCTAGTTGAGCTTGGGTAATTGAACCCAGCACTGCATATCAGTCGTTGGGCACCACTAGTCCTTAGCAGTGTGCTAACTGGCTAACAGCAGGCCTGAATTGGTGTGTGCTGGACACTGCCAAAGCTACTTTTGATCTGATGTTTTCTAATTTTCTAGGCTATCTTAGCGGCACAGAGACGAGGAGAAGATGTGGAGACTTCCAAGAAATGTAGGTACTTGTGTTTCCACTTGCAAAATGAGGCTGTGCTGTGGGTCCATGTGCTGGTGGGTGTGGTGTGGATGGTGTCCACAGGGACATTGTCAGCTGTGTGCCTGCCTGAACCGGTGCTGGCCGGAGCCGTGGGAGGCAGCCATCTTCCCAGAGCAGCTCTGGTTGGCATGAGTGCAGCTGTCTGTCCCCATAACTGAGAGAAAACTCTGGAAGTCCATGCCTTGAGGCGTGTGAACCTGGGACAGCCTGGGTTCCCATGTCCCCTTGGGCTCAGGCAGCCTCTGGGGTCTGGTTACCACTCTGAAATGGTTTTCCGTCAGGTTAATTCCAAACCCTCTCCTCTGCTTTTGCCTCACACCGATTCCAGGGGCTGCTGGCCAGAACAAACAACATTCTATCACCAAGAACACAGCCAAGCTGGACCGGGAGACGGAGGAGCTGCACCATGACAGGGTGACCCTGGAGGTGGGCAAGGTGATCCAGCAGGGTCGGCAGAGCAAGGGGCTTACGCAGAAGGACCTGGCCACGGTGAGGCTGCGCCGGCTCTCACTCCTCCTGGGGTTGTGGGCTTGGGGAGGGGGGTGGCCGGTGTTCAGATAGCACGGGGAGGGCAGGCTCCACCCCCCTGGTGCCCCTGCAGGGAATGCCTCGGAAAGCCAGGTCAGCCCGGCTCTCACTCTTGCACAAAACGCAGCTGCGTGTGGGTGCGTACCCCAGGGGCCCCAGAAGCTGGTGTTCTCAGGCAGCGCTCTGCGCCTGGTTTCGCAGCCGTGCTAGTGGAGCTGATGTGTATAAAGCACATGTTCTCTTTAGAAAATCAATGAGAAGCCACAGGTGATCGCGGACTATGAGAGCGGACGGGCCATACCCAATAATCAGGTGCTGGGCAAGATCGAGCGGGCCATCGGTGAGTGTCCCTCCGCCTTCGCCGGGTCCGCTGGACAGGGAGGCCACCACTCCTGGCTGGGGTTGGTGAGAGTGGGACTTGGGAGACGAAGATGGCCCTGAGGGTCCCCTGTTCTCTGAATTCTGGGGCTTCGCTTCTCCAGGCGGTACAGACTGAGGGATGATGGGGGCTCTGCAGGCCTCGGGAAACCCCCAAGAGCAGTGGAATCCCACTCCCTTCCCCTTGCCGGTTCCCGTCAGCCCGTGCTGTTGGCCATGGTCTGAGCCTGAGCACAGCGGTCCAGGCCCTATCCGCATGGGGCCGGAAGCCAGTTCCGCAGAGGACCCTGGCTCCAGTTCTTCCAGAGAGGGGTATTTGTGCTCTGCTGTCTAAGATGATCAGACTCATCCTTTTCAAAATTAGATGTGAGGTCCAGGAGTGCTTGTGTGTTGAGAGCCCAGTGAGGAATGGGAGTGGCGTGGCCCCCTTCCCTGGGAAGATGTTGAAGCGGGGCAGCGTGGGGGGCAGGAGGGCGCTGGCGCTGCAGTGGCCAGTGGCTGTGGCTCATTTCAGGCCTCAAGCTCCGGGGAAAGGACATTGGAAAGCCCATCGAGAAGGGGCCTAGGGCGAAATGAACACAAAGCCTCGAAGTCAGTGCGCTCCAGCTGGTCTCGTTCTGCCGGCTCCCCTTGGCTGCCAGCACCGCCGTGGGTCTTCTCACGGCCACATGGAACAAGGGGTCCAGCTCGTGGGGAACCCTCCCCAGCCCATTCCTGCTGTCAAACAAACAAAACCTTGCAAAGCGTTGGGTTCTGCTGACTGTTTTTCTCGCTACGTCGCGTTCCTCAGATCAGGATGCAGAACTCCGCCTTCCTGTTCTAGGGGTGTCTGCCTAGTAGCAGTTGTGGGTTAGAGGCCTCAGGGAGCTCTGAGCACTACCTTATATAAGGGTAAGGGGTGGAGGCCAGAGGCGCGGAAGGAGGAGGAGCGGTGTCACTGGGAGCTGCTTTCTCTGATGTAGCTCTAAAGAGAAGCTGGGAGAATTTCCTGCCCTTGGTGCCGGGGCCAGAGTATTCGGTCCTGCTCTCAGCTCCCAGGCCCCTAGTTGTGGGGAAGGCCGGTGAATTTTCATGACTGATGCCCGGGAGTGGGCTGCCAGGGGGCTCTGAAGGTGTCTCTGCAGGGCCATTTCCTTTCGCCCATCTGTGTGGACAGCAGGCACTGGTCAGCCCCATGGCACCTGAAGACGAGGGATGGCACTAGCCATGCCTGACCACCACCCTCTGCTGGGACTTAGTCCCCAGGGCGGACAGGAGCCCGGTGGCTGGCGAGGGTGCCATGCTGTGCCCTCTAGCACCGCACGGCTCCTGGGGGCAGATGTGATTTCATGAGACAGGGTAGGGCTTTCCCGTGGGCAGGAGGGGGCTTGGCTGCACAGGTCTGGGTATCGCCACCCTCGCTGGGGATAGCCACCCACAGCCAGGCTTCAGAGGCCACAAGACTGGGCCCTCACCACGGGGTTGTGCCCGAGTCACCCACATGGAGGACCAGAGCTCTGGGAGCTGAGGTTAGTGACGTTGACCCTGCGTTAGGATGGGAGTTCTCTGCTTGTGCCCCAGGCCAGGTCACAGCTTCACAGGGTCACCCTCCTGCTCAGGCGCAGGGGCCAAAGGGAAGGGCTCAGCTGCAGCCCTGGGGCACCTGGTGACCTGGGCGCTGTGACCCACAGTCCCTGGGGCAGCTCAGGCCTGTACCACAGACAATGGGCCCAGCTTAGGCACTTCTTCCCTCTGGGCCTGCTCCGTGCACCCTGTCCCCTAAGGGTCATCTCCTTTGCATGCTCCTGATGCTGTGGGTCAGTTTCACTGTTGTTCTCAATAGACACAGAGCCCCTGCCCTGGCCCTTGTCCTGGTGGGTCTGTGTCCTCATGGGAGAGGGTCCCCTTGTCTCTGGTTCCTGAGCTGCATCCAGAAGCAAGCAGGTGCCCCTAGCATGTTCTCCTATCATGTCACTTAACACTGCAGCCCCCACCCTCACTGGCTGGTTAAGTGTGGATGCACTGACTTCAGCCTGGGAGCTTGGGCCGCCCTCATGGGCCAGGGTGTTTATTCACAGAGCAACAGAGTCAGCACAGGGCAGGGAACGCCCAGGCCTCGGCATGTCCTGAGACCTGCAGCCTGTCCCAGCCTGGGTGGGGCAGGTGTCCGGTCCCCGGCTAGGGTCTGACCAAGTGCTGGATGTTATGTGAGGAAGTGAGGCCTTGTCTGAGGTGGTCTACGGATCGCTGGTGACAGATGCTGGGAGGGTGACACCATCCTAGGAGGAGGAAGAGGAGTTTTTTTGTTTTTTGTTTTTTTTCTTTCCCGAGATGGAGTTTCGCTCTTGTCACCCAGGATGGAGTGCAGTGGCATGCTCTCGGCTCACTGACTGCAACCCCTGCCTCCCAAGTAGCTGGGATTACAGACACCTGCCACCACACCCAGCTAATATTTTGTATTTTTAGTAGAGAAGAGGTTTCACCATGTTGGCCAGGCTGGTCTCAGATTCCTGACCTCAGGTGATCCACCTGCCTCGATCTCCCAAAGTGCTGGGATTACAGGTGTGAGCCACCCTGCCCGGCCAAGGAGGAGGAGCTTTGACAGTGGTGGCTGGGAGAGGCAGGGCAGGGAGGGCAAGGATGGGCCTTGCACAGGTGGGGGCTCCTCCCTGGGGGGATGTGTCCTGCCAGTGCCTATCCTCCAGGGTCACAGCTGAGCACAGAGGCTCCTGCCCACCCATCCCCGGGGGCTCCTACCGCATTGAAAAGGATGTTGTCGAAGCTGGGGGCTGTGGCCTCTGTGTTGCTCTGGAAAGGGCAGCTCCCCCTCTTCAGCCAGCGCCGTCCCCCAAGTCCCAGCAGCACCAGGAGCATGAGCAATAGGAGGGCACTGCCAACCACAGTTGGCACAGACACGGGTACGGCTGTGTCCCCTGTGGGCCATAGGGACACGTGAGCCCTCCAGAGCAGCCCCCAGTTCGGGTGTCCTGGTGTAGCCCCTACATCTGAGGCTGAGGAGGAAGCCTGGGGCAGCCTGGTCCCCTCAGCCTCTGCTGGCTCCTGGGGTTCACCCCTGTTTCAAAGGCAGAGAGTATCTGTTCTGCCACCACAAGGATGGGGCCTGGCAGGCAGGCAGCTGCTGTCTGCAGACTTGGTGGGGCTCGTGGCCCCAGGTGAGATCCTTTCCCTCACCAAGTGAGAGCAGTCAGTGGTTGCCCTGACCCGGCTGGCAGCTCCTCCAGGATGGACCTTGCCCTCGGTGTGTGCATAGGGAGCACAGAGGCCACAGCCAGGCAGGGCAGGCCCCAGAGGCTGCACCCCAGGGTGCAGGGACAGCCCAGCCCAGGCAGTGGCCCCAGGGGTGAGCGGGGCAGAGAGTGAGGAGGGCACGGTGTAGGCCTGGCAGCTCTCCTGTCCTGTCTGGGTGCAGCATGCTCACAGCTCCTGGGGCCACACGCTGGTAAGCCTGGCAAACCCTGAGCCGGGCTGGCCCCCTGGGCCCTCTTCCGTGCCTCACTGCAGCCCAGGGCTCACCTGGGCTGGGGGCAGGCTGCTGGCAACGCTGCCCGGCCAGATACTCCACGTCATCCAGGGCAATGGGCCCCAGGGCTGGCTGGCCGCCCAGAGTGGCTTCAAACACAACCTGATGGGGAAGGAAAGGAGTCTGTGTGGGCCCTGGGTGGAGGAGGAGGCGGCTCCTGGCCCGGACAGCCGGCCTCACCTGGAACTCGTTGGTGCTGGCCACCTCCACCTGGGCCTCCAGCCACTGGTGCCGCCGGTGCCCGCCTGTGCTCCACACGGCCAGCTGGCCCTGGGCACTGCTTAGCAGCACCCTCAACTCCCCCTTGTCTGAGAGCAGGGCCAGGGCGTGTCACGCCTGGGGTCCCGGGACTCCTGCACACCTAACCAGGGGCGGGGTGGGAGGCCACCTCCCCACCTTTGCTCCTGGACCCCTGCTGCCCCCATTGCCCAGGCACCCATTGGCCCAGCCGGACTCACAGAAGTGCTCAGGAAAGCCCATGTGGTACCAGAAGCGGAGACAGGAGACTGGGGTGGCTGGCAGAGGCTCGCTGCGCAGCCAGGCGGCCCGGCCCCCGGGGCCCAGCACACCAGTTTCAAAGAAAGCAAAGTGGCCTGGGAACAAGAGGAGGTTGATGCCCAGCTGATGGGCAGAGCCAGCCCTCAGGGCCCTAGCAGAGGCTAGGTGGGCAGGGCCTCCTCTGGATGGGGCGTGTACTCGGTGGGCAGCAGGACGCCAGGTGGCTGTGTGTGGCTGGCCTCTGGGTCGCCTCCCCACCTGGCTCCAGTGGGCACGTACCTGCCTCTGTGCCCAGGGTGTGGTCCACAGGGGGCTGGGGGTAACGAGAGGGGTGGCTCCCCCGCCCCAGTCCCAGCTGTATCCACCTAGGCTGGGCCAGGCCAGGTGGCTCCAGCCACACAGGCCAGACTCAAAATCACAGGAACCTGCAAGACATGGGTGGGTGAGTAGTGCTGCCGCCCAAGCCCTAGGCACCACCACCACGAAGGGAGAGGGCTAGGCAGGTGCCCCAGAGCAGGGCTGAGGCCACAGCAGGGCTCCCACCTGGCCGAGGGCAGGGCCCATCCTGGAGGAGCAGGTCATCCAGAGCCACGTAGGAGTGTGCCACGCCTGCGGCCACTGCCTCAAACACCACCTGGTGGGTGCAGGGCAGGGCAGCCTCAGCGGGTCCAGGAAGCCCTCAGGGGAAGGGGGAGGGGCACCCCACCCTGCACTCACCCTCCAGCCTCGCTGGGCCTGCACGTCCACGCTGCCCAGGCGCCAGGCCAGCCCACCGTGGGCACTGAGGCTGAGCACCTGGTGCTTCCCGCCCTTCTCCAGGTGGACCCGCAGAGTGCCTGCCAGCAGGGGCGGCCCCGGTCAGCAGTGTGGGGAGAGCGCCTGCAGGTCCCGGTCTGAGCTCCCAGGCTCCCGGCCTGGCGGGCGCAAGAGGCTCCCCAGTGGCCTCAGCACAAGGCTGGTGGGGACACCAGGCCAAGCTTCCCTGAGCCCACTGGGGTCCCCTCCCTAAGCCCCTCACCTGGGTTATGGAGGCTCCCGTGGTACCAGAAGGTCAGGCAAGCAGGCTGGGCCGGGGGCCTATACTCCTTGGAGGTCAGGGAGGCCGTCTGGCCCCTGGGCAGTGCATCTGGGCTGGTGTCCACCACCATATAGTGCCCTGGAGGTGCCAGCATCAGCCTGCCAGCCCCTGGCCAGCCCCGCAATCCCTGCCCCTGCCAGGCCCACATACCTTGGGCTGTCTCAGTGGTGTGGTCTGTTGGGGGGCCCCAGGCTGTGTGGCCCGAGGCATTGGCCTGGCGCCTCCAGAGACCCTGGCCTCCAGAGGAGAAGCCGCAGTCCGAGTCCTCAAAGGAGCAGTGATGAGGGGCCCAGCAGGGGCCTGGCCGCACGGCCACATCATCCAGCGCCATGGTGCCGTGGTATCCGTCCCGGAGGCCCTCGAACAGCAGCTAGAGGTGGAGGGTGTCAGCTGGCCAGGGGTCCTGCTCTGTCCTCCCACCTGGGCGCCAGGCCTCACCTGGTACTGGGCACGGGTGCCAGGCTGGTGGGAAAGGGTGGCCCAGGCCTCATGCCAGCGGTTGCCCTGGGTGCCCGACCGTGACCACAGGTGTGTCTCCTCCCCTTCCCGTCTCATGGCCAGGCGCAGAGTCCCTGCAGGGAGGGGACCAGTCCATAACTGACCTCTCCCCTGTGCCTCGATAGGTGTCAGAGGGGGGACTCTGAACCTCCGGGGGCCTCCCCACGGGCCCTGCCCCACTCCCAGGTCCACTCACCAATCTGGGGTCCGTGGAGGTGGTACCAGAAGCTTAGACATTCCGTGGGCACTGCTGGCACCTGGGGCCTGGAGAGCAGGTGGGCGCTGTGGCCCCAGGCCAGGGGGTCTGTGGGGTCCAGGAGCACAAAGTGACCTGTAGGGGGCATGGGGCTGAGCTGCAGAGATGCTCCACTCCTGTCTGAAAGCCACCCCTGGTCTGAGCACCCGTCCTACCTTGGCCTGTGGTATGGTCGTGGTCAGGGCCACGGCTCTCCACCCAGCGCCAGTGTGTGTCTGAGAGGTGGCCTGGGTACCAGCTGCATGTGTCCCGCTCAAAGTTACAGGAGACCTCTGGGGGTGGGGCCAGGTGGGGTCACAGACCTTTCCCCCTCCCCCTCCAGAGCCCTGAGGAGGTAGAAGCTCCGGGGTCCCTGGAGGGGTGTCGGGGGAGCACCCAGGTGGGAATGAGGATGGGCAGCAGGAACCTCTGTCTCTCTCGGTGGTCACTGTGGGGCTACAGTCCCTCAGGGTCACGTTGTCCACCCCAGCTCCCTGCTGGTCAGGGCCGTCCAAGTCCACCAAACCGACAAACTCCAGCTTCATGGGATAAGGGGATGAGGAGGACCATTAAGTCAGGGCCCGCTCCAGTGGAACCCCCACTCTGGGCTGCCCTCCTCACCTGGAAGGGCCGGCGGCGGGCCCCTAGAAGGACCTTGTCCACCTTCCAGCCACCTGCACTGCTGCTCAGGGCCTGCCATGCCAGCTCCCGGGAGCCGTTGTCTACCACAACTAGTGCCAGGAAACCTGGCCAGCGGGGTGGGGGTGCTGCGGGTCACCCGACCCCAGATCCCTCCCACCGTGCAGGGAGCACCCAGGGGCTGGCCAGGGAGCTTGTGGGGGGCGGTGGTACCTCGGGGCTGGCTCTGTAAATAGTAAGCCAAGTGGAGTTCACAGCTGGGGCCAGAAGGGCCAAGGAGGGGTGTAAGGACCCGGGCCTCAGTGCTCAGCTGCCCCCAGGCCCTCTGCAGAGACAGGAAGTGCCCTAGGGGAAGAGCAAGGTGCTCAAAGCCTCGTCCAGGGCCCCACTCTGTCCCTCAGGGATCCCCAATCCTGAGACCCTCTGGAGTACAGACAGAGCAGAGACCCCTCCGAGGATGCTGCGCACACCCGGGTGGGGGCTTGAGCGTTGGGCCTTGGGCCTCACCAGCAACAGCTGCACTGGACCCCTGGCTCTCCTGGGCTGAGAGACGCCGCCACTGCAGCCGCCCCACACTGGCGTCCTCCCAGCCCCCGGCCTCGAGGGACTCAAAGTCTGTGGTGCCTGAAACAGCAATGGGCACTGAATGGCAGAGTCCTCGGCCCGCCCCGGCACCTACCCCCTTGGCTCCTCAGCAGGAGGTCTGCAGGAGGCTGAGCCCCTTTACCGCAGGCCTGCTCGTCCTCGCCCCCTGCGCACTGCTCCTCGAAGTCACACAGCTGTTCTGGGGGCACACACAGGTCCCCGCAGGCAAGATGCCCCTGCTTGCAGGAATCCTGGAGCCGTGAGCTGGGCGGCAGGGGTTGGGGGGCTGGGGCCCAGGGCCCAGGAGGCAGTGGCTGCAGGGTGGACACCTCTGTGGGGGCAGAACTGGGTCAGGTGGCAGAGATGGGGAGTGCTGTGCCTCTCTAGGGCAAGGCAGGGTAGGGCAGATTCAGCAGGCTTACCCAGCACTGGTCTGCAGTGGTCAGACAGGATGAGGTCGTCCAGACCCACGACGCCCCCCGGGCCTGTCTGCCCGGCCAGGAGGATCTGAGGGCAGAGGGGCTCAGGGAGTGCCCAGCCTATTTTCCCTGGGGTCTGGTCCCTGTCCACCCGCAGCGGGCACCTTGTGGGTTCCCCTCCCCTGCCCGCATCCTGGCTCCCCAGACCCCACCCTCTTGCTGTTCCCTACCTGGAAGGGGTGGGCGCTCTGGATGTCAACACGGTCTCGGACCCACGCAGTCCCCAGCTCCCCTCGGCGCCTCCGCAGCAGGACAGGAGCCTGTGGGGCACTGGACCCCAGAGTCTGCAGGAACAGCTGGAGGCAGCCAGCCTCAGAGCCATGCAGGTAGTGATAGAAGATCAGCTGTGGAACCAAGAGCTGGCTGGGGGCCCTGCACCTGGGCAGCCAGCACGGAGGCCCTGTGAGCCCCACCCATCTCACCGAGCAGTTGGAGGCGCCTGAGGCTTGGAATTCGGGGCTGGAGAGTATAGCAGGGGTGCCAGGCTCGGCCACAGAGACCAGGAAGGAGCCTGCAGGAAAGGGCGGGAGTGGGCCACAGCCGCTGGGCTGTGGCCACGTGGACAGGGCCTGGGCTGGGTCCCCTGTGGGCCTCACCCTGTGCACTGTTACGGCTGTGGTCACGGCGTGGCCAGGAGGGGAGCTCAGGACCACCAGCGCTGTGGTTCCGGGACCAGCCTTCCGAGCGGTTCCATGGGCCCAGGCCTGTCTCAAAGTCGGTGGCTGTGTGGCGGCCTAGGGTGGGAGGTGGGGGTGTCAGGGCCACTAGGCAGTGCTTCCTGCAGCCATATGGCCCCAGCTCCAGGGTGGCCCTGGCAACCACACCCCCAGAAGGATCATCCCAAGGATCCAAGGTGCCCCCTCCCGGATGAGTGCTAGGGTCCCCACCGAGGTGTCCAGTCTCCCTGCCTCACTCTGGGCCCCCACCCTGGCCTCACCACAGGTGAGTGGGTCCTCATCAGACAGGTCCCCGCAGTTGTCTTCCCCATCGCACAGCTGCTGGGGCTCCACGCAGACCTTGTTCTGGCAGTGGTGGTGTCCCAGGGGGCAGCTGGCCTGGGGGGCTGGGTGGGGCAGGGTTAACCCTTCACCGAGGCCCTGGGAGTGGGAGAGCACTTGGGGGCAGACAGGGTCTGAGCAGGGGGTGGGCAGGCAGGGGCCCTCCTGGGGGTGGAACAGGAAGAAGCAGTGCCTTACTGGGCAGACCACAGTCCCAGAACTCTAGGTCATCTAGAGCCACAGCGCCCCTGTGGGTGGCATTTCGGGTGGCAGAGAAGGTCACCTGAAGAGAACAGGCCCTCAGGACCTAAGTCAGGGCCCAGACCCCCCCAAGGCTCCCACTCTCCAGACCCTTCCAGCTCACTCGGAAGTCACCCCGGATGCGGCCTGTGGTCACTGCCAACTCCTGCCAGCCGGGGTCCCAGGGCCCTGTGCTCTGCCACAGGATCAGGGTCTCTGAGCCATGGGTCACCTCCAGCCGCAGCTCAGCCACATCTGCAATGTCAGGGGTCCCAGGGCAGCTGCGTCCCTGCTTGTCCCCACCCGCCCTCCCCTTGGGCACCCCCCATGAGCTTTGGGGGTCCAGAGTGCACCTCCAGAGGCCGCGTGGTACCAGAGCCTCAGCTGGCAGGAAGGGGCTGCGTCTCGCAGGGTTGGCGAGCGCAGGGCTGCGGTGGATGCCTCTTTCCCTCGGTGGGTTCCGACGGCCATGTACCAGCCTGGCCCAGGTGAGAGGTCAGGAGACAGGGCAGGGAGCAAGGAGGGTGTTGGGACAGAGGCCTGCAGAGACTTGCCCTGGCCTTACCCAGGTCAGTGCCCAGCGTGTGGTCTGAGTGAGGCCCAGGACCCTCCAGTGCGGCCCCTGCCCTGTCTCGGAGCCAGCTGTAGCCTGAGGTGCTAATGTCCCGCCAGCCGCAGGAGTCCTGCTCGAAGTCGCAGGTGAAGGGGGTGCCCAGGGCGGGTGAGGCCCCACGGTAACCTGGGAGAGTGGGTGGTCAGATGTGCGCCAGGCCTGCTCGGCACTGGCCCTGCCCGCCCATCTGGCCTTGGCTTACCACATTGGGCCTCATCTGAGCAGTCCCTACAGTCACACACGAAGTTGCACACGGCCTGACCAGGGCTCCTGCAGTGGCTGGGGACCCAGGCCCAGCCTGGGGATCTTGCTGCTGGGAGGGTGACAGCCAGGGGACCTGGGTGCAGAGTGATCAGCCATCCCAGCCTGCCTAGGACTATTCAGTTTTGGCACTGGACATCTTTTGTCCAGGGAAGCCTCTCAGACCAGGAGATGGGGCAGGGAGGGACCAGGACCCATCAGAGAACTCCCACCCGGCTCTGGACCAAGCAGAGCATGCTCCTGTTTCCAGCCGTGAAAAGGCTGGGGAGGAGGGCCTGGGCATGTGTGGGGATGAGGACCCTGCCATGGGACACCCCCAGAAAGGTAGCAGGAACCCAGTGTGCCCAGCAGTGAACTGGGCACTGGGAGGGTGACCCCCAATGGGAGGCAACAATGGGCGGCCCAGGGGCCTCCACAGGCTCCGCCCAGTCCAAGGGTGGCAGACAAAGGCTGACAGAGCTGGGGGGCACCTCCTGAGCTCTCTTGTCCTAGACTGGGAGAGGAGTCTTGTCTCTTCCTTTGCTTGGCAGGCCTGAGGACCCCATGGGCTGATTCCAGGTCACCCCTGTTGCAGACCAGCCAAGGCAGTGCCTGGCAAACCACCTTCCCTTTGGGGCTCAGGCGTCAGCCCTGGTGCCCGTCACTGCCACACAGATGGTAGGCTCAGAAGCCAGAGCCCCTCGTCCTGCTTCAGGAGTGAGACAAACGACTTACCCAGTAACAGGACCAGGGCGGGCAGCAGGTGGCTGGGCAGAGGCATGGTTGGGCCAGAGGAAGCAGGGCCAGTGCGGCCACACAGGGTGCCTGGGAAGTTCTGTGCGGTTATGAGCCTGCACTGGCCCCACGCGCTGACTCTGCTGTTAAGTGGAGGGCCCCTCGGCCTGGCCCCACCCAGTGCTGACGGTGCCAAGCATAGGCCGGGATAGCGGCCCCAGGAGGGGGCCTCTGACCCAGGGTCAGCTCCCACCTGCTCGGCTCCCTCAGACACAAGGTCAGGCCCTTCCACCCTGCCCTGCCCTGCCCTGCCTGGTGGAGGGGAGGTTCCCACTGGAATGGGGAGGGACCCAGGCACCCCACCAGGACTCTGCTCGGCAGTGTGGGGTGGGCAGAGGCCGCTGTGGCCTCTCACTGTGCCTTTGGCACTAGCCTGGTGGTCAGGATTCAACCAGTCCGGTAGCTGCGGGAGTCCAGCATGTGCACCAGAGCCGGCCCCTGCGTTCGCAGCTGTGGGGCACCTGCCTCTGAAGGATCACCCCCTCATTCATTCACCCTGAGCATCCAGGTGCCATCTGGTGCCAGGCACAGGGTCCCTAGGAGCCCAGAAACTTCTGGTTTTCATGAAACAGACCCACACTTGGGGCAGGGCTCTTTAAGGCTAGGGAAGGAGTGTGGCATTTGGAGCCAGGCCCCGTTTGTGATTTCCCATGGTGTGACCTCGGAGCTTGTGTCACTGAGCCTCAGTGTCCCGGTCTGTAAAATGTGGTCACGACAGTGCCCGTCTGGAGAGGCTGGCCGGAGGACCAGTGAGCTGACAAAGGTGGGGATGCCCTGTGCACAACCAGCCCTGGCCCCCAGGGTGCCCCTGTACCACCCCACAGAGTGCCACTGTGTCTGGGCTTCCCAGGGCAAGGCCTGAACCCATGCCGTGCCCACAGCCCTGCCGGGTGCAGGAGGGGCCCCCAGAGTCAATGTGAGCCTGCAGGGTAGGTGCAGCTGTGGGACCTGACCCTGGATACTGGCAGGCCCCATGGGGCTAGTCATGGAAGGAGCCTGCAGGCCGAGCCTCAGGGCAGACAGGACACTGGGAAGCCCTGGGATGGGTTCACAGGAGGGAGCACTGGTGGGTGCCCCAGGTCTTGGCCAGCCCGAGGGATCAGGCCCTGACTCCAAGATGCCCTGGAGGACAGTGGCCGTGGGAAGAGCAATCAGGCCGTCAGCAGGGCCCCCTTATCAGACCCCAAAGGGCTGAGTGTGCACGGCCACTCCCTGGGGCCACTCCTGTGCTCCCCCACCCACCTGCTTTAGTTAGGGTCTGGGGGGCCCTGGAGGTGGTGACGCAGGGTGCGGAAGCCAAGGACAGAGTTCAGAGACTGGGAGGCGTGGCAACATGTTTAATTCTGTGGCCAAGCTAGCCTGTCTGCAAAGCCTGGCAGACAGCACGTCACCAGGAGCTGCCGCAGAAGCAGGCAGGGCCAACCCTGAAAGGGGTGCAGGCAAAGGCGGGGGCTCCGACATGGCTGCTGGAGGTAGCAGGCCCCAGGCTGGGAGTGCTCAGTAGCCATCGTTAGCCCAGGTAACCTCGTAGTCGGGGTACTTGGCTTTGATTTTCTCAGTTGAAATGGCGTGCTGGGCAGGACCATAGGCCTGGAGAGAGAAGACGCCTGCTGGCACCACCTGGACCCTTCGACCCCATGCCCTGGCTCTGGGCATCCAGCCACACCAGAAGCGAGTGTGGGAAAGGGACAGGTAGTGCCTGGGGGTGCCAAACCCACCATCCCGACCGCCCTTGGGGGCTCCCCTGGGGAGAGGCGACCTCATAGGCAAAGCAAACCTTGAGGGTGGATCCTGGGGCTTGAGGCACCCAGAGGGACGCACGTGGCTTTCATCTGCTGGTGGTTTTTGTGAAGAGCACGGGCGGGGACTGTGAACTCCACCCAGGTACTGACTGCCCCTGGGGGCCCAGGGCACAAAGTGCTGGAGGACAGCTAGAGCCCAGCAAGGCCTCCCGGGGCAGGGAGAGGGAACGGCAGGCCATGTCTGGGGGTCTCCCTCCCGCCCCTCAGGTCTGGCATGTGCTCCAGGGGGGAATGTAGGAACACAACTGGCCCTGGAAGGAGGGCTCTGCCGCCCACCCTGGGAGAACCCCGGGAAGCCTGCGTGCTCATCTGGGGCCACGGGTCAGGGCAGCAGACTCAGGTGGGCCTCGAAGCTGGAACTGGGGCCTCCAGCAGGGTTGGACGGGGCTGCGGCTCACCATGGAGTAGCCGTACACATGAATCTTCTTGTCCTGGCTCTGGTGGGAGATGCGTCCGCCGCCCAGACACTCACAGTCACAGCCCTGCTTCTGCATGTCGCCCGACACTTTGTCGTAGATGTCCGCTGGGATGGGAGGGCGGCCTCAGGACGTGCCCTGGCCGCCCCTGGAGGCCGCGGGAAGAACTCCCGGCCGAAGGGGTCTAAAATCCCAGCTCTGAACAGCCTCTTCCCCAGAGGAGACGAAGCCCCTTGAGGCTGGGACAGGGATGAATGAGAGGAGGGTGGAACCGGGGCGGGCTCGGGAACTGGGAGACTGTTGTGAGGCGGGGGGTGTCAGGCCGGGTCACGCCTTTCCCGCCCAGGCCCTGAGCCTGGCTCAAACCTAGCAGGGGCAGCGCTCGGAGCAGAACGCAGTCCGCGGCCCGCAGCCCCGCCCCCGTCCCGCTAAGCCCCGCCCCTCGCACGCCGGCAGGCCCCGCCCTCACCATGGTACTCGGCCCACTTGTAGCCGCGCACGATCTCCTTGCTCTCCGCAGCCGGAGCCCCGGAGCGCGGAGCCGAGTGGACTCGGATCAGCACATACTTGAAGACGCCGTCGGAGTCGATGTCCACATCAGGAATGTGAGCGAGGTCCGCCGCCGCCATGTTCTTCGTCCCGGAGGCCCCGCCTCCCACCCGACCCGGGGACCACTTGTACTGCGGAAGGCGGGCTCTGGGAAAGCGGCGACCAATCCCGTTGGGGAATGCTGCCCAAGGCCCGGCGCCTCAGCCAATTGTACCGCCGACCGAGGCACGTGCTAACCAATCGCAATCCAGTTCCTTGCCGCCTTGCGGCCCCGTCAGCCCCACTAGCCCCACTTAAAGGAAACGTGGAACCGGGAATGGGTGGTGATTAAATCCAGCCAACGGAAAAGTTCCTCTCCAGCGAGGTCCGGTGGCACCCTTGGAGAGGGGCAGTTAGGCGGCCCGCGAGGCTGGGGCAAGGAGGGAGGTCTGAGGGACGTGCCAGTCCTGATCTCTTGTCCCGCACGTGGTCCGAAGACCACCCTCCCCGTGGCCCCAACCGCCCGAAGGCCTCCCCCTCCCCCCTCCACCGACCGAAGGCCTCCCCCCTCCCCCTCCCCCTCTCCCCTCTCCATCTGCGAAGGCCTCCCCATCCCCTCTCCACCGCCGGAGGGCCTCAACCCTCCCCCCCTCTCCCCTCTCCATCGTCCGAAGGCCTCCCTCCCCCTCTCCACCGCCGGGAGGCTCCCCTCCCCGCTCCACCGCCCGAAGGCCTTCCCCCTCCCCGCTCCACCGCCCAAAGGGCCTCCCCTCTCCCCTCTCCATCGCCCGAAGCGCCTCCTCCCCTCCCCCCCCCGCCTCCATCGCCCGAAGGCCTCCCCCTCTCCCCTCTCCACCGCCCGAACGCCTCCGTCCCCAAACCGGCTACCCGCACAAGGAGGCAACAGCAGCCGCTACATTCAAGTTCTATTTTACTTGGTTGGAAAGCTCTTGCTTCCTGGAAATTATTTCGATCCAGGGGTGTTCCTGGCCGGCCCTCAGGGGTGGGGCCGAATGCATAGGCCCTGGGGCAGGGGGCGCGGGGCGCGGCGGCGGGTGGGCAAGCGGGACGCCTGGCCGGTGCAGACGCGCGGGGACGAGGTGGGCGCGCCGGGTGCGAGAGCAGGAGCGGAGGCAGGGGTGCCCAGTTTCTCACTTGGTGTCCCCTTCCCTGGCTCCGAAGTAGGGCTAGGGACTCCAGGAGGACCCTTGCGTTTGGCCTCCACTCCTCTCCCAGACACCCCACCCTCCAGAGAGCCCTGGGCGCGGACCAGGGTGCGCTTGGGGGGCAGGTGGAGGCCCGGCCGCCGGGCTTGCACCTCCACGCCCACAGGACGGAGTGCGGCCAGAGCGGGTGTGCGGGGACCTCTCGGGACAGGGCAAGCCCCTTTGGGTGGGTTTCTGCGCTTACCAACTAGCTCGCTCCCTCACCTGCTTGCACCACGCTTTCCCCTCCAGGCTCCCACCTGGAAACGCCCCCTGTCCCTTGGTCCTTCCTCTCCTAGCCAGGTGTCAGCTCTGGCCAGGCCCACGTGCTCTGCTTCCCCTGCCCAGGTCCTGTGCCCTTTCGGCTGGGAGACTCGCATATCGGCCTGAAGACCTTCCTGCGGCTTTTCCCAGCTCTTGCAGGGCCCAGACTGCAGCGGCTGGAGGCGAGGGGACGACAGGGCGCGTGGCGTGGTCAGTGTAACGGATCCGACCAGCGGTAACGCACCGCGCACCCTCGGCCCTGCCCACCGCCTCGCCGGGACGCGCTCGTGCACACGGACGCACGAAGGTCGACCAGGGTGTTCTCCAGAGGAGGCACCCCAGCCGCGGGAGGCGGGGCGGGGCGTGTTTAAAGTGACAGACTGGGCTTTGGTTACGTCGGGCTTCTGGACGAGGGGAAACCGGAGTTGGGGAGGCTCCAGCGAGAGCCCCGCGGACCGACGGGGACCGGATCTGTACGCGTGGGGTCTGTGCAGTAGTGACCCCTCCGAGTGAAGGCAGAGCTGGGCGGTCCTCAGGCCCACCCCGCCTCCCAGCGGGGAGCACCGAGGGCGAGGACCGGCTTCTTCTGGGGATCCTCGAGGGCGAGCTGGGAGAGGGAGGAGACCCGGGAGATGAGAGAGGGGTTACTGGGGATGGGAAGGCGAAGAGCCCGTGAGGAACACTACGGGGACGGAGGGCCGGGGGGTGGGGGCCTGGGCGGAGCTGGAAGCCGTACTGAGCGGAGCTTGGAGGGCCAGGGAATTAAGAGGCGGCCCTAGGAGAAGCCGGGGTGGGGCCCTGGCGGGGCTCGGGGGCGGCCCTGGGTGGGCCGGGCGGGGCCTGAGTGGGCAGGGCAGGGTTCGGGCCAGCGCCTGAGCTGGGCCTGGTGGGCCCCGCGCCTCACATGATGTCGTCCAGCAGGTTGGCGCTGGCCACCCAGTCGAGCGCGCGCGGCTCGGAGGCGGCCATGATCATGCACATGAAGGGGCGGCCGGTGCGCCGGTCCGTGGGGTAGATGGTGGTGGGCGTGAAGCGCCTGTTGGCCTCGACGAACTCGCAAAGCTGCTCGTAGACGCGCGGGAACTCGTGGCGGAGGAAGACGCCGCGCAGCCGCAGCTCGCGCTGGATGTGGATGAAGGCCACCTCGCGCGCGCGCCGCCCCGCCTCGCCGTCCTGATCCAGGCCCGCCGTGCCAGGCGGCGGCGTCAGGATCAGCGTCTCCATGTCGGGCTCGCGGCTCCGCGCCGGGGGCGGCCGCGTGGGGCTGCCGGCCGCCAGCGCTACCTTGGCGAACTTGCGCACTGTCGGCCCGTGGCTGCGTGGCGCGGGCGCGGGCAGGGCGGGTGTCCCCGGGGGCGCGGCGCCGGGTCCCACGGCCACGGATACGCTGAGCAGGAAGCACTCTGCCGGCTCGTAGAGGCGCCCAGCAGCCGCCAGCTCGCGGGCGTAGCTGCCCAGGGGCGCCGCATGTGTGGCCAGCTCACGCAGCGATAGGTAGGTGGGGGACAGCAGCAGTCCCTCCAGGCCAAAGCGCAGGAAGTTGTCGGCCGAGCCTGGACTTGGGAAGCCCAGGAAGAGCACGCCGCGGCCGCGCGACAGGAAGCCGACACGCGCGATGCGCGAGAAGGCGCGGTGTACCGGGCCGCTGTCGCGGCAAAACTGCAGCACGTGGCGGCACACGCTGCCCACGCGGCCGTACACGCAGCGCGCCTTGTGGGCGTCCCAGTCCTCGCGGCGGCACAGGCGCGAGCAGTAGTAGGTGTAGCAGCTGTGGCAGGACTTGAAATAGAGGCAGGCGTTGAACATGGTCTCCGTGCGCCGGCAGCGCGCATTGGAGCAGGTCATCAGGTCGTCCTCGTCGGCGCTGGGCTCGGGGGACGCGTCGGCCGCCTCTCCCCGGGCCGCGGGCTCCTCGGCGCTGCCGGCTGAGGCGGGGGGCGAGCGTGGCGGCGCCAGCGCGGGAGCCCAGAGCCCGCGGGCCGCGAGTCAGCAGTCGGACGCAGACATGGGGCCCAGGAATGTCGGCCCGCGTTGTGCCTCTGAGGTCCTGTGCCGGCCGGGGGCTCGCGAAGTCGATCTGACCCAGGTCCGTAATGAGCATCCGTCACTAGCTCTCGAGGCTGGCCTGGCGGCCAGCGGTGGGGCTCGGGCCCGGTGGGAGGTGGCCGCGCTGCGGCCCCCGGGAACCTCCCAGGCTGGCGCTCCGGGCGCTCGGTGGCGCGCAGCGTCGTTGTCGGTGATGGGTGATCTCGGGCGTCACGTACCAGTTGCGGCCCAGGCCGTCGCCCGCGCGGCCCTTTCTCCGTCCAGCGACGTTCGGTCACAGGGACATCGTGCGGCTGGTAGCGTCTGGTGCGAGGTGGACAGGTTCACGACGACGGGCGGGCGACGGGCCCTTCCCGGGGACACGCCTCAGCGCTCCTGCCCCTTCGGCGCCCAGCAGGTCGTCGTAGCCTGCCGGACCGGCGGCCCAGCGGGTCCCCTTCTCCGGCGGGGCCCCGGTGCCAGAATGTTGTCCCAGGAGCGCGAGTAAGTGGCGGCTGTTTCGGTGACTCAGCCGTGGGTCGGATCTGTGTGCCGGTGCCTGCCGTGCCAGGAGGCGAGCAGCGGGTCGGCGGTCAGAGGGCAGGCGCACTTCAGGGTGCGGGTAGGGTCCGGGCCCCAGTCCGCCCAGGCCCGGCTTTTTGCTGCGGCGGGTGCGGGTACGTCCGAGCCAGGACCGCGCGCTCGCGGTATCCGTCTGTCCGAATTGTCTTTCCGGTTGTATAAGTGGTGTTCGGGCGGTTGGAGTTTGGGTCCGGGGCTTTTCCTCGGAGAATCTATATGTCGGTGGCCCCGTTAGGTTGCAGGCCGTAGTCTCGGGTGACCTTCTTCCCACATAGTAGGAGCGGGAGGGCGGTGCGAGATCGGGAAGGTGCGCACCTCTCCTGCGTAGTAGGCCGCCGGCATGCGCTTGGACTGGGCCTGGACTCCTCTGACCGGTAGGGCCTGGGGCAGTAGGCATCGAAGGTTTCGGCCGGGCTGGCTGCAAGCTGCCCCGGAAGCCTTCGGGCTCCTCTGTATAGGAAGGGCTGGGTGGGGGCCCGGCGGGGTGGTGAAGGGCAGACTGCGGCGCATCAGCGTAGTCCCGGGGCCCAGGCAGCGGCCCGTTCGCAGTAGTAGCGCTCGGGGGTCCGCCCACAGTATCAAGTCGCTGGGCGTCGGCGCCGTGCGCGACAGCGCCATGTGGCGAGGCCCGGGTACCCCGTGAGGCCGTGAACCTGCGTGGGCGGGGCGGGCCCCAGGGTCGCGGCCTCGGCGCGGGCCCGCAGGACCGCGAGCCCGGAGCGGCGTGCTGGAGCACTGCGTCGTCCGGCTTGATGTACACAGAAAAGCCGGCAGCGCACGGTGGTGGAGCGGCGACCCCGCGGGTGGGCTCGTGGAGGCTGCCGCAGCGGCCGCCGGCGCGCACAGGGGCGCCAATGCGGCCGGGGCCGCCCCCGCTGCGGCTGCAACTGTGATGGGGTGCAGCTCATTTGGCGAGGGCGCGGAGGCCGCCGGGTAACGCGGGCTCCCGGGCGGCGATGCCTCGGCCCGCGCTTGCACGCTGGGCCTCCGCCCTCGGCGGGCAACACCGGAGCGAGGCAGGCGCGGGCGTCAGGCCCGGGGGCGCGCGGGGCGCGCTCTTGGAGCGGGCGCGGCGGCGTGGTTCGGCCTCGCGGGTCCGGGAGCGCGGCACAGCGGACTCCGGGGGCGGTGGCTCCGACAGGGTCTCCATGGCCGGCCCGTCCAGCGCCTCCAGGAAGTCGAAGCTGCGGCAGTGGCGCTTGTTGAAAGGCTCGGGCTCAGCAGGCCGGGCCACAGATCGCTCACATGGCGGGCGCCTGGTTGCGGGTCCCGGGGCCGCCACCTTGATGTCCTGGTACACGGTTGACACCAGCAGGTCCGGAGGGTCCGTACGGGTCATCTTAAAAGAGGTCCCCAGGCTGGCGGCTCCAGCTCACACTGCCTTGCGGGGCTTTTGCCCTGGGGGGAGACGCGGGTCAGGGCGGCCCCCTCCGCAGCCCAGGCCCCGCTACTCCCCCACGCTGGCCCGGCTTACCTGGGGCGCAGCGGGCGGAGTAGCCCTGGCTGCAGGCCTGGGCCGAGAATGCGGGCGCTTCCTCCATGCCGGGGTCAGAAGCACCTGCGGGAGGAACCCAGCTGTCCAGGCGCCCAGGTCCTGACCCTCTCCCGTCCTCTCCCGGCTATGGGGCGGGCAGGCCAGAAAGGCTTAGCCGTGGCTGTGGTTCCCGCGGCGGGAGCTCCTGCGTGAAGCTCCAGGGCCTCCCCTCCCCCGACTAGTGACGGCGGGGCCGGCTCGGGTGGACCCCTTTCCGGGTGGGGTAAGGGAGTGGGGGCGTGGTCCTGGGGGCTGCGCCCTCTGGTGTCCGCAGCTGGAAGGACGGGGCGCATTTGGCCCTTATGTATAGGTGTTGCCCCACGAGACATTAGTGACTGTGCCCTCGTCACAGCGCCCACCGCAGAACGACCCCTCCGATCGCGCACAGTCGAAGGCGAGTCGCTGGGTCTCAGCCTTAGCTAGCTCTGCACCAAGCGGGTGACACCAACCACCCCAACTGCTGGCCAGGCCGAGCACAGAGCCCCTCCTCCAGCACTGCAAGGACCCACGCCTAGGTGCCCTCAACTTCCTGTGAGCTCCAGGCCAGAAAAAAGCCCCCAGAGAGCATACCTGGGCCCTAAATCTCCCTTTCCTTTGCCGACACCTCTTCTGACCCCAAGTATCTTTGGGTGGTTGAAGCAAGGCCCCAGCTTTGTGTAAACGCACAGGACACCCCCCTAGGGTGTGCAAGGCAGTCCCAAGCCATCGAGCCATGAGCTCGTGGCAGCCCCTATCTCCTGAGCTGCGCACCCGGCCCGGAAGCTGCCCACTGGGGGTGGGCAGGGCGGAGGGTGGGGGAAGCCCCACTGCTTTGCAGGAAAGAGCCCTCCCCACTTTGCTGAGAAGGTTCCATGGAAACCTGCGTTTCTTAGGCCCCCACGCTGCAGGCTGGCCAGGGTTCCGATGTGGACTGCCAGCCCCTCTGTGGTCCCAGAGCCAGCTGGGGGGTGCGTCAGAGAGTGGCCACAGGCCTGGCCTCTGCACATCCAACACCTGGTCTGGAGGGGTCTACCCCAGAGTGAGCCGGGGGAAGCGGGTACCTAGCCAGGCCCCTCGCGCGGCAGAACCTCAGGTGGATGGGCCTCTCGGGGTCTGGCCGGGTCCCCCCCCCTGTGTCGCAGGTGTGCAGGGGCTTCCTGCTGGCAGAGCTGTTTTTCTGGGTCAGGGCAACAAGTCTCAGGCCTTGTCCCCATCCCAGCCTCCCGCCCACCCCATCTCCCCCCTCCACCTCACCCGTGGCAGGACTGTCCACCCTCCTGCTCCCTCTTTCATGCTAAGCTAAAGGCCAGGCCGGAATCCGGCCGGATGACAGGGTGTGAGGCTCCACCCCAGGGAGGTGACAGTGGGCCTTGCTGGCTGAAGCTATGGGTGACACCCTCTCCCATGGGGATGGGGGTGGGGGTCGGCCCCCTCGTGGGCCCAGGGCCTTCTGGAGCCCACGGAGATGGCTGGAGGCCTTCCCTACCTCCCAGCCCTGCTCTGGCTGGGAGCGGCCCTTCAAGGGATACAGCCGGTGTTGCCTGGGGGCGGGGACTCCCCATCCTTGCGGCCGCCCTAAGGCAGCCTCCCCCGCCCATGACAGTGACACACTCAGCAACTCGGCCGCCAGCCCCTTACCTGGGTGCTGCTCCGGCTGTGCCCCGGTGGGCTGTGTCACCCCCAGGTCGGCTCCTCTGTGTCCTCGGCACCGCTGCGTCCCCGGCACCGGCAGAAGCTTCCAGGCAGCAGCGCGGATCCTGGCCTGGCTGCTCAGTGCTGCCCCCAATGGCAGCTGAAAGAGCTGTACTTAAAGGGGCCGCGCCCAGTGGGGGCTGCACTGTGGAGCTCGGGATCGTGACTGCACAGGCTCCAATTTGGGGCTGTGCGGAGCATCCCCAAGACGCAGACTTCAGCGTCTCAACAGGAGCCCTGTGGCCCGGAGCAGCCTGCCAGTCCCGCCAGTGTCACCCCAACACACTTGCCTGAGAGGAGGGGCCCCAAGCCCTGGCCTGGGCTGCAGAGATTGGTTAGGGGCATCTTGGAATTTGCATCTCCTGTTGGGCGAGGCAGGACCAGATGGGCTGCTCCCTGCTCCACTGGCCTTTCCCCAGGCCCTATCTGCTTCGAGGCTGCCAATGCCAAAATCTCCGTGGGTACCTGGGGCCAGATGGCCCCTGCAGCCCCCTGTGTCCCCAGGATGCCATCCTCTCTGGGTGAGGCCACTCCTGCATCCAGTGTCTCTGCCAGCCTGGGAAGGCCTGCACGTGACCTACCGCACCTGTCTGGTAATGTCCTCGTCCCACTCTGCCAGCCCTCCCTAAGGCATTGGGCCTGGAAACGTTCTAGCTTGGCAGAGGAGTGGGTAGCCGATGCCCTTGGCTCTGAAGGGCAGGACCTACACCATTCTGCGTTGTTCAAAGCAGGGCCCACTGAAACCCCAACATAGCCGTCCATGGTGTGATCCTGGCAAGTTCACGTACTGTCGACCCATTCCCACACCAGGGGAACCCCTGAAGCTGACCCTGACCTCATGGGCTGTGGGCTAAGGGGCCAGGCTCCTAAGCTTGCTGTGGGCCACAGCACCTGTTCAGGGACCACAGCGATTGCCCCACACCCTGGGGTCACAAAGCTCCCAGGCACAGGAGCCTCCAGCTTGGCCACCCCCTCCCGTTCACTAGCGCACTCTTCCTGCCCGCCCTGCAGGGTTCTCATGGCAACAGTAGCTGTGGGGGTGGAGGCTGGGCGCTGCTGACAGCTGGAGGGGGCAGGGGCCCGAAGGGGGGGGCAGTGCTGCAGGCGGCTGCCTGGGAGCCATGCAGACTGGACTTCCACCTCATGGGGCTGCGGACCCCCAAGTGTGCTGGCTGCAGCTGCTGAGCCCTGGCACAGGTGGGCTGGGATGTACCCAGGGTGTGGCCAGGGTTGGTGGGATGTCCTCACAGCATTGCTGGGCAGCCTCCTGCCTCAGAGGACTTCCCTGACAACCCATGGCAGCCTGGGCCCGAGGCAGCGGGAGCAGGTGCAGGGAGAAGAACAGACACACGCAGAGTGAAACAGGAGTGCTTTATGGTCTGAGTGGAGTGTCTGGGAGGAGTGCCTCCCAGCTCCCGCCTGTGGGCTCACCTGAGCAGGGGCGCAGCTGAGGCCACTGTGGGAAACAGCCCCCACTGCAGGGGATGCCTCACCACCGCTGCCTTCAGTCTCTCGCCAGCCTTGCCTAAGCGTGGGCGCTGGGCTGCCCTCTCTCTCTAGGGTGGGTCTGCCACCCTATGTTCAAGGCTCCCAGCCAGAAGCAGAGCCATAGGCATGCTGCGGCCCTGGGTGAGCGAGGAGGGCAAGCAGGTGCCGGGGCAGCGTGCACCCCGCAGCCAAGCGGTCCCTGCCCAGCCTCTGTAAACAGACCCTCATGCCCCTGGGCCTCAAGTCACATCCCTGAGAAACAATGGGGACTGGCGACTCTGCCCCGAGAGGGCCAGGGTGTCCACCGAGCCTGGCCAAAGCCAGCTGTCCCCTCCCTCCTTGCAGAGCGGGCTCACGCCGGGTCTGGAGGCCCAGTCTGAGGACCACCAACGCCCGGCCTCTTCCAGCTCAGAAGTGCACAAGGCAGCCACCGGGCAGCAGCAAAGGCGATGGTGCAGAGGCAAATGCCTCCCCAGGCAGTGACAGGCACGCCCCCCACCCCAGGGCGGCCACTGCCCCGGTTGGCCTAGAGCTCCTCGTAGTCGCCACCCCCAGGGTGGCGGCCACCGGGGGCCCCGCCCCCCAGGAAAGCCTCCAGCTCATCGGCAGCCGTCCTCTCCCTGCTGCGTGGGGGCCGCTGCCGCCGCCGCCGCTCCTCCTTGCCCTCCTCCTTGTCCTTGCTCTTCTTGTGTTTGCTCTTCTTCTTGGCAGCCTTTTCTTCCTGCTGAGGAGCACAAGGAGGGGGCGCCACGGAGTCACAGGAGGCCAGAGCCCCAGTCCCAGGACCGCATGCTGCCCAGCCCTGGCCCGCCAACAGAGCCCTGGTCCCAGGACCACACACCGCCCAGCCCTGGCCTGCCAGGAAGGGGAGTAGCCGGTACCTCTTTGCCTTTCTTCTTCTTCTTCTTCTCCTTAGAGGGGGTTTTGCCCTCCTTACCTGCACAGACAGGACAGACAGTGGCTCAAACACAAAGCAGTGAGCCCCAGCCCTCCAGGAGGCCCTGCTGATGGACAGGATCACACTCCTGCAGGGGGCTGCCAGGAGCATGGCTCTGCCTCCTGGACTCAGGAAAGGCCCCCGGCCAGTGGCCAGCAGCTGGGAGGAGGCCCATGTTCTACCCAGACTCCAGCAGGCTGACTGCACTCCGGTGCCCCCACCCACCTTCCTCACTGCTCTCCTTGGGTCCAGCCTCCTCCAGCCCCAGCCCGAAGAGGTCTGAGTCATTCTTCAGTCTGAAGGTGGGGAGAGGGAGCTTGGGGGGCGGGGGCGGCTGAGCGACGGCCTCATCCTCGTCAGTCACATCGGAGGGGTCATCTCGCACAGGAAACTCATCCTGGAGCAGGGAGAGCAGCTGGTCAGGCCATCGTCCCTCCCACACCCTCAGGGGTTGTGGGGTCTCAAACCCAGCCGGAAGGCCCAAGTGTGGGGACATGAGACGCCTCTTGCAGAAGCCTCCTCCCACTGCACCCACCCACTGAGAGACTCTGGCCTCCTGGCTGACCTCTGCCTGGGGAGGACCCATCTTACCACCCTGCGCTGTGTGTCTGATGCCTCGCTCTCAAAGTCGGGGTCATCCATGACAAAGGACAGCATTTGTGCAGCGATGGGCCCCTCGGGGTCACTCTCAGACGAGGATGCCTGCTCACCCTTCCTCGGCTCAATCTCAGCAGGGGGCCTGGTGCTGCTGTGCTTTTCTGGACCTGTGTGAACAGAAGCACCGCCAGGCCAGGGCGGTGCTGCGGCCCTCGTGGGAGCTGTCCCCCTCCGTGGCTTTGAAGCTGGTATGGAGGACCTTTGTGGACAAGCAGAGGGTCAGTCAGGGTCCTCTGGAGGTGTCCTGAGCTGCCCCACCCCGGTCTCCAGGCCACACCCCTGGGGACACCTGCCCTTACCACTTGGTCTCTGGCTCTGAGCACTGCTGGGGAGCTGGGGCAGGGCCTTTTAGGGGATCCACCACTTCTGCTTCCTCCTCACTTGAAAGAGTGATGTTCTGACTGGGGACGGGACCAGCGGGTGGTGGGGAACTCCCACGTGGCTGGTCTTCAAGGTCCACATCGTCCTGGAACCCTGCCACCATCGGGTTGCTGCCCAGGGCCTCCCCATCACTGCAAAGCAGGGGGCAAAGTGGTCAGAGGCCACGGGGTAGGGATGGCTGGCTGGGCTCACGGGCCTTGGTTCCAGGCACCCTGGTACCCGGCACACCCTGGCCGTGGGGCCACCCCACCCCGGGTGCTGTGTTCTAGGGGAAGGCCTCCTCATGGCTGTCACAGGGCTGCCGAGCAGAAAGGGGTCGGAGGCTCAAGGTCGGACACAGTGTTGCCCTGTGCTCGGTCAGTGGGCGAAGGATGTGGGGCCGCGCAGGTGGGCGCTCATGGAGGAGGCAGGGCCAGCTCAGGGCCACCAGGCTTTCCCTCCTTTGTGTATTTCTGGAGGAAGCTGCCACCCACAGCAATGGGTGAAGCTGAGGTGCTGAGGCCACCGGGGGCAGAGCATGTCCAGTGGAGTCCACACCTGGGACCAAATGCAGGGCTTTGCTGCAGGCAGAGTTCGGGGCAACTTGGCAGACAGAGTGGTGGGAGAGGGGCTGGCAGACAGATGGGAGGCAGCTCTAGCTCCTAGCTCTAGGACCTGCAGGAAGCCGCCCCCATCTCTGCAGCACCCGGGCCTTGGCCCTGCGGAGACAACATCTGGCGGCCTGAACCTCCCATATCACCTGGAGTGGCCTTGCCAATGGCCTCCATGTGGAATCTGCCCACAGACAACTCCAAGGTGCCCCGTCCTCTCTAGGGTGTGGGGTAGAGCAGGTGGCCAGGCCTTTCTCATGTCTGGAAGCCCCGTCTAAGCTCTTCCCTCATCTGCTCCAGCCACAGATCTGCTCTGTCCTCAGTCAACAGCGGGGCACCCCTTCTGCACCCCCAGGAAGCCAGCCCCACCTGCTGCTCAGGCACCCTGGAGGCTGGTGCAATGGGAGAGGAGGTCCAGGCCCACCCCTCACCTGTCACTGTCCTGCTGGGCAGCCTTGGCCCCCACCTTCTTCTCGTCCCTGGCGGGGGTCGCGTCTTCCAGGAAGCTGCGGTCCAGGCGGTCGTCGGGAACGAAGTCCTCCACGCTCTGCACTGCTGCTGGGGCCTCCGCGGCCAGGACTGGCTCTGTAAACAGTGATGCTGGGTCCTCTTCTGAGCACCAGAACCCTCGCTGCACCCAACCCCAAGCCAGGCCCACCCGGGACGTGCCCAAAGGACTGGGACAAGCAGAAAGAAGTACGGAGCGCTCCAAGACCCAGAGCCCCACCTGTGAGGGCGTGGGGGACTGGGACCAGTTTGGGAGGGGCAGCTCCAGGGCCTACCTGGAGGTGGAGGGGCTGCCTCGGCGGCAGGTGACGTCCCAAACAGCCTAGAGATGATGCTGCGCCGCGGGGCGGGGGCTGAGGGGCACGCAGGTGGGGGCAGGGCCTCTGAGGGTGGTGCAGGGGGCACAGAGGATGGTGGGGCGGCATTGAGGGGCAGCTGTGGGGCGGGCTGGGGTGTGCCGGGGCTGGAGCTCCCCGTGGACACAGCGCCTGGGGGCACCACCGGTGACTGGGAGCCCGAGGATGGGCTCTGCCCGTTGGCCACCAGTGGGGATGCATGACCGCGGCTGCGAGCCTCCATCATCTCCAGGAAGCTGGAAGGCAGAAGGCAGGTGAGAAGCCTGGCTCCCCTGCCTCTCACTGAGGCCCTCAGGTGACAGGGGGCTCTCTGCTGCTGCGGATAGGGCAGGGAAGAGCCACCATGTTCTGGGCCACCAGCCCCACCCACTTCCAAGAGCAACAGCGCTGGCCGGGCAGGGGCTCACGCCTGTCATCCCAGCACTGTGGGAGGCCGAGGCGGGCAGATCACAAGGTCAAGAGATCGAGACCATCCTGGCTAACACAGTGACACCCCATGCCTTCTATAAAATTACAAAAAAATTAGCCAGTGCGTATGGCGGCGCCTGTAGACCCATCAGCTACTCGGGAGGCGAGGCAGCGAGAATGGCGTGAACCTGGGGAGGCGGAGCTTAGCAGGTGAGCCCGAGATCATGCCACTGCACTCCAGCCTGGGCAACAGAGCAAGACCCTGTCTCAGAAAAAGAGCAGCAACACCGAAGGGCGGGGACAGCAGGCACCAGCGTGCCTGTGTTCAGCTCCCCGAAAGTCATTTCGGATCTGTTCTGAGGCACAGCCTTTGGGGGCTCCATGCAGAGGTGGCCAGATGGCAGCAAGTGGACCTTCCCGTGAGGGGGAGTTTCTGGGAAGAGGAGGGGGCTGGGGCTTGGTGGAGCACGTGTGGCCATCGCAGCATCCAGCTGACCCAACTCTCAGTCCCAGGAAATGCCAGGATTGGTTCAACAGAGAAGCGCCCATGCGGGGGGGCCATTCTGGGAGCCGGAAGCCATGGATCCCTCTCCAGGCATCAAACTGCCTTCCCTCTCAGTCTCTTGCTGTGTCTCAACCAACAGCCAGATCCGAGGTGACCTACAGGGCTCTCCCTCTGGAAATAGAGACCTGCTGGGGGGGCCTCAGGAAGGTCGCTGATCCCGTGGTCCCTGCCTGGGTCCCAGGGGAAGCACCAAGCCCCCCACCTGTGCAGGAGCCTGAGGCAGAGAACGGGCCAGCTGTCCCGCTGCCCGCAACCCCTGGGGCTGCGCGTGCTGCCCAGGCCCACTCAGGAGGATGCTCTGAGTCGCCCTCTGCTATCAAGGACCAGAGACCTCCATGTCCTGGTCCGTACGCCTCTTCAGCACAGGGAGCTTCCCAAAGTCCAGGAGCTGACCAGAAAGCACACCCCATGCTGGCATCAATGTGGGAAGCTAAGCCCCTGATCGGCAGGCAGCCCCAGCAGGGCTCCACCAGCATCAGCACCTGGCCACGCTCAACGGTGCTCAGAGCGGCAGGCACAGCATGACCTGCATGAGGAGTCCATGCCAGGTGTGACTGTGAGGGGGCTGCTGGGGGCAATGCCAACCTGAGCCCTCCTCCACCTGTGCCCCAAGATGACTAATTTACCCCAAACGGGGGGCACTCCAAATGGGTTCCTCTCCTTGGTGCAGCCCATGGCCCGGCACCACGGCTGCGCCTGCAGCCCCCACACTGCCCCCATGGGCGGACGCAGCCACATACATGCCGTAGTTCTGGTCCTCTGTCTCCTGCTGCACCGACAGCTCCTCCAGTGTGGCGTCCATGTCCAGCTGGTTTGTCTCCAGCTGCCGCAGCAGCGTCTCCCTCTGCAGAAGGGGAGCACACAGGCCTGAGCAGGGGCCCTTCCTGCTGCGAGTGCCCCAGCCCGACAGCAGCTGAGTGCACCAGCCCGACAACAGCTGAGTGCACAGGGGACGCCTCCTGCTGACTAAACCAGGAGATGCTGCAGGGATGGGTGCTCAGCAACTCAAGGAGCTCTGGGCTGGGCCTCACTGGAACCACAGAAGCCCACGATTCCTCTGCAGCGGCCGGCACGACACCTACAGACTGCCAGCATGGCTTAGGGGACAGCTCTGCCACAGGCATAAACCTCAAAGCACCCCCACCCACACACACCTCCAAGGGTGAAGAAGCCTCACCTTCACCTGGAAAACAAAGCCTCTCTGCTCCCCGCCGTGCACACCTCCTCTGGTGGCAGGACACAGCCCCGGTGCACGCATCGCCACCGTCCCCACACCCACAAGCAGCTGGTTCTGGAGCAAACCGCTGCCCTCCTGACCTGGAGCCCTAGGCTGGTCTGAGGCCGGTCCGTGTCGCTGCTCACTTTAGATTCAAATTAAATACAAACGCCAGAGCCTCACGAGCTCCTGATCTCAGGTGAGCCACTACGCCTGGCCCCTTGTTTTTTAATGGAGATGGGGTCTCGCTATGTTGCCCAGACTGGTTTCGAATTCCTGAGCTCAAGTGATCCTCTCACCTTGGCCTCTGCTGAAATTACAGGCCTGAGCTACCTGCCTGGCCTCTTTTTTCTTTTTTTAAAATCAGCTTTTCAGGTTGAAGAAATTTTTTTTTTTTTTTTAGAACAGGGTCTTGCTCGAACTCCTGGGCTCAAGCTCTCCTCCCGCCTCTACCTCTCTAAGAGCTGAGATTATAGGCGTGAGCCACTGCGCCCAGCCTGGAGGGATTTTTAAAATAAAAATGTGGGCCGGGCGCGGTGGCTCACGCCTGCAATCCCAGCACGTTGGGAGGCCAAGGCGGGCAGATCATGAGGTCAAGAGATCAAGACCATCCTGGCCAATATGGCGAAACCCCATCTCTACTAAAAATACAAAAATTAGCCGGGCGTGGTGGCACGTGCCTGTAATCCCAGCTACTTGGGAGGCTGAGGCAGGAGAACGGCGTGAACCCGGGAGGCGGAGCTTGCAGTGAGCCGAGATCATGCCACTGCACTCCAGCCTGGGTGACAGAGCGAGACTCTGTCTCAAAAAAATAAAAATAAAATAAAATAAATAAAACTGTGAGGCCGGGCGCGGTGGCTCACACCTGTAATCCAGCACTTTGGGAGGCCAAGGCGGGCAGATCATGAGGTCAAGAGATCAAGACCATCCTGGCCAATATGGCGAAACCCCATCTCTACTAAAATACAAAATTAGCCGGGCGTGGTGGCACGTGCCTGTAATCCCAGCTACTTGGGAGGCTGAGGCAGAAGAATCGCTTGAACCCAGGAGGCGGAGGTTGCAGTGAGGTGAGATCGCACCACTGTACTCCAGCCTAAGTGACAGAGTGAGACTCCATCTCCCACCCCAAAAAAAGGGATATTAAAGTCAGTAAGGTCGCCGAAAATGGCTACAACAACAACAAAATGTGATCTTAACCAAATGTGTGAACTCTGGATCCTACTCTGGATACTGACTAAATACCTGATGATTTGAAGAACTCTTTGAAATCTTTGGGAATTTTATTTTTTAAATTTGTTATTCTGGCTTATTTCTCCAAGAAATACCTGTGACTTTAACGTGCGGTATTACCTTAGGTACTATGGTCAGGTTAAAAAAAACAACGGATTTTTTAGAGAAGTGTTTGAAATATTTTTAGGTGACACAAAAGCCTGAAATTTGCTTCCAGGCCATCCAGGGGCAAGACAAAGAGGAAATGGGGGTCCTGCTCCTGAGACGGGTGAGGACATCAGATCTGCTTGAGCACATCCATAGCAAAAGGAGAGTGACACACAGCTCAGCCCTACGCTTCCAGCTCAAGACTGTCCAGGGTCCCGTGCTCTCCCTGGGAGGCTCTGGAAGGGTTTGGAGGGCAAACCATTAGGGAATGGAACAGCTGAGCAGTGGGGAGCCCTCCAAGGAGTAACCAACCCAGTGACGAGGGGACGGCTCTGCAGGAAGGACGGGCCTCCCCAGTAGCGCCAGCACCGCACAAGTCTGACTGCTGGCCTTCCTTCCCACCGAAACGTCCCCAGCAACAGTCCCAGCCTGCAGGCATCCTCACTTCTTCTGACACCAGGAGGACAGCACAGCCCCCTCCCTGGGTAAGCCTGACATCCTTCTGGAGAAAGACCAAGGCTGGTACAGCTGCGGCTGGGCCCCAGGTCCCCCAGACCCAGTCAGGGCAGCCCAGGGCGAGGAGGTTCAAGCCTCGTCGTTTGCTGGGCTCCTTTGCAGCCACAGCTGGCCTGGCCCCTTGTTTCTACAAGAGAAATTGAGTTTAGTCCACAGACCAAAGTTGGTTCCCTGGTTTTGACACAAGCACCAGGGAAATGTGAGATGTGAACAGCGAGTACCTCTGTGGCTCACACCTGACATCCCAGCACTTTGGGAGACTGAGGTGGGAGGATTGCCTGAGCCCAGGAGTTTGAGGCTGCAGTGAGCCATGATTGCGCCACTGCACTCCAGCCTGGGCCACACAGCAAGACCTTATTTCAACAAACAAAAGCAACCAGAAACACTGGGGGAAACTGAGCAAGGGGTTTCCGCAGAGGTGGAGGGGCTCCTGGAACTGGGTCTAGCCCTCAGGACCCTGCACCCTCTGCCACCCAGAGCAGGAAGGCGCAGTAGAACATTGGGCCCTTGCCAGCAGCCAACCTCCGAGCAGGCCCACAGCTTTCTCAGGCATTAGGAGGGAGGCCCGTCGCTACGCGGGAGACGCCTGGAAAGAGGTGAGAGACCAGTATCCACTCCGCCCCACACGGCGAGTGCTTACCTGAAGCTGCAAAAACGGGATATTGAAGAACTTATGAAGGTACTTTAGGCCAAAGCTGTTCTTCATGGAAGACTCAGCGTAGCGGAAGTAGGAGGAACCTGGAGGTCTGCTTTCAGGAAGGAAGGAAGATGCAAGAGAAAGACCCTTGCCCCGGTGCCAAGGACCACCGCTGGGCCCACGGCTGCCAGTCCGCACTGCCCTCCCTCCTCCTGCAGCCTCCTGAGGCCACAGGACCCTGCCGAGCCCTGCTAACCAGCTACGTTGAGTGCCTTCTGCAGGTGACCCCCACAGTGCCAGCCCCTGCACACAGTTCCTGGCAATGCCACTGGGGAGACCCAGGCTTCAGTGAGCCCCACGCCGCGGCGTGACCTGACATTCCCCGGCCCCTGTGCTAACGCTACCCCTCCCCCGGCCTCTGCCTCAGCACCCTCCCCCACGCACCAGAGCACCAGGCAGGGTCCCTTGGCAGCAGGGCCACCGCACTCACCTGTCCAGGTTGTCGATGAAGTCACGCACGTCGTCTGGCAGGATGACTCGGTGCTCGCCCATGTCCCGGTAGTTCCCCAGCACGCACACTGGCACGTGGGTGGGCACTTTCGGAAGCTCCCGGAGAATATAATTGAAGGTCCTCAGGGAACAGGTGAGGACCTGGCTTAGTTTCAGCTCTGCGACGCCCTGTCCCTCCCTGGGAAGCTACTGTGTGCCCAGGCCTGAGGACGGTGGCTGCTTCTCATTTCCAACATCCCACCCACCAGAAGCACGCCTCGAGCGTGCAGAGCAAGAGGGAAGTGCCTCGAGGGCCTTCGCACCCCTCCCAGCCTGCAGCCCCTGCCCATCCCTCTCCCTGAGGGACATACTTGACCGCACCCCACACTGGAACGCCCCTGCCTGTCCCTGCCTTCCCTCAGAGCGCCCCATGTCCACATCCCTACAAAACCACCTCTGGCTTTGCCTGCGTCCACCCTTATCCCACACTGTCCTCTGTACCCCTCGGCATTGACCCCGTGGCTGCTCGTCCAGGCTCCCTGCCCACCGGGGTGGCCAAGGACACCCTGGGGTGCCCCTGCTACTGCCGGTCAGGCGGCTGTTTGGAGAGCCTTGTCTTAAGCAGACATCTCCTGGCACGGAGGGCAAGTCTCCAGAATCTGCCTGGTGTGGAGCTGCCAGTTTCTCAGCTGCACAGGTTTCCAAAAGGCTTGTGAAGAAATAACTAGCGCTTCAAGTGAGAAACCTTCCCCACGACTGAGAGAAAGCCAGCACAAGTGGGTGAAAAGCGCAGCCTCCTAAGTTTGTAACTCAGTTTTCTTTCATTTGCACGCAGTCATTTAAACTGGCCCCTCACCAAGGCCGGCCAGGGGCACCTCTGGTCCTAAGCAGGCAGCCCTCTGGTGTCTCCTGCCTCTCGCGGCCGTGAAGAGCCTGCGTGGCGCTGGAAGCCGCTGTCTGAGCCAGTGGTGTTTTCCATCCTTCATGCTGGGCAGCAGGGGCTCCAAAGCATTGCTACCACAGGCATCACCCACCCAGGGTGGTGTGACCACAGGGTCTCCGGGCCCACAGGTGAGCGCCTTTGCCGCGTCTTCCCACGCTGGCTCGAGTCTCGCTGTCCCTCCTGCCTACTCCTCACATGGCAGCCCAGGCGGATGCAGCTCCCTCCAGGCCGTTCCTGTGGCAGCAGTGGGAGGTGTCGTGGAGGCCACTCTGCGTCCACACTCAACTTCACTTGGGAAAAGCCACTTCCCACCCACCAGGCTAGCAGGCTGGCCTAGACAGGAGAGGCCAGAGGGAGAGGAGCACCACTGCTCGCCCAGGTGAGGCTGGCGTGTGTGCGCCCGAGCTGGACTCGTGCCCTGGGTGGTTCCACCAACCCCGTGCGTAGTTCTCCTGCCATCCGTGTGCCACACCCCCACCAAGGGCTCTCCCGAGGGTGCCTGCAGTCAGTCCTTGGCGGTGGTGCTGCAGGCTGGGAGGGCAGGCAGGGTTCTCAGCATTAGCAAAGGTTGGCAGAGGCCCAGGGCATGGCCGGCCAGGCGCTGCAAGCCGCCCTCAGGCCTGGGCTGCTGATGCGTGATAAGTGTGCGGCCCCGTGACAGGCGGTGTGCTTAACCCTGGTGTGGGGGTCTTCCCAAGTAAGAGAAGCTGCTGACCAGGCCCCCAGGCCAGACCCACTGCTGGGAAGAGCAGATGCCTGGACGTGTCGAACGCGCTGCTCCTAGTGCTCCAGGCACCGGCTGTGGGTAGGAGGCCTGCGCCAGGAGGCTGGTCTCCACAAGGCCCTCGTTCTTCTAGGAACCTTGCACCAAATGTGTGTCTGCAGCACCCCCACACTGGGGCTCCAGTGCGTCCTGGGGGACACTGCACTCCTGAGGAGCTGAGTGGATCCCATGTGACTCCACACAGTGGCCTCTGGGTGCTTCCGCCTGGTCCCCCAGAGATGGTCTTGAGTGCCACTGCCCTTAGCAGATTTTGCTGTCATCTTCTTGCTAGAATGAATCTTGGCGTGGGTTCTCCTGGGTCATGGAAGACGGAGGTCTCGGGGAGCCCTCAACACAAGCAGCCACTTGCTTCTGCCAAATCTCAGATGGTTTTTCAGGAAGAATAGTGGGGCTATGGAAGGTACATGCCTTGCCCCAGACACCTTTTGCAGCCGGTCGCGCCATCCCGCCCCATATGCACAGACATAGCTGTTGCCTAGTCCGACGACATCCAGGCCACTGCTCCTCGTGGCTGAACTGCCACAGCTGCCTAGCAAGAGTCCCTGGGCCCTGTAGAACGATGCCCCTCTAACCATTATCTGCTGCACAGAGAGGGCGCCCAAGGGGCTAGGGGGTGAGAGTCACAGGCGGCCGCCCCGCCAGCTCCTCCTTACCACTGCTTGGTGATGTCAAACATCATGACCACACCGTTGCAGCTCTTGTACACGTCCAGGAACTCGGCATCCAGGGCCATGTCGGACTCCGCCTGGGGACGGGAGGGAACAGGCATGAGACTGGCCCAGGATGGGCCCCACCCATGTGGCCCACAGTCCTGGACAAGGCTGGATAGTTTTCTAATCTGAAAAGGTCACAGGCAGCTCCATTTGGAAACGACATGCTGGAGAGATGGGACAGCTAAACACAGGTTTGCCCCAAAGGGTCTGACAGTCAACCCCAGCCCCGCGGGCAGCTCCCTGAACAAGCCCCTACCCAGGACCTCACACTGATCACAGCAGTGTCTGCCCCAGGCCTCACGGATGACCAAACCACCACTCGAAAAGAGAGGCAGGTGCTGGACTACCAGCGCCCTCGGCTAGATGTGCATTCCGGAAGGTTCCAGTGCCCACAAACAGGGCTGGCTGCAGTGCTGTGGGCAGCCACTCCACCCCATGCTCTAAAGGGAGTGGGATGCACTGCACGGAGGGTGGAGGCCCCAGGTGCGTCAGGCTCAGGTTGGGTTGGCCCCACGTGGCCCAGGGAGAGAAACACGCCACAGCCACCACTGCAAGGTGTGTCCTGTGCTTTGAAGGGCCGAGCCCACTGTGACTGGGATAAAGGTTTGGCGAATTCACTTAAATACTTCTCAGGTCACAAAATGCCAACAGGGGTCAATCCAACATGATGTCTAGTACAGGTGAGCCAGCCACCTCCAAATGCAGCCATGGCAGTGAGGGGTTCCGGAGCAGCTGGGAAGGCCAGCGGCCCCCGTGGCCACAGCATAACTGGGGTGCTTGGGGTCAAAGGCGTGGGAAGTGTTTGGCACCGGCTCACGCACCCCAGGGCCCTGAGCCACTGCTACCTGCCGTGCACCGGGCACTCACCTCCTGGGGGTCGTTCTCCATCTTTAAGCCGTCGCCTCGCTTTTTGCATTTTCCTTATTTAAAAAACAAACAAAATTACGAGGTGGAACCCCTGGGCCACAGGAGGAGCATGGGTCCCCTTGACCACTCAGCCCCAGCTCTGGCGGGTGCCCTGCTCCACCACCCCAAGCAGCCTGCAGCGCGGGCACCCACGAACTCTGGAGCAGCGGGACCTGGGCAAGGCCCTGCTTTTGGCTTTGGGGGCAGGGCTGGGCTGGGCCTGGACAGAAGGTGCTAGGTGGGGCCCATGGGCTCAGCAGCTGCTGGCAGGCTGCGGTGGGATGGCCCACAGCCCTGCACCAGGAGGGTTTGCTGCTGAAGGAAGGGTCTGCTCTCCAGCTCCCCCAAGTCCAGGGCGGGAGGAAGTACAAGGGATATGGTGGGAAAGTGAGGGGCCTCCCTCTGGGGTAAAAGTAGGGAGATGAGCGCACAGACTCTCAAGGCAACAACCAGCATGGGAGGAAAGGAGAGGAGGGCAGGGGTTCCAGCCCTGAAGCGGCCTGGGGAGGCAGGAGGGCAGCTGTGTGGTGTCCACGATCTGGGTTCCCGAGCCTCCGCCATCAAGGTCACCATGGCTCTCCTGACCAATGAGGGGCCATGGCCACCTCCCTCTATCTCCACAATGCTGACCGGAGGAGAAAGGGCTCCAGACCATCCTGGGAACTCTGGGGATCCGTCTTGAAGTCACGGACTGAGACAACAAACAAAACCCCTAAGAACAGATGGGGCTCATGTGTTTAAAACGCCACCTCCACTTTATTCCACAGCTTGTTTCTGAACTGCTCACCACGATGGGACCCGGTTGGGGGTCAGCCCCTCCCTCACAAGGTACAGGAGACAGAACCAACCCAGAGCAGCCTGCCTAGTCCGGCCACAAAGGGCTCAGCAGAGACCCCAACACACACACAGCACAGCACTGCTGGCTGGCTGGGGCCTGTATCCAGGAAGGATGCCCACAGCCTAACCAGCAGCCCCCTGGGCTAGCCACTGAGGTGGGTCAGATCTACTCTGGGGAAAGCAGGCAGGGCTGGAGGGGAGCCGGGCCCTGGCTGTCCAGGCGGAGGTGAGGGATGTCGGCTCACCTTGAGGCTGCTCCATTCAGCCTCCCTCCTGGCAGCCTGCCCCGTGCAGCCCCAGCTGAGCCTGATGGCCTCACCTTCCTCTTACCCTCGAGAACTCACCAGGTGACCATGAGGCCTCAACACCCTCCACTGGATTCCCCACTAGCCGCCCCGGCTGCTGTGGGCGGTGCTCACACCTTGCACAGTGGGCACGGAGTCAGGGTGGCGGTTGAAGGCATGCCAGGCCCCGTCATAGAGCTGGGGGGACCTTTCCCTCCCGAGGGGCCCTGGTTTAGGTTGAGTGAGACTCCCCGGTGGGTGCTAACAGGTGATGCAAGGGTACACATGCAACCCCAGAGGAAGCCCAGCACTGGGCCGGGCGGCCTCTGCACCCAAAGGCCTCCACAGCAGCCCCAGGCACGACAGGCCACCAGGAGGGGGTCCCATCCTGAGCAGTGGAGACCACACCCATCACAGTGCCCAGATACGAATCCCACTCTGGGCAACCCTGTCTACGGGAAGCCTGTGCCCACTCCACACACGGGCAGAGCCAGGGAGCCGGAGCTGGAGGGAGGCACAGGAAATCTCTGTAGCTCCAAAACAGAACCTGCCCCGGATGGGGGAAGCATCCCAGAATGGGAGTCAGGGCAGCCCCGCCTGAGCCACCTGGGGGCCACAGGCAGATCTAATAGCTTCCCCTCACAGTGGGGACGGGGACAATGACGGGGCAGTGGGTGGCCACCTCTAACACCAGAGACCACGCAGAGCTCTGAGAGACAGCATCTGGAACACCAGGTCAGCAGGGGCCACACAGAGTCCAGCGCAGCACAGTGGGAGCTGCAGGGGCCCAGCACCCCTGCAGGAACTGCATGAGAACCCGTCTCTGACCCCCCATGGCCAAACCCACCCCAACAAAACACAGGTGGAGGAAGGGGAGCATGCGCCATCCAAATAGACACCATCACACAGTGGAGGAAGGGGAGCATGCGCCATCCAAATAGACACCATCACACAGAGACCGCGACTGCCTTTCCAGCAGAACCTCGTAACGAGGCCACAGCCAGGCCTGCGAGACTGGGGCGTGCATGTGGCCAGCCCTGCACACACCATACATGCCCACAGACCACGGGCCCCGGGGAGGGCTGTGAGCTCCACTCTGAGGACTTAGAGGAACTCGTGACCTTGTGGCTGAGGAGGAGACCAACGATGTCGAGGACACCCCGGGGGCTGCTGCAGCCCTCCCATGGCTCCCAGAGTGCGGGTCTGTGTGGCTGGGGATCCCTGGCGGGCACACATCCCTCTAGACAGCCTGTCTCCGGAGCGCAGGAACTGGGTCCTCGGCTGTGGGCATGGGGCCACCTGGTGCTGGATTGCTCTGCCAGGCAGTGCAGGAAGGCTCCCAAAATAGCACCCCAGGCCTTGGGGCTCAAAGCACACCCCCGGCCGCACCTGCCACCGCCGTGCATGCCGTCACTCAGAGGCGGGAAGGATGCTAACTAAAGCAGCAAAGCATGTGGTGCCACAGGAGGGCTGTGCTGTGCCGCGGGGTCACCACTGGATGTGGAGGGAAGCAGAGCAGCAAGACCCTGGGCACCGTCTGCGAGGACAGTGGGTGATGCATGGGCACCGGGGGAAAGAAAGGAAGCCTCTCTGCACAGAGCACACAGTCCCAGAGAGAAGCAGACACAGAACAGAGACACCTCACCTTTGTCCACCACATCCCAGACTTCAACCTTCACGATGTCATCCGTGGCTGAAACAGGGAGAATCCTAAGATTAGTGCCCAACATAAAGTTCCCAGGGTGGCACAAAGCGGTCAAGCTGGTGTGGTTGTCTGTGCGCCACAGGCACCAGCTCCCACCAGGACTTCTGAGTGTCCAGAAGCCCAGGATGTGCCCTCCCAAGATGACCACACAGCGGCTCCTTCAGGCCTTCGCTCAGACATGGCTTCAGCGACAAACTGAACGCACGGTATCTCCCTCTGCAGCCCCAGTCCTGGGCACCGCCCCTCCCTCCCCGGCCCCGAACCTGGGCACAGCCCCTCCCTCCGGGGCCCCGATCCTGGGCACAGCCCCTTCCTCCCCGGCTCCGATCCTGGGCACGGCCCCTCCCTCCCGGGCCCCGATCCTGAGCATGGGCCCCTCCCTCCCAGGCCCCGATCCTGGGCATGGCCCCCTCCCTCCCAGGCCCTGATCCTGGGCACGGCTCCCTCCCTCCTCGGCCCCGATCCTGGGCAAGGCCCCTCCCTCCCTGGCCCCGATCCTGGGCACAGCCCCTCCCTCCTGGGCCCTGATCCTGAGCATGGCCCCCTACCTCCCTGGCCCCAATCCTGGGCACGGCCCCCTCCCTCCCCGGCCCTGATGCTGGGCACGGCCCCCTCCCTCCTGGGCCCAGCCCTCTCCCTTCTGGGCCCTGATCCTGGGCACGGCCCCCTCCCTCCCTGGCCCCAAACCTGGGTCCCTCCCTCCAGGGCCCCAATCCTCAGCATACTGGAAGGTGACCCTCCTGGCTGGGTGGATGTCTTTGTTTTGCCCATAGTCTCCATGAGAGCAGGTGCGCTCCTGCTGACGGGTGTGAATGAACGGGCCCACCTGTGTCACCTTCTCCTGACCCTGTTTCTGCATCCAGTGACTGACCTCTGGTTCACTTTGAGGGAGTAGGATGTAAGTAACCACTGAGGGCGGAGGCCGGACTCTCCCTTCGGAGCCACCTGACAGGCCCCAGGCCTGCCCCATGCTACACCATCATGGCTGGGCCTGCTGGTGCCGCCCGCTCCTCCTGAGCGCCCACGACTGTGCCCTATTGTGGGGCATGCTGGGGTCTGGGGGAGCGGATGGATGGAACCTCCCGCCCACCCAAGGATTCCAAGGGGAAGGGAGAACCAGAGGGGAGAGGCACACCCAGGCCCCTCACACCACCAGGCATCTGCACACCAACCACATCCACGTAGCCTGAACAGAGGGGCATAAACGCTGCCATCAGCCTCACCCCAAACCAGGAAGAGAGTGCGGTGGCAGGTAGAGCTTCTGCGCGCTGGCCCTGTGGGCTCTGTGTCCTGTCAGCCCAGCACCACCCTCCCAGGCCCTAGAAAGCAGCAGATGCCCAGCAACTCCACGGCTGTTCTGCACAGCAGTCCAGGCATCAGCTGTCACCATGTGGCAGCTGAAACTCATCTTTGCCTCCCACTAGTAACCCACTAGGTTTTATTTTTTTTGCAGTGAAAAGGAATGGTATTTAAAACAGCCCTGGCTAAGCGCGGTGGCTCATGTCTGTAATCCCAGCGCTTTGGGAAACCAAGGCAGGTAAATCACATGGTCAGAGTTCAAGGCCAGCCTAGCCAAGATGGTGAAACCCGTCTCTACTAAAAATATAAAAAATTAGCCCGGTGTGGTGGCAGACGCCTGTCCCAGCTACTCAGGAGGCTGAGGCAGAGAACTGCTTGAACCCGGTTCTAGTGAGCCAAGATCTCGCCACTGCACTCCAGACTGGGCACCAGAGCGAGATTCTGTCTCAAAAATAAACAAAGAAAAAACAGACCAACCAACAAACAAAAAACAGCCCCAAGGCTTTTTGCTGTCAGGATTCTGAACACACAGGGCAGCTGCTCTGCCTCCCACAGCACGAGCCTTGGAGCCACCACAGCTATCACCTCCCCCACCTTCCCGCATCTACCCAGGCCCCAGCACCCAACTGAGACCCTGGAGAGGGGTCTATCCCACCATCCAGCCCACCTCACTGAATCTTTTAGTGACACAAACTTTCCGCAGGGGCAAGGCTCAAAGGTCTTATTACTGTTTCTGGTGGTAGAGAAGATGTGGGGCTGGGCCCAAGAAAAAATACCATGTGCACCAAGAGGGCACAGGCCAGGGAGTGCTCCTCGGAAGGTACGTCCTTTCAGTCCCCCAGGCGCCCACGTGCTCACCCATCTGCGGCCAGTCGTCCCAAGCCGAGCCTCCCAGCTCAGCGGGGCTTCATGAAGCTCACTCAGGCAGCAGGGCGATCCACCCCAAAAGAGCCCCCAGAGTTCACTCCGGGACCCCCACGCAAGCAGGGTCCCTCACAGACAAGAACTCTTTGGGGAGACCCCCTCTGGGGAACGCATCTCCCAGGAACCAGGGCCAAGGAAGTGGAGGCCTGGAGCCCGAACCCCGCGAGACGCCCGCCACACTCACTCTTGTAGCTCCAGTGGATGCTGGTGACCTGGATCTCCTGCGTGGGGATGTACTCCTCCACGAACGGCCGGCCCTGCAGGCGGTGCCACAGTGCTGTCTTGCCCGTGTTCCTGTCTCCCCGGATCACTATCTTCACTGGGGGTGCGAAGAGTAAAAGAAAAGGCAAATCAAACGAACTGAATCCAAGTTGCAGCTTTAAGAGCAACTACAAAGAGAGCCGGTTCTGCTGCCACCTGTTTTATCTTTCTTGCCAGAGTCAGACCCAGTAGACCGGCAGGCAGGGGAGGAAGACCATGGGTGGGAACCATGGCGACCTCTGCCATCAAGAGGACACCTGGCGGCTCACAGAACATCGAAGGAGACCGGGGCCCAAGGGGCAGCTGGGGGTCCTCCTGGGCTGCGGGAGGCCACAACCCGGGTCAGGCTTTCTACTTGGAGGACATGGTTCTGCCCTAGAGCCCACCCCTGGGAGCCCTGGGGACCCTCAGGGTCAGGGCCCGCCGCCTGCGGAGCTCGCCACAGCACCCCAGGCTTCCGCGGATTGCTCCTAACCAAGTTTTCTGCAGCCCTGGTGTCTTCAATGCACAATTCTGCAGAGCATGGGGCTTACATCCCAGCTCAGGCACATGTGTGCGCTGGGTAGCCCCGGGCCTGGGCCTCTTTGCTCCAAGGCTGGGTTGGAGAGACTACTGCCCAGCTTGTTTTGAAAATGTGACCGGGGAGGGAGGGCAGATGGGAAGGGAGTGCGAGGTTAGCAAAGGCAGGAGGTGGCTCAGAATGGGTGGAGATGGGGATGGACCTGGCACCTGACTGGACTAAGAACAGACAGCCTGCGGAGGTGTTGGAAGAACAGGATGGAGAATGACCGAGAAGCTGTGTGGACGCAGCAGCCAGCAATGAGACAGCTGCCCTCGGACCTGGGCAGACCCCGAGAGCTTCTCAGACAGGTCTCGGTGAGCCCACCACAGGCACGCGGGAGAGCAGAAGCCCTGGCCGTCCTCCACGTTTCCATGAGGGGAGAGCCAGGGAAGGTGTCGGGAAGGGAGCCGGGTGGCAGGGAGCAGAGGAAACCGAGGAGCAGGTCTGCAGGCTCCTCCCACTTCCCCTCGTCTCAGGTCTCCCGCCGGCTCCCTTCGGTCAGGTCTGCAGGCTCCTCTCACTCCGGCAACTCCCCACCAGGTTTTCTGTCAGGGGGACCCCACCCTCCCAACACGGAGGGCGCCTGGCCTCGAAGCTCCGAGGGGCCCTGGGCTGTCCCTGTGGCCCACCCGGCTCCTCTCTCCTGGCCCAGTTCCCTCCTCCTAACTCAAGGCACCTGTTTCCACAATCATTTCTTTTCCCCTGAAGCTTATTCAGTTCCTCATCCATTCTAGGTAGCTCAACGTGCCAACTTGCAACACCTCTGGTCAGATTTCATGTGCCAGCCGCCCTGCGACAAAGCCACCAGAGGGGACCCGGGAGCCCTCAGGGCCACGGTAGCGGCCGCACACGCCGGGGGAAGCCAGGTGGCTCCGCGCTCCTCCTGGCCGAGCCCGCCCCGCACAAGGCGGGGCCCTGTTCCCCTCCCTCCCCCGCGGAGGACTTGGAGACAGAGGCCGCCCGCAGCGCCCCCAGCCCGGCGGCCCAGCCTGTGGCGAGCACAGCAGCCCCAAGCGGAGCCGCAGGTGCTCAGCGCAGCCGGGAGGGAGTCAGGGCCCCCCCGAGACCGGCAGCGGCGCCCTCCCTCCTCCGTCCCGAGGCAGGAACCCGGGCGCGGCCCACAGCTCTGGGCTCAGATTGGCGGCCGCCGTCCCCACATGAGCAGCAGCCCAGGCTAACAGGGACTGCCCGGGCCGCGCACGCACAGCCTCGCCTAGGCCCGCGAGAGAACGGCGGCGCCATCCACGTCCGTCCCGCGGCCTGAGCGGCGGCCCACTGGCTGTGCTTTCCGGTGCTTCCACATGCGGTGGTCCCGTCTCCGGTCTTTCCTGGGGGTGGGGCGTTAGCAACACGGAGAGCTGAGACGTCCCAGGGACCGCCCGTCTTCCCGCGGCCAGAACCAACGCGCTCACGTCCCCGGGTCGCGGCGTCTTGGCTCCTCAACCCTACGCATCAGAAAATCCCCTCCCTTCATTTTGTAAAACTGGCACATGCTCTTTGTAAGGAACAAGGTACACAAGCGCAAAAATTCATGTGAACAAAGCCGCCCAACGCCACTGCCGGAAACCTGCTCTCATGAACGTGCGGAGCTCATTCCAGGCATCTGGGCCGTTTTGCGTCTCCAAAACGTCGGAGTTAGGGTCGCACAGAATAATTTCTCTCGCTCAGCGATACGCACTTAAGGCTCCTGCAGGTCTCTCCACGGCTTGAGAACATCTTTTCAGGACTAAATAATGTTCCACCATCGGGATGCACGGAGTTTACCCATTCATCTAGCGAAGGACGTCTTTCTTGGCCGCACTTTTCCTTGAATTTCCATTGATATTTTTCTCTTTTCGTAATTTACATTATTTGAATACTGCAACACTCACACTCAGCCTCTATTTTTTTTCATATCATTACCTGTCATTTTGCTGCGAGATTTTCCCTTTATTTTCTAAACCTTCCTTTGATTTTTGCTTTTCAAAAATTATTTGCTTTTCAAAAAAAAATTTTGCTATTTCAAAAATTGGCCAGGCACGGTGACTCACGCCTCTAATCCCAGCACTTTGGGAGGCCGAGGCGGGCGATCACCTGACGTCAGGAGTTCCAGACCAGCCTGGCCAACATGGAGAAACCCTGTCTCTACTAAAAATACAAAATTACCCGGGCATGGTGGTGGGCACCTGTAATCCCAGCTACTCAGGAGGCTGAGACAGGAGAACTGCTTAACCCCAGGAGGTGGAGGTTGCAGTGAGCTGAGATTACAACACTGCATGCCAGCCTGGGCAAGAGAGCAAGACTCTGTCTCAAAAAAA
>NW_016810868.1:1391664-1395539 GCF_001698545.2 Rhinopithecus bieti
AAAAAGTATTGTTTTTACAAACAGGGTCTCGCTGTCACCCAGGCTAGAGCCAGACCAGTGGCACGATCCTAGCTCACTGCAGCCTCAATCTCCTGGGCTCAAGTGATCCTCCCACCTTAGCCTCCCAAGTAGCTTGGACTACAGACACCTGCCAGTTAGTTTTTTTTTTCTTTTTTTTTTGAAGACGGAATCTCACTCTGTCGCACAGGCTGGAGTGCAGTGGTGTGATCTTGGCTCTCTGCAACCTCCACCTCCTGGATTCAAGTCATTCTCCCGCCTCAGCCTCCCAAGTAGCTGGGACTACAGGCACATGCTGTCATGCCTCATTTTTTGTATTTTAGTAGAGACGGGGATTCACCATGTTGCCCGGGCTGGGCTCGAACTCCTGAGCTCAGGCAATCTGCCTGCCTTGCCCTCCCAAAGTGCTAGGATTACAGGTGTCAGTCACCGTGCCAGGCCTAGTTTTTTTTCACTATGTTTTTCGTAGAGAGACGGGGTCTTGCTTTTTGTCCAAGCTGGTCTCGACCTCCTGGGCTCAAGCAGTCCTCCTGCCTCAGCCTCCCAAAATGCTGGGATTACAGGTATAAGCCATGGCACCAGTGAGGATGGTCCACATTAATCTATGTTCCTTGAGCCTTTAGGTCCAGAGAATTTCTCTGAGTCTGCAGTAACCCTTCACATTTCCACCTGTTCTCTTTCATCTTGAAGTATATTCTGCATAGCATCACTGTAGCTGCGGCAGGTAGGACTATAGCTAGAGCGGCTTTCTTATGGTTAATGTTTACCTAGTGTCTTGTTTCCAACTCCTAACTTTCAACCTTTCAACACCATTGCTTTGGATGTATCTCTTATACACTACATAGCCAAATTAAAGAAAAAAATCCCTCGAATCTCACATTCTTTCGAGCTGGTGAGTTCTGTTTACTGACAACTGCTGCTGCCATGTTATTTTATGATTTTTAGTTCCTGCTCTGGTTCACTCGCACCTCCCCCAGCCTTCTATGCCTTTGATTAAAGCAGGAAAAGGTGGTTTTCAGAAAGTATTCTTTCTGCCTGGTATTTATTTGTAAGATTTACAACCTGTTTCTACACTTTGAATGGTAACCTTAAATTTTCAACGCTCCATCTGCTGCAGTAAAGTCTGAAGTTAACACATCTCTTTCCTTTCTTAATAATAATAATAATAATACAGAGATCTCAATGCCTTGACTGTCCAGCTTCACCCTGGGCTGTGTTACTTCTGGTAGTTTCTTCTTTTCTATTCCCTATATAAATCACGATCACCACTGATTTAACATAACCAACACTGCTTTTCTTTTCTTTTGAGATGAAGTCTCACTCTGTTGCCCAAGGTGGAGTGCAGTGATGCAATCTTGGCTCACTGCAACCTCCACCTCCCAGGTTCAAGCGATTCTCCTGTCTCAGCCTCTCAATTACCTGAGCCTACAGGTACATGCCACCACGCCCGGCTAATTTTTGTAATTTTTTTAGTAGAGATAGGCTCTCAGTATGTTGGCCAGGCTGGTCTTGAACTCCTGACCTCGTGATGCACCTGCCTCGGCCTCCCAAAGTGTTGGGATTACAGGTGTGAGCCACCACGCCTGGCCCACCAAAGCTTATTTCACTTTCACCACATATTTACCAGTTTCTTTGTTTACCTTTGCTTTTTTTTTTTTTTTTTTTTTGAGATGGAGTCTTGCTCTGTTGCCCAGGCTGGAGTGCAGTGGCGCGATCTCAGCTCATTCCAACTTCTACCTCCCGGGTTCAAGCGATTCTTGTGCATCAGCCTCCTGAGTAGCTGGGATTACAGGTGCCTGCCCTCACACCCAGCTGAGTTTTGTATTTTCAGAAGAGACAGGGTTTCAGCATGTTGGCCAGGCTGGACTCAAACTCCTGACCTCAAGTGGTCCACCTGCCTCGGCCTCCCACGGTGCTGGGATTATAAGTGTGAGCCAGCGCCCAGCCCTATTTGCTTTTTGAATCCCACTCCTGTCTTTCAAGCTCAACTCCACCTCTCTGAAGAATAACCTTCAGTATTTATTTCTACAAGAGCCTTTGCACAGTGAGCCTCAAGCTTCGGCTGAAATGGAGCCAGTCACGTTGCTCTGAAGTGCTCATCAGGCAGAGACCTCAGCCCACGTCGGCCCCCCCACAGCCCGCGCCGGCCCCCCTCAGCCCCATCGGTCCCCTCAGCCACAGATTTGCTGTGAGCTGGTCACCAGTTCACCACATGTTCCTCTCAGGGAAGTCTTTTGTTCTGGTTGCATCGAAGATGTTTACTTTTTAATGTTTTGAAAATTTCCAATGATGTATCTAGCTGTGGATGTTTTTTAAACTCTGGACTTCTTGGGAGCTTCCTGTATTTCATGAACTCTGGAAAATCCTCAGTTTTCCCTTTCTCCTTTCCTGCTCTCTTCTCCTGGAACTTGTACTGGACATGGGTTGGCGTCGCCTCCTCCCTGGGCCGTACATCTCCTCCCGACACTGCTCCTCTCTTCAGCTGGGTTAGTGCTGCTTCTCCTGTCTGCTGACTGATTTAACTGTTAATGACTATGTTTTTCATTTCTAGAGGTTTTCATTCTCTTTCTTTTTCAAATTGTCTACTCATGGTTTTTTCTATTAATGTTTAATTTATAATTGACATAATAATTGCACATATTATGGGCATCAGTCTTGACTAGTCTTAAGGTTGCTTCCTTTTACGTCTTTATCAATTTTAACATACATTTGTTTTCTATTATCTTCAGATTTTGAGAATGAAGTGTCTTTTCTCTCCCTTGAAATGAAATTTACTCCTTTTAAAAGCTAATTACCCATATACACACCTACTATATAGCCACAAACTCTTTTTTAAAAAAGCTAATTACAAGAAATCCTGCAACATCAGAAATAAAACAAGTAAAATAGTCTGGCTTAATTATTTTAAAAAATTAACCCCCCCCTTTTCTTTTTTTATGAGACGGAGTCTCACTGTCACCCAGGCTGGAGTGCAGTGGCGCAATCTTGGCTCACTGCAACGTCCACCTCCCAGGCTCCAGCAATTCTCCTGCCTCAGCCTCCTGAGTAGGTGGGATTACAGGCATGTGCTCACCACACCCAGCTAATTTCTGTTATTTTTAGTAGAAATAGGGTTTTGCCATTGTTAGCCAGACTGGTCTCAGACTCCTGACCTCAAGTGAACCACCCACCTCGGCCTCCCAAAGTGCTGGGATTACAGGAGTGAGGAACCATGCCCAGCTTAACCTCTACTTTTAAGTTAAAAAGTTAGGCTGGGTCGGGCGCGGTGGTTCACGCCTGTAATCCCAGCACTTTGGGAGGCCGAGGTGGGCGGATCATGAGGTCAGGCGATCGAGACCATCCTGATTAACACGGTGAAACCCCGTCTCTCCTAAAAATACAAAAAAATTAGCCAGGCGTGGTAGCGGGCGCCTGTAGTCCCAGCTACTTGGGAGGCTGAGGCAGGGGAATGGCGTGAACCCGGGAGGCGGAGCTTGCAGTGAGCTGAGATCCGGCCACCGCACTCCAGCCTGGGCCACAGAGCGAGACTCCGTCTCAAAAAAAAAAAAAAAGGCTGGTTCAAGTGGCTCTCTCTTGTCATTCCAGCACTTTGGGAGGCCAAGGCAGGTGGATCACTTGGGCCCAGGAGTTTGAGACCAGCCTGGGCAACGTGGTGAAACACTGTCTGTACAAAAATTACAAAACTCAGCCAGGCATGGTCGTGTGCACCTGTAGTCCCAGCTACTCGGGAGGCTGAGGTGCCAGGATTGCTTGAGCCAGGGGGGTGAAGGCTGCAGTGAGTCAAGACTGTGCCACTGCACTCCAGTTTGGGTGAAAGGGCAAGACCCTATATCAAAAAAAAAAAAAAAAAAAAAAAA
>NW_016810868.1:1398413-1416251 GCF_001698545.2 Rhinopithecus bieti
GACCCTATATCAAAAAAAAAAAAAAAAAAAAAATCAAATCAACTTCAGAATCCTTTTTTTCTCCTGCTGGTCCCTTGATCTTGGGTTTTGTTTTCTTTTTTTTTCTGCTTAATTTCAGAATCTTAAATGTTGGCTGAAATAAGCTGACTAAGTGATTCACCTGGAAAACCTTTAGGATTCATCTAAGAAACGCTAAGAAGCCCTGTACTTAACCTCATGGTAAACCTCCTCTTTTACTAAATGGGATGTGAGCACAATCTCTGTTCTAAGCCTCTTTTAGAAAATACCATGCAGAAAACACAGAGCTCGATTTGAGGCCCTGAGCCCTTCTTACCCTGATTCAATTTGACTCCTTCACTTTCCTGCAAAATATGGAGTCATTTTCTTACATTTCCATACCAAGAGGAGCTTATGATTTATCTCAGATGCACGAAGGTTTAACTCCTAAGCAGGCCCTCTCACGGTGCCAGCACATCTCCTACGGGGCCCACTATAAGGGCCCAGCCGCCTCCCCACCCTGACAGCCTGTGCTGCAGCTGGTATAGCCATGCCCTGCTTCTCTCCCACTCTGCACCCTGCAAAGATTTCCTATCCTCAGCCGCTTCAGACTACTTGGTGGCGAGGCAGGTAAAAACCAAGGTGACCTCAAGAAAATGGCTGCTCCCCCAAAGGAGGCAGAAGGAGGAAGTGAAGATGAGGAAATGTCAGAAGATGAAGAAGATGATGGCTGTGGAGAAGAGGCTGTCACACCTCAGGAGAAAGGCAAGAAGGCTGCTGCAACCCCAGCCAAGAAGGTGGCAGTTTCCCCAACAAAAAGGCTGCAGGTGCCACACCCACCAAGAAAGCAACTGTCACTCCAGGCAGAGCAGTCGCCACACCTGGCAAGAAGGAAGCCATACCAGGCAAAGCATTGGCAGCAGCTCCTGGCAAGAAGAGGGCACCCCAGCCGAGGGGGCAAAGAACAGCAAGAACACCAAGAAGGAAGACAGCGATGAGGAGGAGGATGACTCTGAACCAGCAGTGATGAAGGCAGCAACGGGTGCCCCTGCCTCAGGGGATGACAACGAGGACGATGAGGATGATGCTGAGGAAGATGGCTCTGAAGCAGCAGTTATGGAGACAGCAGCAGCCAAAGGAAAGAAAAGCTTCTACGAAAGCTGTTCTTGTGAAAGCCAGGAGGATGGCTGAGAATGAAGACGAAGAGGACGATGAGGACAAGGACGAGAGTGACGAGGACAAGGACGAGGGTGACGATGATGAATTGGATGAAGTGATGAAGATGACGAAGAGAAGGAAGTGTCTGTCAAAGAAGCACCCGGAAAATGAAGGAAATGACCAAACAGCAGCTTCTGAAGCCAAGAAACAGAAAGTGGAAAGTGCAAAGCATAGAATCAACCGCGTCTTTTTTTTTTTTTTGAGACAGGGTCTCACTCTCTCGCCCAGGTTGGAGTGCAGCGGCACGATCTTGGCTCACTGCAACCTTCACCTCCCAGGCTCAAGTGATTCTCCTGCCTTAGCCTCCTGAGTAGCTGGGATTACAGGCGGTTACCACTACCACCTGGCTACTTTTTGTATTTTTAGTAGAGACGGGATTTCACCATGTGGCCAGGCTGGAGCACCTTTCAATCTCTGTTGGAAACCTCCACTTTAACAAGTCTGTCCTGAGTTAGAAACTAGTATCCACGGGCCAGGCCCAGTGGCTCACGCCTGGAATCCCAGCACTTTGGGAGGCCGAAGTGGGCGGATCACAAGCCTGGCCAACATGGTGAAACCCCGTCTCTACTAAAAACACAAAAAATTAGCTGGGCGTGGTGGCAGGCGCCTGTAGTCCCAGCTACTCAGGAGGCTGAGGCAGGAGAATGGCGTGAACCTGGGAGGCGGAGCTGAGATCGCGCCACTGCACTGCAGCCTGGGCGACAGAGCGAGACTCCATCTCAAAAAAAAAAAAAAAAAAAAAAAAAAAGAAGTGTTTGAAGATGCTGTGGAGATCAGATTAGTTAGCAAGGATGGGAAGTGTAAAGGGACTGCTTATATGGAGGTTAAGACAGAAGGTGATGCAGAGAAAACTTCTAAAGAAACTCAGGGAACAGAGATTGATGGCCGATCTATTTCCCTGCGCTGTGATGGAGAGAAAGGTCAGAATCGAGACTCTACAGTGATGCAAAGAACAGCACTTGGAGTGGTGAATCAAAAACTCTGGTTTAAGCAACCTCTCCTACAGTGCAACAGAAGACACTCTTCAGGAAGTATCTGAGAAGGCAGCTTTTATGAAAATGCCTCAGAACCAAAAAGGCAAATCTAAAGGGTGTGCATGCATTGACAGAGTTTGCTTCATTTGAAGATGATAAAATGGCTTTAAATTCCTATAATAAAAGGGAAATTGGGGGCAGAGCAAACAGGCTGGAGTTGCAAGGATCACCTATTGCCAGAAGCCGGCCGTCTAAAATTGTCTGTCAAAGGTCTGACGACACCACTGAAGAGACTTCAGTCATTCGACAGCTTTGTTGGGCAAGGGTAGTCAACAACTAGGAAACCGGATGATCCAAAGGCTTTGGCTCTATAAATGTCAACAGTGAGGAGGATGCCAAACCTGCCAAGGAGGCCACGGAAGATGGTGAAATTGAGGGAAGCAAAGTAACTTGGACTAGGCCAAACCTAAGGGCAAAGGTGGTGATGGAGCTAGAGGAGGCTTTGGAGGATGAGGTAGTGGCAGAAGCCGGGAAGGCTTTGGAGGGTGAGGCAGCTTCTGAGGACGCAGCAGTGACCACAAGCCACAAGTAAAGAAGACAAAGTTTGAACAGCTTCTGTCCCTCTGTCTTTCCTACTCCCATTTGAAAGAAAGGATGCTGGGGTTTTTACTCTGTTACCTGATCAATGACAGAGCCTTCTGAGGACATTCCAAGACTGTCTACAGTCCTGTGGTCTCCTTGGAAATTTGTATAGATAACATTTCAAGGGTAATACCTTCCTTGTTGGTTTTGACTGGATATTCATATAAACTTTTCTTTTTTTCTTTTTGTTTTTTAAGACGAAGTCTCACTCTATCGCCCAGGCCAGAGTGCAGTGGTGCAATCTTCGCTTGCGGCAACCTCCGCCTCCCGGGTTCAAGTGATTCTCCTGCCTCAGTCTCCCGAGTAGCTGGAGATTATAGGCATGCGCCACCACGCCCGGCTAATTTTGCATTTTTAGTAGAGATGAGTTTCACCATGTTGGCCAGGCTGGTCTTGAACTCCTGACTTCATGTAATCCGCCTGCCTCAGCCTCCCAAAGTGCTGGGATTACAGGTGTGAGCCACCGCGCTCGGCCTGCTAAGTCCCATTTCTAAATTCGCACCAATGTCTACTTGGAGAGGACTCTGGCTTTCGAGTTCCTGGGCCCAGCCGGTATCAGAGCTGCGCAATAATGCTCAACTCAGGAGCAACGCGACAGAAAAATTCGGCACCAAATAAGCTGATATTTTGTGTCCAATCACAGTAGAAAGGGACAGACCAATTCAGGCAACAATCTTTCTTCCAAATAATTTCAAATAATTTTCCAAATAATTTTATATGCAAATAATTTCAAAATTGTGTAAACCAAAATTAAAATCCCAAGGCCTGCCAACCATCTGAATGGACTTCCTCTTCTAGGCCAGGGCCGTCCAAATTTCATCTGAAAGACTGGTTCAGGCCATTATGGGAAGAGGGGAGTCAGACATGCCTCATTATGGCCTCCTCCCTTCTAGAATTCAGGAAAAGCTCACCAGCATTTAACATCAATGCTGACTGTAAGTCTGATAAGAAACATAATCTGGCTGGGCGCAGTGGCTCACACTTGTAATCCCAGCACTTTGGGAGGCCAGGGGGTTCAGATTGCTTGAGCAGAGGGGTTTGAACCCAGCTGGGCAATGTGGTGAAACCCTGTCTCTCTGAAAAATACCAAAATTAGCTGGGTGTGGCGGTGCAAATTTTTTTTTTTTTTTTTTGAGACAGGGTCTGACTCTGTCACCCAGACTGGAGTGCCGTGGTGCAATCTCGGCTTGCTATAACCTCCACCTCTTGGGCTCAAGTGATTTTCCCGCCTCAGCCTCCTGAGTAGCTGGGATTACAGGCACCTACCATCACACTCGGTTAATTTTTATAGTTTTAGTAGAGACGCGGTTTCGACATGTTGGCCAGGCTGGTCTTGAACTCCTGACCTCAGGTAGTCCACCTGCCTCGGCCTCCCAATGTGCTGAAATTACAGGCATGAGCCACTGGCAAAAAAAATTTTTTTTAAACCTACCTCTGACCTGGAAGCTCCCACTTCAAGTTGTCCCGCCTTTGTGGACCAAATCAATGTATATTTTAAATGTATTTGATTAATGTCTCACATCTAAAATGTATAAAACCAAGCTGTGCCCTCCAACGTGGGCACATGTCCTCAGAGTCGCCTGAGGGCTATGTCATGGGCCATGGTCACTCATATTCAGCTCAAAAATAAATCTCTTCAAATATTTGACAGAGTTTGACTTTTTTTTTTTTTAATCAACTATAGCCCAATGTCTCATTCGCATTTTCATTCTAAAACCGATGGGTGTCCTGGGCCTCTGCCAGGCCGCTAGTGACTCTGAGCAAATGCAGGGCCCAGGAGGAGGGCCCAGACTCCTGGAAACCGGCAGCAATTCCTGGAAACGCTCACCCCCAAAACCCTCAACTCTGTCTTGCTCACACTGCTGGTCTGTTACCCTCTGTAAAATATTTGAGAAAATAAATACTAGAAGGCCAGGCACAGTGACTCACGCCTATAATCCCAGCACTTTGGGAGGCCGAGGCAGGAGGATCACGAGGTCACGGGGTCAGGAGATAGAGACCATCCTGGCTAACACGGTGAAACCCCGTCTCTATTAAAAATACAAAAAATTAGCCGGGTGTGGTGGTGGGCACCTGTAGTCCCAGCTACTCAGGAGGCTGAGGCAGGAGAATGGTGTGAACCCCGGAAGGAGAGCTCGCAGTGAGCCGAGATCACACCACCGCACTCCAGCCTGGGCGACAGAGCGAGACTCCATCTCAAAAAAAAAAAAAAAAAAAAAAAAGGGAAGAAAAGAAATACTAGAAACTTTCTAACACAGAAACTCAAAAGTTTTAAAACTGCATGTTATTCAACTATAAAGACGACATCTTTCTAAAATGTAATTTAGGTACAAATCCAAATTTCTCTCAGTCTCACCACCTTTCATTCAGTTCTAGGAGATCATAACCTGTTCTCCAAGTACTGGAGACTGGCTTTTCTCCTCTGGAAGGACCCCATTGCCCTTTTTAGTCACACTCGCCCAGGACCACGCAGGGGTGGTCCTGGTGTGTAAGGTGGACCTCGCCCAGGACCCTTGGGGAGCCTTTTCAGAAGGTGAACAGTTTCCGGGTCCACGCCTAATTTCCCAGGGACTAATACTGAGCTTAGCCAATATTACAAGCAATAAAATTAAATAAAGGATCCAAATGCAGAGCATAAAGACTTGCGTAAACTCAGTATTTTAACTCAATATTCTCTTCTCCGAATGCCAGATACAAAGTTTCAATTATAACACATTTAAAATGAGCTTTTATTTTTATTCAAAATGTGCCGCTTTATTTTCCTTACCAGACAGCAGAGCACTAAGCAGGTTCCAGTCACGTGACTTCTTCAGCGGGCCCCCAGGCTTCCACAGGAGTCCGGGAGCTCCGGCCAGAGGAATCCTGAGATTGCAAATAGTCAAGCCTTCTCCCCAGCCACAAGTCCCTTTGATGCTTGGGTTACTGAACACAAACACAATGGATAATTTGTCTTCAACATAATCCATTTCTGTTCCTAAACGTGTTAGCTGCGCTTTCTTTCCGATGAGCACTCTGACTCCAATTTGAACTTCATCAAAATCTCCTTTGTCTTCGTATGCTCTAGAGTATAAGAAAGGCCCATACGGCCCCTGGTTCGGACACCAACTTATTTTTTTAAATTTTTTTTTTGTATTTTTAGTAGAGACGGGGTTTCACTATGTCGGCTAAGCTGGTCTCGAACTCCTGACCTCGTGATCCGCCCGCCTCGGCCTCCCAAAGTGCTGGGATTACAGGTATGAGCCACCGTGCCCGGCCCGGACACCAACTTTCATACCTAGATGCTCAGACTTATCTTTAAGAAGTTGTTTCATCTTGCTTACTGCTGAAGTTGTCAGGGTGAGGGCGGCCCAAGTGGTCTGCAGCTTCCTCTTGCTCACAGGCCAGACAGTGGCCGGGACTAAGAAAGGCAACATCTTCACTGTCCTCCTGGACTAACTCCAGTCCCTACGGCCAAGAACTACGGCCCATCTCCGTGGACACGGCAGGAGAACTCATGAACTTGTTTTTAAACCTGCACAAGAGTCTTTCTGATCATTAGTTCTTAAAATCCTACATTACCATAGAAATATCAGGGAGACGATAAGGCTCCCCTTAAAGTGACCAAAAAACTGGACAGGCGTAGTGTCCTAAAATCTCATAGAAACATACGGAAATGGCTAAGAGGGAAACAATGCCAAAGCAGGGAACCACATAAAAGCGTTTAAAAACTACTGGGAAAGAGCCTGCAAAACGGAACAACTCAAAAGAGGTCGAGGACAATTTACATAATTTATAACAAAGGAATGGAACGTCCCAGGCGCTCAGGTCCGTAAATGACTCCTTAGGAGGAATGAGCTGTCTCCTACAATCGCAAGTCAGCCCGTGCCTTCTGGAGCTTTTCTAGATACGTCCCTTACAAATGCTTCCTTAAAAAAAAAAAAAACCAAAAAGACGAGAATGTGTGGCGTAGCTATTATGCCTTCCAACTCAGTAGGAAGTCAACAAAGAAAAATCCCGTTGAAAGCGCTAAGGCCGGCAGGTTTCCCCGCACCTCCTCCAGGTGAGCGGTGCCTGGGGCTGGCCACCGTGGAGAGTCGGGGACGTGGCGCCCCGGGTCAGCGGGCCCTGCTTGGCGTTATGTAATCACCCCCGAGCCGGGCAGCCCCGCCAATCCCGGCGCCGCCGACCCGCTCCACTGCACAGCGCGGCGGGAGCGACACGCGGCAGGCGAACGCGGCTGGGAAACGACCCCCGGCTCCGGTGACGCGAGGACCCGGCCCCGGCCCGGCCTCTCCTCGCGTCCCCTGGCCCGCGCCCCAGCTCCCGAAGCCCCCGGCGGGTCCAGCGCACCCCACAACCGGCGAGCAGACGAGACCGACAGCCACCACCGCGCGGCGCTCCGGGCAGGGCCTGGGCTCGGGGACCCGCGCGGCGCTCCCGCGCCCACCCTGGCCCGCCGTACTCACTGTTGTACTGCACCCCCTTGGCGAAGCGCCTCTGCAACGCCTGGTTCATGGACTGCAGCCCGGCGGGGATGTTCTTGTCCCGGCCCGGGGCCTGCTCCGACCCCACTAGCTTCTTCAGGGCGGAAAACATCTTCCCGCTTGGACGTCCCAGCCCGGGCGCGGCCGGCGAGCTCAGCGGCGGCGGGGAAGGGGTGCGACTCGCACCATGTCCCGGCGGCCCCGGTCCCCCCGGAGGCCGGAGCCGGCGCGGTCAGAGACCGGGGCGCAGCCTCGAGCGACGACTCGGGAACCTCAGCGGCGGCTGCTCCGCTCCGGCCCCCGCGCATCCTGCGCGCCCTCTCCGGCCGTCAGGCCGCCCACTTGGCGCCGGCTCCGGACGCGAGGGGCGCGCGGCTACAGGGCGTCGCGAGGGCCATGGGGCACGGTGCGCGCGGCCGGCGCATGCGCAGGCGGTTCTGGCGCGCAGTTCCCGGTCCGGGCCGCCTCCTTCCTTAGAACCTCTCCGAGAATCCTGCGTGCCCAGTGCGCCTCTCTGAGACCCCGGTCGCCCCAGCGTCCGCAGCAGTCCTGGAAAAATGTTTATTTGTGTAACAAAGCAGGGAGCGGGGCGGCGTGGCTACTTCTTCTTCTTCTTGGCCGCCTTGAGCTTCGCATCGATCAGCCGCTGCGCCTGCCTCTTGATCTCGGCGCGCGAAGGGACGTAGCTATGGTCCACGTCGGCGAACTGGAAGGTGTCTGCGGGCGGAGGCAGCGGCTTGCACACGGGGCTAGCTCACCCAGGCACAGCCGCCCGACCCGCCTATCACCCCCGCCCTCTACAGACCCGGGCCAGGTGCCTTGCCCCAGGGACAGCCCCAGTGTGCCGGGAGGACTCAGCGCAGCCCATCCTCAGCGGCTCACACTGCCCTGCTTAGCCTTTCCCGCGGAAACCCCAGTGGAGGCTCTGGCCCAGGCCTTCCCCGCCCTCCTCCCTGCTCCAGCCCTGGTGCCTCTCCTGCGGGCCTGTCTGGCATGTCATGCTTCCTCCTTTCGGAGAAATTAATAAGGTATTTCAGTGGCTTTAGCCTCCCCATGGCATCACTAAGTCACCTCCATCAATTGAAGTCCTGCAGGTACAACTGATGCACCCTGTAGCCCCGCTGTCCCTCCAGGATATCCCGGTGGGATGGGAGCCAGCGCCACCCCGACCTCTGTTCCAGCCACCCGCCTGCAGCCCGAGCCCCAGCTCCGGAGCCTGTACCGATCATATCCTCCTCCCGGTCCTCAAAGCTGATCCTGGTGTTGTACTTCTCCTTCAGAGTCGAGGACTCCAGGGCATCTCTCACCTTTGTGTCGCCCTGCAGGGCAAAGCCCCCTTCAGCCGTGCAGACACTCTGAACGGGGGGCTGTCAGCTTTGAGGGGACGTGGGCTGTGCAGGTTCCTCCCAGCCCGGGGCTACCTCCTCGGTCCTGGACACCATCTGCACTCTGTCAGCCAGGTGTGTGAGCTTCCCCTCGCAGTACGCCAGCTTGCTGTTCAAATCGAGGGTGTCGGAGGGCACCACTTCCTTCTGTAGGCCGGGAGGAGGGTCTCATCTCCCCTCTGGCCCTGCCCAGGGACCCTATGTGTGGCAGCTCCGCCTCACTCCCCGTACCTGGGTCGCAGGCAAGGTGATGCCCATTAGCCGGACATAGAGGTTGTCGATGCCCGTCTGGATGGTCAGCAGCAGCTTCTGGCCCTTGGTCATGTTGCTGTGCGCGAGCTGGAGCCTCTCTTCTTCCTCTTTTAGCATGTCTGTCATCTTCTTCTCAATGGACTTGAAGCTGCAGAAGGCAATAGGGACACAGCAGTGAGGGGCACAGGCCCGAGGGCCATGGTGGGCCACCCAGGAGCCTGGTCTTGAGTTGGGTTCTGTGCTAGAGTCAGGGACTCAGAAGCTCGGGTGTGTGCAAGTCCCCCGGCCCCTCTGTGGGACACACAGGCTTGTTGGCAGTGGGTACACTCCCAGCTCCCAGTCTGGCTGCAGCCCAGGGGCCTTCATGAGACCGTGGTGGGTGACCCGCAGCCCCGGAAGCCCGGGGCACCTGATGGAGCTAGGCTGCTGGCGGAACTTGAGCACGGCCTCCTCCAGCTCCAGCTGCTTCACCAGGGCCTTCAGCTGCAGCCGCCGCTCCTCACAGTCCTCCATCTGCAGCTCCAGGTTCTCCTCCGTGTTCCTCTGGGCCAGGAAGCGGCCAGCGATGTCCTGGCCATTCCAGGGGAGAGAGAAGCAGGTATGGGCCAGGAAGGTGGGCAGAGGGGGCTTCACAGAACTGGTTTCTTCTGGGCCCCTCCCAGAGGCTAGTGCACTTTCTCTGCACTCATTCACAAGTGTGATCACAGCTCACTGCAGCCTCAACCTCCCAGACTCAAGCGACCCTCCCACCTCAGCCTCCTGAGTAGCTGGGACCACAGGTGTGTGCTACCACACTCAGCAGGGGTGAAACGCTTTGTGGGTGTCATTGCACACGACCCTCATGGCAGGCAGAGAGAGTAAATAACCTCGTGTAGAGATAAGGGGATCATCACTGAGGGACACTGTGTCACTCAAGTCACTTGTCTGACAGTGGACAAGCTTGTGTCAGGGCAGTGGTTGGGAACTCAAGGCCTGATGATAATAAATGCAGATGGGATTAAGATAAAAGGATTTGGGGCGGCCGAGGGGGCTGCCACTTTGTGTGTCCATTCCAGAGCACCTGCAGACCCCAGCCCAGCTCAGCCACCCTCCTGCCATGCTCTGGGAGTGCCAGGGGCATTACCCAGATGTGAGAGGCTCAGCCACCCTCCTGCCATGCTCCGGGAGCGCCAGGGGCATTACCCAGATGTGAGAGGCTCAGCCACCCTCCTGCCGTGCCCTGGGAGTGCCAGGGAGCATTACATAGATGTGAGAGGCTCAGCCACCCTCCTGCCATGCTCCGGGAGCGCCAGGGGCATTACCCAGACGTGAGAGCACCGTACAGCACTTTTGACCTTCTCCACCACAGCAGTCACGCCCGCCTGGTATTCCATTTCCGCTGTGGAGGTCTCTTGTCTCCTTACTGGCAGAGCAGAAGGGAGGGGCAGTCAGCATGCAGGGATGGCTCAGGGGCTCTGTGTAAGACCATCAGACACCTCTGTACCTACCCAGCTGTTGCGGAGGCCACCCAAGGTACGGGCGTCCTTCAGAGGTGCCTGCTCCCCTACCTGCTCCCTCCTCAGTCCAGCCCTGCAGGGACCCCCCAGGCAGCCCCAGAGCAGAGGCGGACCCGGAATAGCATGGCACTGTGGGCCCAGTGGTACTTCTCAGAGGCAGCTTAGGGGTCAGGTTGCTCATCCTCTGCCGTCACTGGGGACCGGGCCCTTGGGTGCTGGGGCCAGCATCTCTGAGGCCACATTTGGCTGCAGGCTCTCAGCCTCTCGGGGGGAGAGGCAGGGACCTGTCCTTCCCTTCACCCTGGCGACTGCATGTCACACCTGGCCTCAGGCTGACCTGATCCCTTGGCCCGAGCCAGTGCCGACCTCTCCTTGGGACCCTGGCTGGGGGGCAGGTAGGGAGCTGAGCGCTTACATTTCAGGGTCTCCATGCTCATCAGGTTGGAGGGGAAGTCCAAGTCCATCTGGCCCTGATGGGAGGTGGGAGCGGGGAAGGGATGAGACATCCTTGGCAGGGAGTGGGCCCAAGTGGTGGCCCTGAGCCTGTGTCCACCCCGCTGTTGTGGGGACGGGCAGCTGGCTGGGCCCTGGCCTGGGGCTCACCCGGCGGTACTTCTCGCTGGTCTCCTTCGTGTGGATCTTGTCGATCAGCTTCTTCTGCTGGTTGAGCCGGTTCTCCCTTGCCCTGCGCTCCTCGATGAAGGACGCCTCCCTTTGCCTCATGTTCCTCTGGGGACACGTGGGTGGGCACAGGGTTGGGGAGCTGTCTCAACAAGGCCCCTCATGGCACTAAAGCCAGCGGGCAGTTGGCCATCCTCACCTTACTAGACTTCGGAACTGCATCCCCGGCCATTGGCCACACTGTCTTCCTAAACCACTCATGGCCATGCCCGTGGCCCCTCAGCTCAGGACCCTCCTTGCCCATGCCTGTCAGAGCATGTGCCAGCCCAGACACTCTGCTGCCCTCCAGCCTCTGGCCCCTAGCTGCCTCCTGGCCAGGTCCATGTAGAACTCACAGAAGTGGATTCAGCCTGCCTGAAAACAGATTCATCCTTTTCCCCAAAACCTGGCCTCTTCCAGCATGCCCTTGAGTAACTAAAACCACCATTTGTCCACCCTTGCTCATGCATCCCAGACACTGCTCTCACCCTCGCCACTCAACGTTGCCAGTGCTTAGTGGGGTTGCCTCTTGAGGACTTCTCGGCTCCGTCACTCCTGGCCACCCCTTCACCACCCCAGGCCTGCCTAGGTGATCAACGCTTCCGCTCTGGCACCTTCCAGTCCCCGCAGCCTGAGCGCACCCTTTCTGAAGCACAGACCTGGGCACATCTTCCCTCCACCTCCTCCCAGGGCTCCAGGTCAGTCCTTGGGCCCCCGGCCCAGCCACCTCCATGGACTCCTGGGGCCTGTGCCTCTGCAGCCTTCGCTGCCCTGGCCACACACTGCTGCCTGTATCACGCCCCTCCCGGCCCAGGGCCTTTGCCCAAGTTGTACCTCCTCCTCCCTAGCCTTGGCCACCCCCGACCTTTGCGGGTTCACTCCCTCAGCCCAGCTCGAGCACTGCCTCCCTGGAAAGCCATCTGCTACCCCACCTCTCTCTGCCAAGCTGACTTAGGGCTGTGTGGCGTTTCTTCATGGACTATTGGATGAGTGCCACCCACTTCAGGAGGATGGGGCCTGCCTGTCCCGGTCCCTGCTGTATACCCAGAGCCTTGCAGGGGCCTTGGCACCGACTGGGTGAATTGGTGACCCCCGCCCTGGCCCAGCTAATTCTCCCTCTTCTCTACTTCATGGCTCCTGTGCCTGGTGGAACCTGCTCTGTCCAGTGGGTGAGCAGAGCAGGCTGTCCGGGCTGGCCACTGGATCCTTCCAGGGATTGTAGGCAGTGTGGGCGTGGGGGTCTCCTGAGGGTCCCTGGCCAGGAAGACACAAGAGAGCCAGCCCTGGAGGGCCCCCAGCCCTGGGCCCTGAGCTCACCTTGACCTCATCCGTGATCATCATGGCGTCTTGGGACATGATCTTCATATCCGACAGCTCCGCGCAGTAGTTGACCACGAGGTTCTGCAACTTGTCCAGCTCGATGGGGTATCCTGCCAGCACCTGCGTTAAATGAGGTTCTCTTGTGGCCCCTAGAGTGGGCTGCAGTTGTCCCCAGCTTTCATCTCCAGACTACGAGCCCTGAGAACAGTGACAGCTTCTGCTCTGTGGCCCTGGTCACCTCCCCCACTCCCCACTGGGCACAAAGCGGATGAAAGGAAGTGTTTCACAGGGAGTGGGCAGTGCTGGGCTGGTGCACTCTTCCACCACCTAGGGTCCAGCAAGCCAGAGACACTGAAAGAGTTTGTGATGAAATGGTCTGCAGAAAAGGCTAACTCCGAAACCCAGGGAGGTTTGGGGCAGCTTTGCTTTGAAGTGAAGCAGAGGGGCTCAAGACGTGGGCTAGGCCGGGCGCAGTGGCTCAAGCCTGTAATCCCAGCACTTTGGGAGGTCGAGACAGGCGGATCACGAGGTCAGGAGATCGAGACCATCCTGGCTAACACGGTGAAACCCCTCTCTACTAAAAAATACAAAAAACTAGCTGGGCGAGGTGGCGGGCGCCTGTAGTCCCAGCTACTCGGGAGGCTGAGGCAGGAAAATGGCGTAAACCCGGGAGGCGGAGCTTGCAGTGAGCTGAGATCTGGCCACTGCACTCCAGCCCGGGCGACAGAGCGAGACTTTGTCTCAAAAAAAAAAAAAAAAAAAAAAAAAAAATGGGCCGGGGGGCAGAGAGGATTCTAGGCCAAGGCAGCTTCTGACCAGCTAGCTTGGCTGTGTGACACTGGGAAAATTACTTAACCTCTCTGACTGTCCCCATTTGTAAGATGATGGCGCGTTCAGCAGCTTGCTGTCAGGACGAATTGAGAGTGTGAAAGGAATTATTTAGCCCAGAACCAGGTACATATGTGCTCAGGATGGCTTTGCTATAGTATTTTGTTTTCAGTAACTACAAATATAGGCCGGGCGCGGTGGCTCACGCCTGTAATCTCAACACTGGGAGGCTAAGGCGGGCGGATAATGAGGTCAGAAGTTCGAGACCAGCCTGGCCAACATAGTGAAACCCTGTCTCTACTAAAAATACAAAAAATTAGCTGGGCATGGTAGTGGGTGCCTGTAATCCTAGCTACTCAGGAGGCTGAGGCAGGAGAATCGCTTGAACCCAGGAGGCGGAGGTTGCAGTGAGCCGAGATCGCACCACTGCACACCAGCTGGGGCAACAGTGTGAAACTCCATCTCAAAAAAACAAAACCACAAGTGTAGAATCTTCATTTTTAAAAATATGGATGACTATGGGAATTATTGTTTGTTTTTTCCATTGTTCTGAGACTGCATCTTGCTCTATCAGCCAGGCTGGAGGGCAATGGTGCAATCTCGGCTCGCAACAACTTCTGCCTCCTGGGTTCAAGTGATTCTCGTGCCTCAGCCTCTCGGGTAGCTGGCATTACAGACGTGCACCACCATGCCCGGCTAATTTTTGTATTTTTAGTAGAGATGGGGCTCCACCATGTTGGCCAGGCTGGTCTGGAACTCCTGACCTCAAGTGATCCACCTGCCTTGGTCTCCCAAAGTGCTGGGATTACAGGCATAAGCCACCATGCCCAGGCCAGGAATAATTATTTTTTAAGTGTGTATGTTCTAAAGAGAAGAAGGCGCTACCAGGGGCACAGAAAGCACCCAGGTGAAGGAGGGGCATGGACAGGGGTGGGGAGAGGGGTGGGCCCAGGAAGGATAGAGGGGCAGGGCTTCCAGGTGAGCCAATAGGATCAGGGGCCAAAGCAAGAGGGACAAGCAGAGGATGGAGCTGAGAGCCACCTGGACTGGGACCACAGCAGGAAAGAGCTGCGATGCCACCTCATCCACCACTCTCCTAAAGTGCACTGCTGTCACCTTCCCGGAGCATGGTTCCCCAGAGCTCCCCTCTGCCCAGTCTTAGGGTGAGGGTGTTTAGGGAGCTTCGCCTGCCCCCTTTTGCAGCTGGCTCTCGGCCCCGTCCACAGGTTGCTCCTCTTAGCATCTCCTGTGCTCTCGTTCCCCATCTACAGTCCATCTGGAGCAGGTTCTGCTTTGTGGCAGCCCGAGGGGCGGTGTTCAGCCTCCCATGAAGGGGGTCTTCCCTCACAGTCGGACTGCTGGCTGCCCTTGGCCTCGTCTGCAGGGAACAGGGCGGGTGGGCTGGCTGGGAGGGCAGCAAGCCGTGCTTACAGGCCCAGCGGACCCTCAAAGGTGCAAGGACTTTCTGAGGGTGCAGGACCTGTTTCTGACTCTCAGAGGCCCAGGCAATGAGAAAATGACGGGCAAGATACAAACAATACTAAATCATTTGATACATGCAAGAAAGTCCGAAGAATTCTGATACACCCCACGATATGCTGTTTTGGAATAGCTAAAAATGAAGTTTAAAAAAACGTTTTCCACATGCCTTGGCGTCCTGCGTAGCCGGTGCTCCAGCAGAGCTCCCTCTCTGGCGGGTGCAGGGTGGCTCCGCCCCAGGACGCTCCCGCCCCTCCCAGATCCCAGCCCCGGGCCCCCGCCCTCCCCGGGCCGCTGGGCTCACTGTCTTCAGATAATCCAGCAGGTCCAAATACAGCAGGTGGATGTTCTGGCTGGTGATGATCTTGATCGTTGTCTTCTCGATGTTGTTCTCCAGCTGGCGGATGATCTGGGGCGGACCGAGGGCGCAGTGAGAGGGCGTAGGGACCGGCCGCCGGATGGTGTCGGGGCTGGGCTTTCTCCAGAGGGGGTCGTGCTCTCTTAGCCCCGCCCCTCCATTGAGCCCTCCCCAGTGGACCCGCCCCTCCCGCGAGTCCCGTCCCCCAGTGGCTCCGCCCCTCCCGTGAGCCCGGCCCCAGCGGACCCCGCCCCGCCCTCCCAGCCCCGCCTCTCCACCTGCAGCAGCCGCAGCTCCTCCTTGCTGGCGTCCGGCTGGCTCCGCAGGCTGGCCAGCTCCAGCTGCATGCTCTCCAGCTTCTGCCCGCGCCGCCGCACCAGGTGGATCAGTAGGTTGTGCATGTTCACGCGGTCGAAGACGTACTTGCGCAGCTTCTCCCGCGCTACCTGGGTCGGGAAGGGCACCGCCCGCTCGTGGTTGCGCAGGGGGCCGCCATGGAGCTCGCCAGCAGGTGGGCCGGTGGAGGCTCATGGCAACCCCCACAGGGACCCTGGGGCTGGGCACCTGCTCCGTCCCTTGTCGGCTCCGCAACATCTAGTGGGCGGGGTGCGCTGGCAGGGGTGGGGAGGGTTGGGTCTCGAGGCCCCTCCTGCCTGGTTACCTCCATGGTACTGCGGCAGTGCGCCAGTCGCAAAGGCAAGTTTTTCCCGCAGGCCTTGGAGATGGTCCACTGGTCATACTGCGGAGCGGCGGCGGCTGAGCTAGGGCGGGCCCTTTGCTCACCCGCAGCCGCTGGCCCCTCCAGGCATTCTCCCCAGGGCCTCTTGTATCCCATGCTAGCCCAGTAGCGAGACCCCTGCTCTCACGAGGAGCAGGGAGCCACGGGACTTCATCCTGGCCATCCAAGTTCAGAGGCGACGTGGTGGAGGGGTGTGCAGAGGAGGGCTCAGGTGTCCCCTAGCTGGCCGGAGAGCTAGAGGGGGCCCCTGCTGCAGGATGTGGGCTCACAGAAGCCAAGCCCTCCGGGGTGGGTGGTGGGGAACCTGCCCATCGGATGCTGGGGTGACTGGAGCCCAGGGCACGGGTCCTAGCAGAGCCCCTCCTCACATGCCCCCTGGATCCAGAAAGATTGGGGTGGAGGGGAGAGGAGGTGCCCGCCCTCCGAGTGTGTGTGTGTCCTCAGCTCCTGCCCTGCTTCCCAGGCAGAGGGGAGGGGCGGCATTTGTGCACCTTCTTGGCCAAAGCCCAGTCCTGGGCCCCGCGGCGGATGTTGCTGCGCAGGAGGGCCAGCGTGGCCTTGTTCTGGTCGGTATTCTCTTTCACTCCCTGGATCTGGAGTGCCCGACACTGCTCTGTGGGCAGGTGGAGGGGACACAGTGGCCAGGATTGGGCCAAGGGCCTGGCCTGAAATCCCCCGGGGGAGGCTCGCATCAGGGAGGCCCCAGGGTCCAGGGGGACGCCACCTCCATGGCCAAGATCCCTCCTCCCGCCCTGTCCTTGGGGACACCGCTCCACTGCCCAGCAGCAGCTGTCTGAAGGGCTCTCAGTGGACAGGTGCGGGGAGGTGGACGAGTGGGGAGGGTGAGGCAAAGGAGAGGGATGGCAGGGTCCTTTGGTCCCTTCTGGATCTGCTGCCCATGGAAGTAGGCGGGTGTTTTCCTGTCCCTTCTGGCTTTGGAGCCCGTGTTGCTCTTATGCTCACAAGTCACCTGGAAGCCCCACTCTGATTCAGTCCCTCCATGCAGGTGCCTTTGATCCCTTCTCCCAGCTCTGTCAGGGAGTGGGCAGTAAGGGGTCTGTTTGCTCCTCCATGTCCTGGATTGTCCTGGTATTAAAACTAAAAGTCCTAGGCCGGGCGCGGTGGCTCATGCCTGTAATATCAGCACTTTGGGAGGCCGAGGTGGGCGGATCACCTGAAGTCAGGAGTTCGAGACCAGCCTGGCCAACATGGTAAAACCCCATCTCTACTAAAAATCCAAAACTAGCTGGGCGTGGTGGTGTATGTCTGTAGTCCTAGCTACTCAGGAGGCTGAGGCAGAATTGTTTGAACCCGGGAGGTGGAGGTTGCAGTGAGCTGAGATTACACTACTGCACACCACCTGGAAGACAGAACGAGACTCTGTCTCAAAAAAATAAATAAGCCGGGCATGGTGGCTCATGCCTGTAATCCCAGCACTTTGGGAGGCTGAGGTGGATGGATCACCTGAGGTCAGGAGTTTGAGACCAGCCTGGCCAAGATGGTGAAACCCAGTCTCTACTAAAAATACAAAAATTAGCCGGGCGTGGTGGTGGGCGCCTGTAATCCCAGCTACTTGGGAAGCTGAGGCAGGAGAATCACTTGAACCCGGGAGGCAGAGGTTGCCGTGTGCTGACATTGCACCATTGCACTCCAGCCTGGGCGACAGAGTGAGACTCCATCTCAAAATAAATAAATAAATAAATAGGCCGGGTGCGGTGGCTCAAGCCTGTAATCCCAGCACTTTGGGAGGCCGAGACGGGCGGATCACGAGGTCAGGAGATCGAGACCATCCTGGCTAACACGGTGAAACCCCGTCTCTACTAAAAATACAAAAAAAAAAACTAGCTGGGCAAGGTGGCGGCGCCTGTAGTCCCAGCTACTCGGGAGGCTGAGGCAGGAGAATGGCGTGAACCCGGGAGGCGGAGCTTGCAGTGAGCTGAGATCTGGCCACTGCACTCCAGTCTGGGTGACAGAGCGAGACTCCGTCTCAAAAAAAATAAAAATAAATAAATAAATAAATAAATAAA
>NW_016810868.1:1416914-1423314 GCF_001698545.2 Rhinopithecus bieti
CCTGTAGTCCCAGCTACTTGGGAGGCTGAGGCAGGAGAATGCCGTGAACCCGGGAGGTGGAGCTTGCAGTGAGCTGAGATCGCACCACTGCACTCCAGCCTGGGGGACAGAGTGAGAGTCCATCTCAAAAAAAGAAAAGAAAAGAGACACAGAGACAAAAGTATAGAGAAAGAACAGTGGGCCCAGGGGACTGGCACACTCAGCATGCAAGGACCTGCACCAGCCCCGGTCTCTGAGTTCCCTCCGTATTCTCTGATCATTATTTTTACTCTCTTGGTGAGGGGAGTGTAGCAGGGCAACAGGTGGGGAGGTCAGCAGGGAAACATGTGAGCAAAGGAATCTGTATCATGAATAAGTTCAAGGAAAGGTGCTGTGCCTGGATATGCACGTAGGCCAGATTTATGTTTCACCTTACACAAACATCTCAGTGTAGCAAAGAGTAACATCTCAGTGTAGCATCTCAGTAGGCCAGATTTATGTTTTATGTTTCACATTACACAAACATCTCAGTGTAGCAAAGAGTAAAGCTGACCGAATGGGAAAGGTCAGCTTTACACCGAGACATTCCATTCCCAGGGATGAGCAGAAGACAGAAGCCTTCCTCTGATCTCAACTGCAAAGAGTCCTCCCTGTTCACTCCTCCTCAGCACAGACTATGGGTGTCGGGCTGGGGGATGGTAAGATCTTTCCTTTCCCACAAGGCCATATCTCAGGCTGTCTTAGTGGGGGGAAACTTTGGACAATACCCAGGGCTTTCTCGGGCAGAGGTCCCTGTGGCTTTCCGCAGTGCACTGTGTCCCCGGTTAATTGAGAATGGAGAATGGCGATGACTTTACCAAGCATACTGCCTGCGAACATATTGTTAACAAGGCATATCCTGCACAGCCCTAAATCCATTAAACTTTGATTCAATCCAGCACGTTTCTGTGAGCACAGGGTTGGGGCTAAAGTTACAGATTAACAGCATCTCAAAGCAGAACAGTTTTTCTTAGTACAGATCAAACTGGAGTTTCTTATGTCACCCTTTTCTACATAGACACAGTAACAATCTGATCTTCCTTTTCCCCACAAAAAGTTGTGCACCCAGAAACCCCCAGATGGGCAAGGGACACTGGTCACGGTGCAGGCTCACCCTGGAGCCGAGTGATGGTCTTCAGCTCCTGGGTCTGCTCCTCCACGTCTGTCTCGCTGTGCCTCCTCATGGCTGCCCTCAGGCTCCCCCAGGGACCCTGTGTGCCTCAAAGCTTCCTTGGGCTCAGCTGGCTCAGAGCTGCCACTCAGCTTGTCCCCAGAACCTCAGCCCATTATGATGAGAGCCAGGATTCTCAGTGCCTGGGCAACCCTGGAATTGCAGGGCCTCCCTGCCCCATTCTGCCCCCAGCCACCTTGGGGTGGCCTCCAGATGTGTGTCCTAATTGAAACAGGTCTCCTGGCAGCTGCTTGAGGTTTAGGAGCTCTGCCGGGCGCCTGTGCTGCTTTCTTTGAGGGGGAGGTTTGTGATGCGTTGGCAGCACCAGCACTCCACACCTGCACTGGGTTCCCTGGCCCCTCCCATGCCACACACCATCCTCCACAAAGCAGCAGGATAAGCCCTGCTAAAACTGTTCTGAAACTGCCTTACGGGACCTCCCTCTGCACCCCCCACCTCCAGCCCCAAGTCCAAACTGCATGCCCTGGGTAACCTGGCTCTTGGGACACCCCCACCTTATCTCTTCTGACTTCTGTCCCTGACCTCTCTGTGCTGCCTGGAGCCCGCACTACTTCACCCCCACTTTCCTTTGGGAATTACTGGGTCTTGGGTTCATGTGTCACTCCAGAAGGGGTAAGTTCTCCATCTCTGCACCCCCTCCACCCTTCCCTTAGAGGGGAGTGCCTGGAGCACCAGGCAGCCTGGAACTCTGTGGGGTATGCATGAGATAGGGTACTTCCTCCCAGCCTTGCCTTAGTAGGCTCAGGCAGCTATAACAAGGTGCCACTGACCAGGTGCGGTGGCTCACACCTGTAATCCCAGCACTTTGGGAGGCTGAGGCGGGTGGGTCACCTGAGGTCAGGAGTTTGAGACCAGTTTGGTCAACATGGTGAAACCCCACTTCTACTAAAAATACAAAAATTAGCCTAGTGTGGTGGCAGGTGCCTGTAATCCCAGCTACTTGGGAACCCAGGAGGTGGAAGTTACAGTAAGCTGAGATCACGCCACTGCACTCCAGCCTGCATGAGAGAGTAAGACTCCATCTCAAAACAAAACAAAACAAAACAAAACAAAATCAAAGCACCACCGACTAGAGGGTGTGAGCAGCCTGGAGGCTGAGGGGCTGAGATCACAGGTCAGCGGGCTGGTGTCTCCTTAGGTGCCTCTCCTTGGCTTGCAGATGCTGTCTTCTCTGTGTCCTCACGTGGCTGTCCCTGTGTGTCTATGTCCTAATTTCCTCTTCTTATGAGGACACAAGTCCTGTTGGGTTAGGGCCCACCCCAGTTACCTCATTTTACCTTCATGACCTCTGGAAAGCCCCTGTCTCAAACACAGACATGCAGAGGTACTGGGGGTCAGGGCCTCAAAACAGGAGTGTGAAGGGACCCAAGCCCGCCCGACAATGGCCTTCGCTCATGTGCTGTCACATAGATCCCTTCCCTTTCTGGTCACTGTTTTTGGAAAGCCAGTCCAGGCAAACTCCAGGTTCTGCCTTCTCTCCCTCCCACCCAGGCCTTACCCTCAGGGTGCTGGGATGTCCTGCTAAGGGTGTGGTTCGCTCATCTCCCCCTTGTTCTTGGGGGCTAGGCTTGGAATCTAGCGAGGCAGAGCCTACCTGCTGTCCTTCTTCCTCAGATGTAAAACACCTGAATTTTAGTGGGTGCATGGCTGCCCAGAACACTCTGCCTTCCTGAGCATCCTGGCACTGGATGCACCTGATGACTTTGTTCAGGTCAACAGAGTGAAAGCAGCAGTGGCAGGTAAGCTGCCCTCTCTCTTCCCTCTTAAATGAGATCAAGACACAATGGCCGAAGCTGGTGCAGCCGCCTGGGGCCATGAGGCAGATTTGGGAACAGAGGCCACTACAGCAGGGAACACACTGAAATGAGCCTGGTCCCTGATTCCCTGTCAACCCTGGACCACTCACTTGTACTTTTACATGAAAGAAAAAATAAAGCTCGGCCAGGCGCGGTGCGCGGTGGCTCACGCTGTAATCCCAGCACTTTGGGAGGCTGAGGCAGGCGGATCACCTGAGGTTGGGAGTTTGAGACCAGCCTGACCAACATGGATAAAAATACAAAATACAAATACAAAATTAGCTGGGCATGGTGGCGCATACCTGTAATCTCAGCTACTGGGGAGGCTGAGGCAGGAGAATCGCTTGAACCTGGAAGGCGGAGGTTATGGTGAGCCGAGATTGCACCATTGCACTCCAGCCTAGGCAACAAGAGCAAAACTCCATCTCCAAAATAAATAAATAAATACAAATTAGTCAGGCGTGGTGGTGGGCGCCTGTAATTGCAGCTACCTGGGAGGCTGAGGCAGGAGAATGGCTTGAACCGGCGAGGTGGAAGTCGCCGTGAGCCGAGATCGTGCCATTGCGCTCCAGCCTGGGTGACAGAGCGAGACTCTGTCTCAACAACAACACAAAAAACAGAAAAATAAAGCTCCATCTTGCCGAAGCCACTGTCACCTTGAGCTTCCTGTCACTTTGAAGGCCAAGTAGGTACTCAATCAACTTTCTTTCCAGTGCCTGGCAAGGTGAGGCGTGGGGGCTGAGCTGGGTCTGGGGCAGCAGGGACCATGCTGTGGGCCTTCAGTGCTGCGGGGAAGCCAGCTGTAACCCTGATGGACTTATGGAGGAGGTTCCGTCTGGTCTCCACCTCTTCTTCCTCTTGGGGCTCCGGGCTGTGGGCAGACTTGCTCACCCAGAAGCTTTCTTTCTGCACAGACACGGCTACAACAGGCTAGCTGTGCCTCTGGGGAGTGACTTCGGCTAACAGACGAGTGGGGAATGACAGGCAGGTGGGCATGACCCACAAGCTCCCCCTCTCCCAGCAGCCAGGCTCTGGCCAGCCTAGCCCCTTTTGCTCTGCCTCTACATGCTAAGTGCTGCAGAGGCAGACCCCCATACAGAGAGGCTGTGGTGGTGTCACGCGGCCTACAGGGCTGGTGCAAACATCTAATTCTGGGGTTCAGTGTTGGGAACTTCCTTGTACACCCTCAGTATGTAACTTGCATATGATCCTCATATATCAACTGTAGGGTAGTAAAGATGTCATGTGACCTGTCATCATCTTACCCTCCTGGTTTGTTTTTCACCTGCTCAGGTAGAAACTTGGGTGGAGAGAAGGATAAGCCATTTATTAACCCCACACCCCTAGCACCAGCTAGCACAAGTCCTAGCACCTTGGACTTGTCACAGGTGCAGGGGCTAGAAAGGGAATGACAGAGTGCACAAGCCCCTTCTACCCCATGCCCCCTAGGTGGTGGCCCCCAGACACACCCTCTCTGCTGGCAGTGCAGACCATCGTCCCGATACCCTAGACGAGAACCACCACCTAGAGGAGAGCCTCTTCTGCTCCAACTTTCTGGGCAGGTCCCAGGCTGGGGCAGCCGCCGTCTGCAGAGGTTTATCAGGCCTGGCCACGCATGTGGACAGAGGATATGACTGGGGTACCCTAGGGTGTGGGGAGGGTCAGCCTGGGGTCGGGGGGCATGAAGGCTGTGTTCCAGACTCCTACTGCCCCCAATCCTCTGTGCCCCGGCCGGAGCTGTCCTAGCTTCGCCGATCTGTAAGAGGCAGAGAGAGACAAGCTCGAACCACATCCGTTGTGGCTTGGCATCACTGTGCCCATTTAATCATGGCAGAAACTGGGTTCCATAACAAGGACAACAGGCAGTGGGGGCCAGGCCTGGGTCCAATGCAGGGCTTCTCAATCCAGCCTCACTCCTCTTGGGTGCCCCCGTGGCTGCTGTGGCCTTGCCACACCCCTCACTCCACGCCCTTCCTCTCAGTCTTGGGGCACTCCAGCCCCTCTTGGTTCATTCTCCTGCAAAGGGAGATCTCCAAGATCTGTCTACTGCGCCCACCCCCAGCTCCAACCCTTCTGGGAGTCACATGCTGAGGAGACCTGACCAGAGGAAGGGACCTTGTCTAGCCTATCACGTGGGGCACCCAGGCTTGGCTGCCCAAAACACTGGGCGCTGGAGCTGTGGCATTCACTTCTCGCTAACCCCCAGGCTCTCTCACCTGTGCTCATGTCTTTGGGGAGCTGCCCGGTCTCCAGGAAGAGCCAGAGATTGCTGCATTTCTTCGACTCCACTCTCGTCACCCCATAGCTGGCCACAGAGCCTGCAACTGTGGAGCAGGAAATGGAAGAGGGCTGGGGCCTCTGTGCTTCTCAGGATAAAAGAAGCCGGCACAGGCTACTTCCTGACAGATGGGGTGGGTGGGCTCAGGTGGGGCTCCCGCGAAGACCTGGGGCTCCATGTTAGAGTCAGGAACGCAGAACCACAGCCCCAACCCTAGCAGAAACCCCTCAAAGAGCCCAGGCAGGGGCCCTGGAGTACCCACCCACGGCCACTAGTAGGCTCCACTGGAAAGGGTATGGAAACTTCCTCTGAATGAACATCTGCAAGCCAAAGGCCATGCCGGTGCCTGCAAAGAGCCGAGGTCCCCATCAGCCTGTACCCGGGGCTGGCCGGGGCCCACCGGGCCAGGCCCCTAGCACCTGCGGGCAGGTGACTTGGCGCCCCCTGCTGGGGAGCCAGCGCCGGGCAGGAGAGTGCGTTCTCTCCCAGCCGCAGAACACCCGGACGCAGCCTACCTGTGACGAAGGTGAAAACGCCCTTCATGAAGGCGTGTGACTGGCATGCGGCATACTCCCCGAGTCCCTGGGGTGGCAGAGGGGGGGTGAAGGCTCGGTCCCCTGCCCTCTTTCTTCACCACCTCTCCTGTTCTTCCTCTGGGCACACCCTGGCTGTGAAGGAGTGAGACCCTGGGCGCTTGGACACGTCCCACCTCCCCTATGCCCACCCGGACGCCCTGAGACCCCTAGCAAGAGAGTGCCCCCCGCCTCCGCCACTCTTCCCTGACAAGGGCACCCCCACGCCCCAGCCCCTCTGCCTCGCTCAGGTCAGCTTCTGGGATCTGAGGCCCGCGTCCCAGACCGGCCTTCTCACCGGGTGCTTGGCAGCCACGGCGTCGTCCACCCGGGATAGGCCCAAGTTCACCATGGTTGGCAGGGCTCGGAGAGCGGGCCTGCGCAGGCGCAGGCTGAGGACCGGGGCGAGGACCTGGGGGTGTGGCCTAGAGGACAGGCCTGCGCAGTTGCGGTCGGAGGGGCGGGGCCAGGATCTGGGGGCGTGGAACAGGCAGGGGCGGGGCCTAGGAGACGGGGCCTGGGGCGGGCCTGCGTTGCAGCAGGC
>NW_016810868.1:1423647-1429910 GCF_001698545.2 Rhinopithecus bieti
GGAACAGGCAGGGGGCGGGGCCTAGGAGACGGGGCCTGGGGGCGGGCCTGCGTTGCAGCAGGCGGAGGGGGCGGGACCTGGGAGACGCGGACTGGGGGCGGGGCCTGAAAGATAAAACCTGGGAGCGGGCTTGCGCAGGCGGCGGTGTCGGGTTCTAAGAGGCGGGGCCTGCGGGGGTGCAGGCGGAGGGGCCAGGGCCTTGGACTGGGGGCGGAGCATGGGTCAAGCCTGCTGGAGCTCAGGGGAGAGGGGTGGGGCCTGGGGCTTGGCCACGCCTCTAGGAGCTTGGGCCCTGTGACCTCCGGCGATGACTGGGCGGGGCGAAGGCGGGCGCCGGGCGGGGCGTGGCTGAGAGCGCTCTCTCCTTCCCCCGGCCATAAGGAGTGGGGATTATAAAATTACTGTTGCCGGGTACAGTGGCTCACGCTTGTAATCCCAGCACTTTGGGAGGCCAAGGCGGGCGGATCACGAGGTCAGGAGATCAAGACCATCCTGGCTAAGACAGGGAAACCCCGTCTCTACGAAAAATGCAAAAAATTACCCGGGCGAGGTGGCGGGCGCCTGTAGTCCCCGCTACTCGGGAGGCTGAGGCAGGAGAATGGCGGGAACTCGGGAGGCGGAGCTTGCAGTGAGCCGAGTTCGTGCCACTGCACTCCAGCCTGGGCGACTAAGGGAGACTCCGTCTCAAAAAAATAATAAAATGAAATGAAATAAACTGCTTAGCAAAGTGGTTCTGTAACCAGCAGCTTAGCAGCTGAGCCTCAAACTCCTTTTTTTTTTGTATGACAGTCTTTACTTTTAAATAATTATTGATACACCAAGTAATAACATGTACACTTCTTGAATTCTATCATCTAGTAATTTTGATTAAGAGAAACTAAAATCAGCCCAAACAATTCCACTAGTATTCACTGGTGTAACCATTAGCAAGAACGGAAGACTTCAAGGCAGGCTGCTGCTTCACGCAGGTTACAAATAACTATTTACTACTTTTTCATGGATAAAGCCCCTGACCTTCAAGAAAGTGTTAGGGAAAAAAATTATTTAACCCCTTCCTTTCTTCAAATAATTATGTTTTTTTTTTAAACTAGATGAAAGAAAAAGTCATCACTGATACACATGTTACTTGAGTCAAAAGGCATAGGATAAAAGACAACATATAACCATTAAATTCCTAAGAAATATGAGGCAAAAAGATGAAATCTTGGCCAGGCATAGTGGCTCATGCCTGTAATCTCAGCACTTTGGGAGGCTGAGGTGGTGGGTCACAAGGTCAGGAGTTCAAGACCAGCCTGGCCAAGATGGTGAAACCCTGTCTCTACTAAAAATACAAAAATTAGCTGGGCGTGGTGGCAGGTGCCTGTAATCCCAGCTACGCAGGAAGCTGAGGCAGGAGAATCACTTGAACCTAGGAGGCAGAGGTTCCAGGGAGCCAAGATCGTGCCACCGCACTCCAGCCTGGGCGACAGAGTGAGACTCTGTCTCCATAAAAAGAAAAAGCTGAAATCTTTAGATAATTTCTAAGTCTGTACAAAAAAGCTAGATTTGCTACTCTCCAGAAAGTGGAAGGACCTACTCTATAATATATGGAAATAATTTAATGCCATTTGTGGGGAAAAGAAGGAGAGATCAGACTGTTACTGTGTCTATGTAGAAAAAGGAAGACATAAGAAACTCCATTTTGATCTGTACTAAGAATAATTCTTCTGCTTGAAAATACTGTTAATCTGTAACCCTACCCCACAACCCTGTGCTCATAGAAACATGTGCTGTATTGACTCAAGGTATGAGGGATTTAGGGCTGTGCAGGATGTGCTTTGTTAAAAATGTGTTTGCAGGCAGTATGCTTGGTAAAAGTCATCGCCATTCTCCATTCTCAATTACCCAGGGACACAACGCACTGTGGAAAGCTGCAGGGACTTCTGCCCAAGAAAGCCTGGGTATTGCCCAGGTCTCCCCCCACTGAGAGAGCCTGAGATATGGCCTCATGGGTGTGGGGAAACTAAAGAGAGATCAGACTGTTACTGTGTCTATGTAGAAAGAGGTAGACATAAGAGACTCCGTTTTGTTCTGTATTTAGGAAAATTCTTCTGCCTTGAGATGCTGTTAATCTGTAACCCTAGTCCCAACCCTGTGCTCGCAGACACACGTGCTGTGTTGACTCAGGGTTTAATGGATTGAGGGCTATGCAGGATGTGCTTTGTTAAACAAGTGCTTGAAGGCACTATGCTTGCTAAAAGTCATCACCACTCTCTAATCTCAAGTACCAGGGACACAATATACTGCGGAAGGTGGAAGGCCGCAGGGACGTCTGCCTAGGAAAGCCAGGTATTGTCTAAGGTTTCTCCCCATGTGATAGTCTGAGATATGGCCTCATGGGAAGAGAAAGTCCTGACTGTCCCCCAGCCCGACACTGTAAAGGAAGTCCTCTTTGCAGTTGAGATAAGAGGAAGGCATCTCTCTCCCGCTTATCCCTGGGAATGGAATGTCTTGGTGTAAAGCCCAACCGTACTTTCTATTTACTGAGATAGGAGAAAACCGCCCCATGGCTGGAGGTGAGACATGCTGTTGACAATACGGCTTTGCTACTCTTTACTGCTCTGAGATGTTTGTGTAAAGTTAAGCATAAATCTGGCCTACGTGCACATCCAGGCACAGTACCTTTCCTTAAAATTATTTATGACACAGATTCCTTTGCTCACATGTTTTCCTGCTGACCCTTTCCCCACCATTACCCTGTGGTCCTGCTACATCCCCCTCACTGAGATAGTAGAGATAGTGATCAATAAATACGGAAGAACTCAGAGACCAGTGCCAGTGCAGGTCCTCACTTGCTGAGCGCCGGTCCCCTGGGCCCACTTTTCTTCCTGTATACTTCGTCTCTGTGTCCTATTTCCTTTTCTCAGTCTCTCGTCTCCACCTTGTGAGAAATACCCACAGGTGTGGAGGGGCAGGTCCCCTTCATCTGGCACCCATCGTGGGTTCCCTTCTCTAAGGTGAAGATATGCTACAGTGTGATTGTTGAGGACAAATCGACGAGAGATTCCCGAGGATGTCCATGGTCAGCCTTGCGGTAAGCTTCTGCGCTCGGAGAACCCAGGGTAACAATGGGACAAACTGACAGTAAATATGCCTCTTATCTCAGCTTCATTAAAATTATTTTTAAAAGAGGGGGAGTTAGAGCCTCTACAGAAAATCTAATTACGTTATTTCAAACAATAGAACAATTCTGCCCATGGTTTCCAGAACAAGGAACTTTAGATCTAAAAGATTGGGGAAAAAATTGACAAAGAATTAAAACAAGCAAATAGGGAAGGTAAAATCCATCCCACTTACAGTATCGGAATGATTGGGCCATTATTAAAGCAGCTTTAGAACCGTTTCAAACAGGAGAAGATAGCATTTCAGTTTCTGATGCCCCTGAAAGCTGTGTAATAGACTGTGAAGAAGAGGCAGGGACAGAATTCGAGAACGGAACAGAAAGTTCACATTGTAAATATGTAGTGGAGTCTGTCATGGCTCGGTCAACGCGAAATGTTGGCTACAATCAATTACGGGAGGTAATATATTCTGAACCATTAAAATTGAGGAGAAAAGGTCCAGAATTATTGGGGCCATCAGAGTCTAAACCACGACGGCCAACTCCTCCTCCCGCGGTTTCAGATGCCCGTAACATTAGAACCTCAAATGCAGGTTGGACAAGTACAAACCCCAGGAGAATATCAAATAGAAAAGGATAAAGTCTCTATCTCGGCAATGCCAATCCAGACATAGGATCCACAATATCAGCCGGTAGAAAATAAGACCCAATCGCCGGTAGCCTATCAATACTGGCCGCCAGCCGAACTTCGGTATTGGCCGCCCCCAGAAAAACAGTACAGACTGTCAGGAAGGTTTCCAGCACCCCAGGGCAGGGCGCTGCAGCCCCAGCCGCCCACTATGAGACTTAATCCTACAGCACCACCTAGTGGACAGGGTAGTGCATTACATAAAATTATTGAAAAGAAAAAAAACAAGGAGATATTGAGGCGTGGAAGTTCCTGGTAATATTACAGTCCATACCGCCTGGAAAAGGGGCCCAAGAGGGAGCACCGCCCCGAACTGATGCCAGATATGCGTCCTTTTCTGTGAAAATGCTAAAAGACATGAAAGAGGGCGTAAAACAGTATGGACCCAGGCCGGGCGCGGTGGCTCAAGCCTGTAATCCCTGCACTTTGGGAGGCCGAGACAGGCGGATCACGAGGTCAGGAGTTCGAGACCATCCTGGCTAACCCGGTGAAACCCCGTCTCTACTAAAACTACAAAAAACTAGCCAGGCGAGGTGGTGGGCGCCTGTAGTCCCAGCTACTCGGGAGGCTGAGGCAGGAGAATGGCGTGAACCCGGGAGGCGGAGCTTGCAGTGAGCTGAGATCCGGCCACTGCACTCCAGCCTGGGCCTGTCGACAGAGCCAGACTCTGTCTCAAAAACAAAAAACAAAACAAAACAAAAAAACAGTATGGACCCAACTCCCCTTACATGAGAACATTGTTGGATTCCATTGCTCTTGGAAATAGACTTACTCCTTATGATTGGTAAATTTCGGCCAAATCCTCACTCTCACCTTCTCAATGTTTACAATTTAAGACCTGGTGGATTGATGGGGCACAAGAACAGGTCTAAAAAATTAGGGCCACCAATCCTCCAGTTAACACAGAGACAGATCAACTCTTAGGAACAGGTCAAAACTGGAGCCGTAGTAATCAACAAGCAGTAATGCAAAATGAGGCCATTGAGCAAGTTAGAGCTATCTGCCTTAGGGCCTGGGAGAAAATCCGAGATCCAGGAACCGCCTGTCCCTCGTTCAATACAATAAGACAAGGCTCTAAAGAGCCCTACCCTGATTTTGTGGCAAGACTCCAAGATGCTGCTCAAAAGTCGATTGCCAATGAGAATGCCTGTAAGGTCATAGTGGAGTTGATGGTGTATGCAAACGCCAATCCTGATTGTCAGTCAGCCATTAAACCATTAAAAGGGAAGGTCCCGGCAGGATCAGATGTAATCTCAGAGTACATCAAAGCCTGTGATGCAACCGGAGGGGCCTATGCATAAAGCTATGCTTACGGCTCAAGCAATAACTGGGGTCGCTTTAGGAGGATAAGTTAGAACATTTGGGGGAAAATGTTTTAATTGTGGTCAAATTGGTCATTTAAAAAAGAATTGCCCAGTCTCAAATAAACAAAATATAACAAATCAAACTACAATGGCAAAAGCTAAAGAGCCACCTGGCCTGTGTGGAAAACATTGGGCTAATCAACGTCATTCTAAATTTGATAAACATGGGCAACCACTGTCGGGAAACACGAATAGGGGCCAGGCTTAGACCCCGCAACAAACTGGGACATTCCCGATTCAGGCTTTTGTTCCTCAGGGTTTCAGGGACAACAACCTCCACTGTCACAAGTGCCTCAGGGAATGCTCCAGTTACCACAATACAACAATTGTCCCCACGACAAGCGGCATGGCAGCAGTAGATTTATGTGCTATGCAAGCAGTCTCTCTGCTTCCAGGGGACCCCCCACAAAAAATCCTCACGGGGTATATGGCCCATTGCCCGAGGGGACTGCAGGACTCATCTTAGGAAGATCAAGTCTAAATCTAAAGGGAGTTCAAATTCATACTGGTGTGGTTGATTCAGACTACAAAGGCAAACTTCAGTTGGTTATTAGCTCCTCAGTTCCTTGGAGTGCCAGTCCAGGAGACACGATTGCTCAGTTATTACTCCTGCCTTATATTAAGGTTGGAAATAGTGAAATAAAAAAGAACAGGAGGGTTTGGAAGCACTGATCCGGCGTGAAAGACTGCATATTGGGCAAGTCAGGTCTCAGAAAGCAGACCTGTGTGTAAGGCCATTATTCAAGGAAAACAGCTTGAAGGGTTAGTAGACGCTGGGGTGTGGGTAGAAAACCACCCAGGTACCAAGGCAAGAAACCGAAGGCACAAGCTGTTCCTATATGATAAAGAAAATAGGATAAGAGAAAGTTATATTAGAAATAGGATATAGAGGCCGGGCGCGGTGGCTCAGGCCTATAATCCCAGCACTTTGGGAGGCTGAGACGGGCGGATCATGAGGTCAGGAGATCGAGACCATCCTGGCTAACACGGTGAAACCCCATCTCTACTGAAAAATACCAAAAAAAAAAAAAAATCTAGCTGGGCGAGGTGGCGAGGGCCTGTAGTCCCAGCTACTCAGGAGGCTAAGGCAGGAGAATGGCGTGAACCCGGG
>NW_016810868.1:1430917-1436312 GCF_001698545.2 Rhinopithecus bieti
GGCCTCCCAAAGTGCTGGGATTACAGGCTTGAGCCACCGCGCCCGGCCAGTTTTTTGTATTTTTTAATAGAGACGGGGTTTCACCGTGTTAGTCAGGATGGTCTCGATCTCCTGACCTTGTGATCCGCCCGCCTCGGCCTCCCAAAGTGCTGGGATTATAGGCTTGAGCCACCGCGCCCGGCCAAAAGAATAAATTTTCGAAGCATTGAAAGCCCATTTAAATTTGGTACCAGGAACTGAGGCAATCGTGGGAGTGGCTGATGGCCTCGCAAGTCTTAACCCTGTCACTTGGGCTAAAACCCTCGGAAGTTCCACTACCGTAAATTTCATATTAATCCTTGTGTGCCTGTTCTCTCTGTTGTTAGTTTGCAGGTGTATCCAGCAGCTCCGAAGAGACAGCGACCATCAAGAACGAGCCATGATGATGATGGCGGTTTTGTCGAAAAGAAAAGGGTGAAATGTGAGGGAAAGAGAGATCAGACTAGTAGGGTGCCCAGCTAGAAAAAGGATGACATAAGAAACTCCATTTTGATCTGTACTAAGAAAACTTCTTCTGCTTGGAAATGCTGTTAATCTGTAACCCTAGCCCCAATCCTGTGCTCGCAGGAACATGTGCTGTATTGACTCAAGGTTTAATGGATTTAGGGCTATGCAGGATGTGCTTTGTTAAAAATGTGTTTGCAGGCAGCATGCTTGGTAAAAGTCATCACCATTCTCCATTCTCAATTACCAGGGACAATGCACTGCGGAAAACCACAGGGACCTCTGTCCAAGAAAGCCTGGGCATTGTCCAAGGTTTCCCCACACTGAGACAGCCTGAGATATGGCCTCGTGGGAAGGGAAAGACTTTACAGTCCTCCAGCCCGACACCCGTAAAGGGTCTGTGTTGAGGAGAATTAGTGAAAGAGGAAGTCCTCTTTGCAGCTGAGATAAGAGGAAGGCATCTGTCTCCTGCTCGTCCCTGGGAATGGAATGTCTCGGTGGAAAACCCGACTGTACATTCTATTTACTGAGGTAGGAGAAAACCGCCCCATGGCTGGAGATGAGACATGCTGTTGACAATACTGCCACTCTTTTTTTTTTTTTTTTTTTGAGATAGAGTCTCGCTCTGCCGCCCAGGCTGGAGTGCAGTGGCTGGATCTCAGCTCACTTCAGCTCACTGCAAGCTCCGCCTCCCGGGTTCACGCCATTCTCCTGCCTCAGCCTCCAGAGTAGCTGGGACTACAGGCGCCCGCCACCATGCCGGGCTAGTTTTTTGTATTTTTTTAGTAGAGACGGGGTTTCGCCGTGTTAGCCAGGATAGTCTCGATCTCCTGACCTCGTGATCCACCCGTCTCGGCCTCCCAAGTGCTGGGATTACAGGCTTGAGCCACCGTGCCCGGCCTATACTGCCACTCTTTACTGCACTGAGATGTTTGTGTAAAGTTAAACATAAATCTGGCCTACGTGCCCAGATGGCCTACATGCACATCCAGACATAGCACTTTTCCTTAAACTTATTTATGACACAGATTCCTTTGCTCATGTTTTCCTGCTGACCCTCTCCCCACAATTACCCTATAGTCCTGCCACATTACCCTCACCGAGATAATAGAGATAGTGATCAATAAATACTGAGGAACTCAGAGACAAGCGCTGGTGCAGGCCCTCACTTGCTGAGTGCTGGTCCCCTGGGCCCACTTTTCTTCCTCTATACTTTTTCTCTGTGTCTTATTTCTTTTCTCAGTCTTTTGTCCCCACCTTGCAAGAAATACGCACAGGTGTGTAGGGGCAGGCCCCCTTCACCATTTCATAAGAATATAACAAGAGCTGTGCTAAAGCTTCATATTCCATGAGGGTGTCTAAAATGCCAACCCACAGGACAGGTGCTTCTTTCTTCTTCTATCCATTTATGTGGTAGTTTTCAAGGATTTCTGGCCGAATGTCACAGACAAAAGCCAGGAGGTTATCCCAGACTTCATCCCTGTTGTGAGGAACGTAGGTCTGGAGGATGGTCATCTTCTCCTGGGCCTCCTTCTCCACTTTGGTGCTGCCAGTGCCGTGGATCCCAATGCCGCAGCTTCCTTGGACTTCAACTCTTTCTCCCTCTGCAGGTGGTACTGTTCAATTTCAGCCTGAGCTGCTTCTTTGGCCTGCATCAGCCTCCAGTTCTTTCTCTTTTTTTTTGAGATGGAGTCTCGCTCTGTGGCCCAGGCTGGAGTGTAGTGGTGGTGATCTCAGCTTACTGCAACCTCTACCTCCTAGGTTCAAACACTTCTCTGCCTCAGCCTCCTGAGTAGCTGGGACTACAGGCACGTGCCACCATGTTGTGGGAAATCAGGGACCCTGAACACAGGGACTGACTGGAGCCATGGCAGAGGAAAATAAATTGTGAAGATTTCACGGACATTTATCAGTTCCCAAATAATACTTTTATAATTTCTTATGCCTGTCTTTACTTTAATCTCTTAATCCTGTTATCTTTGTAAGCTGAGGATGTATGTCACCTCAGGACCACTGTGATAATTGTGTTAACTGTACAAATTGTAAAACATGTGTGTTTGAACAATGTGAAATCAGTGCACCTTGAAAAAGAACAGAATAACAGCGATTTTTAACCATAAGGTCTGACTGCCTGTAGGGTCGGGCAAAAAGAGCCATATTTTTCTTCTCGCAGAGAGCCTATAAATGGATGTGCAAGTAGGAGAGCTATTGCTAAATTCTTTTCCTAGCAAGGAATATTAATATTAATACCCTGGGAAAGGAATGCATTCCTGGGGGGAGGTCTATAAACGGCCACTCTGGGAGTGTCTGTCTTATGCAGTTGAAATAAGGACTGAGATACACCCTGGTCTCCTGCAGTACCCTCAGGCTTACTAGGGTTGGGAAACTCCACCCTGGTAAATTTGTGATCAGACCAGTTCTCTGCTCTCGAACCCTGTTTTCTGTTGTTTAAGATGTTTATCAAGACAATACGTGCACCGCTGAACATAGACCCTTATCAGTGGTTCTGCTTTTGCCCTTTGCCTTCTGATCTTTGTTGAACTCTTATCAGTAGTTCTGCTTTTGCCTTTTGTCCTGTTCCCTCAGAAGCATGTGATCTTTGTTAGACCCTTATTAGTAGTTCTGCTTTTGCCCTTTGAAGCATGTGATTTTGGACCTACTCCCTGTTCGTACACCCCTCCCCTTTTGAAACCCTTAATAAAACTTGCTGGTTTTGAGGTTCAGGCGGGCATCATGGTCCTACCAATATGTGATGTCACCCCTGGTGGCCCAGCTGTAAAATTCCTCTCTTTTACTGTCTCTCTTTGTTTCTCAGCCACCCAACACTTATGGAAAATAGAGAGAACCTACGTTGAAAATTCAGGCGGCTTCCCCAGTACCGCCACCCCTGGCTAATTTTGTATTTTAGTATTTTAGTAGAGACAGGGTTTCACTGTGTTAGCCAGGATGGTCTCAATCTTCTGACCTCATGATCCATCCACCTTAGCCTCCAGTTCTTTCTTTTGAGGGCATCAGACACCTCGGCATCCTGCTTCTCAGCCTACAGCAGCTGCTGAATCCCCTGCGATGGACTGGCCATTGTGGCAGCCATTTTGAGACCAAGGCAAGTGGCCTAAAGCATCTCGAAGGCCCCTTGGGTCTTCAAACTGCATTTTAAACTGCTCTTTCTTCTTTATGTTTTCCTCTCCTGGCTCCAGGTCTCAAGATACAACTTTGAGACAAACTGCCTGTACGTTACCTCTCATTTTGAAACACAGCCTCAGAGTCCTACCCCGTTTCCTTCCTCATCCTATACTCCCAGGCCTTATGCACAATTATTTACCTGGACACGTGTTCAGCACACACCATGCTGTCTTATCTGGCCATATATTTCCTTAGAAGCTTCAGGGGTCAGATTCTGATAGGGACCAGGCACCTCCAGAATTCTCTCTCCAACAAAAGATAACTTCAGGGGCGGAACCCACTGCCGGCTGCAGAGTGATTAAGAGATTGACTAGGACTAGTGTATAACCTGGCAGGATCCATGATGACACCAGCCCCTTCACCAAATGGAACAAAAGTTCAAGAGGACCACCAGGGCAAGCCACGCCCGGCACCTCCCTGGTCCCCTTGCCTCTTTTGCATTCCAAACTCTTTATTTTATTTATTTATTTATTTTGAGACGGAGTCTCGCTCTCTCACNGTTATTATCAATCATTGGTTTAGTATTAATCTTTTATTATTATTATTATAACCAACGATGGTTTTAGTATTAATCTTTTATTATTATTATTATAACCAACGAAAAACCAGGCCATACAGAGTTAGGAGCTGAAGGGACATTGTGAGAAGTTACCAGAAGACAAGAGTGTGAGCCCTCTGTCACGTCCAGACAGGGCCACTTGAGGGCTCCTTGGTCTAGCGGTAGCGCCAGTGCCTGGGAAGGCACCGTCACTTAGCAGACTGTGAAAGGGAGTCTCCCTTTCCTGGGGGGAGAGAACATGCTACTCCACCAGCTCTTGTGGGAGCCCTGACATTAGCGGGGCCTGCCCACTATCATCCGGAGGCTTGAATGTCTCCCTGAGGTGCTGTGCTTCAGTGGTCACGCTCCTTGTCCACTTTCTTTTTGTTGTTGTTGTTGTTGAGAGGGAGTCTGGCTCTGTCACCCAGGCTGGAGTGCAGTGGCCAGATCTCAGCTCACTGCAAGCTCCGCCTCCCGGGTTTACGCCATTCTCCTGCCTCAGCCTCCCGAGTAGCCGGGACTACAGGCGCCCGCCACCTCGCCCGGCTAGTTTTTTGTATTTTTTAGTAGAGAGGGGTTTCCCCGTGTTAGCCAGGATGGTCTCGAGCTCCTGACCTCGTGATCCACCCGTCTCGGCCTCCCAAAGTGCTGGGATTACAGGCTTGAGCCACCGCGCCCGGCTCCTTGTCCACTTTCATGTTCCGCCGATACACCTGGCTCCCCCTTTTAAGTTCTTAGAAGATAGCAGTAGCAGAATTAGCAAAAGTATTAAAGTCTTTGATCTCTCTGATAAGTTCATAGAAGATAGGCTGACATATGCTGTCCTCCCTCTCTGCGGTGGCTACCACAAAGGGAAAGGCCCCCTGTCACGTGGACACGTGACTTGATTGACCTTATCAATCATTTGAGATGACTCACATTCCTTGCCTTGTATACAATAAATAGCAGTGCGTCCAGGCATTGGAGGCTGCTGTCCAGGCATTGGAGGCTGCTACCAGAATCCAACGTAGCCTCCTGGGCCCAGCTGTCTTTCATACTCTCTCTTAGTCTTGTGTCTTTCTTTCTTTCTTTCTTTTTTTTTTTTTTGAGACGGAGTCTCCCTCTGTCCACCAGGCTGGAGTGCGGTGGCGCTATCTCGGCTCACGGCAAGCCCCCCCTCCCGGGTTCCCGCCATTCTCCTGCCTCAGCCTC
>NW_016810868.1:1439115-1443804 GCF_001698545.2 Rhinopithecus bieti
ATCAGTGGTTCTGCTTTTGCCCTTTGCCTTCTGATCTTTGTTGAACTCTTATCAGTAGTTCTGCTTTTGCCTTTTGTCCTGTTCCCTCAGAAGCATGTGATCTTTGTTAGACCCTTATTAGTAGTTCTGCTTTTTGCCCTTTGAAGCATGTGATTTTGGACCTACTCCCTGTTCGTACACCCCCTCCCCTTTTGAAACCCTTAATAAAAACTTGCTGGTTTTGAGGTTCAGGCAGGCATCATGGTCCTACCAATATGTGATGTCACCCCTGGTGGCCCAGCTGTAAAATTCCTCTCTTTTTACTGTCTCTCTTTGTTTCTCAGCCACCCAACACTTATGGAAAATAGAGAGAACCTACGTTGAAAAATTCAGGCGGCTTCCCCCAGTACCGCCACCCCTGGCTAATTTTTGTATTTTTAGTATTTTAGTAGAGACAGGGTTTCACTGTGTTAGCCAGGATGGTCTCAATCTTCTGACCTCATGATCCATCCACCTTAGCCTCCAGTTCTTTCTTTTGAGGGCATCAGACACCTCGGCATCCTGCTTCTCAGCCTACAGCAGCTGCTGAATCCCCTGCGATGGACTGGCCATTGTGGCAGCCATTTTGAGACCAAGGCAAGTGGCCTAAAGCATCTCGAAGGCCCCTTGGGTCTTCAAACTGCATTTTAAACTGCTCTTTCTTCTTTATGTTTTCCTCTCCTGGCTCCAGGTCTCAAGATACAACTTTGAGACAAACTGCCTGTATGTTACCTCTCATTTTGAAACACAGCCTCAGAGTCCTACCCCGTTTCCTTCCTCATCCTATACTCCCAGGCCTTATGCACAATTATTTACCTGGACACGTGTTCAGCACACACCATGCTGTCTTATCTGGCCATATATTTCCTTAGAAGCTTCAGGGGTCAGATTCTGATAGGGACCAGGCACCTCCAGAATTCTCTCTCCAACAAAAGATAACTTCAGGGGCGGAACCCACTGCCGGCTGCAGAGTGATTAAGAGATTGACTAGGACTAGTGTATAACCTGGCAGGATCCATGATGACACCAGCCCCTTCACCAAATGGAACAAAAGTTCAAGAGGACCACCAGGGCAAGCCACGCCCAGCACCTCCCTGGTCCCCTTGCCTCTTTTGCATTCCAAACTCTTTATTTTATTTATTTATTTATTTTTGAGACGGAGTCTCGCTCTCTCACCCAGGCTGGACTGTAGTGGCCAGATCTCAGCTCACTGCAAGCTCTGCCTCCCGGATTCATGCCATTCTCCTGCCTCAGCCTCCCGGGTAGCTGGGACTACAGGCGCCCGCCGCCACGCCCGGCTAGTTTTTTGTATTTTTTAGTAGAGACGGGGTTTCACCGTGTTAGCCAGGATGGTCTCGATCTCCTGACCTCATGATCCGCCCGCCTTGTGTCTCAGCAGACATGACTCCAGTAGCTGGGGTGGCTCAGTGCAGGCTGCACCGTCTGCCTCCAAGATGGCTTCTTTGCTCCCATGTCTGGTGCCTCGACTGGGGTGGCTGAAGCACGGTGTTAGGAACTGAATTGTGTCCCCTCACATATAGACACTCACATCCTAATTCCCAATGTGAGCGTATTGGAGATAGGGCCTTTAAGGAGGTAATCGGGGTAAAATGAGGCTGTAAGGGTGGGTCCCTATCTAAGAGGACTAGTGTCCATATAAGAGGAAAGGACATCAGAGTGTGATGCAGAGGAAAGAACTTATGAGGACAAAGCAGCCAGAAGGCGGCCGTCTGCAAACCATGGAGAGAGGCCTCCCCAGAGACCAAACCTGCAGACACCTTGATCTGGGACTTCCAGCCCCCTGAGCTGTGGGAACACGCATTTCTGTTGTTTGAGCGGCCCTGTCTATAGTAGTCTGTGATGGCAGCCTGAGCTGACAAGGACAGATGGGCTCAGCTGGAACTGACGATCTGAGGGTCTACAGGCAGCCTCTCTGGCATGGTGGCGGCGTTCAGGTCCTTGGTTTTCTTACATGGCTGCTCAGGTTTCAAGAGAAAAGCATCTCTGGGAACAAGGTCAAAGCTGCAAGATGCTTTATGACCCAGCCTAAGAAGTCAGCTGAAGCAGTGGCAGGAAGGTCTCTGGGAGGGGACACAGGCCTCACCTCTGGAATGAGATGTGTCAGAGAATTCCCACCATGCTATTAAGTGCCACAATTGTGAAATGGCCAAAAGACCCTGCTATTTACTTATCCATGAGAAATGATGAACAGTGTTGTAAGGCAGAGAGAATGAGAAGGTAAGAGGAATGGGAGGGCGAGGGGTGACACAGAGAAAGGAGGAGGGAGGAGAGCTGTGGGAAGAGGCCGAGCTCCCTGCCTGTGCCTGGAGCTGCTCCCGGTGCACATTTCTTCTCTGCAGGGAGATCAATGTTAGGCCTCGTCAGTAGAGCGCACTAAGGAGGAAATGGACAATGTTCTATCTAGGGTTTTCCTTCCAGCTCTGGGTCCATCCTTCACCCTTGGTGTGCGGGTGACCCTTGGTGCACACCCTCCAGCAAGTTTCTCCTGCACTCCAGTGAGTGGCACTGGGTGGCACCCATGAGTGGGTCCTGAACATGTCCGGCTGGCACCCCAGCCACTCCTGGCATTACGAAATGCTTGGGGTGTTGCTTTTCTGGCTGGAAACGTCTGTGGCTGCTGGCACCATTGCCTGAGTTCTCGTCCTGTGTCTGGGAAGAATGAGGTACACAGACAAGTGGAGGGTGAGCAAGACGAAGAGGAGCTTTATTGAGTGTTAGAACAGCTCAGAGGAGAACCCTGGGGGCAGCTCCTCTCTGTAGGCAGGTTATCCCCACGGAGTGTTCAGCTCTCAGCAGACAAGGTAGCTCCTCTCTGCAGCTGGTCCTTCCGTCTCTCTGTTCTCTCCCCTGCTCTGGCTGATCCTGCAGGTTTTTACGGACCTCAGAGGGGAGGAACTGCCCTCCCTGGCTGGAAGGTGGGGCCGTACCGAGGACCTGCCCTCTTCCACCCAGGAGCCTGTCTGCCTCCCACTGCTGTCCATGACATCTAGGCCGTTCTTGCCAAGGGAAAATTGCAGCAGCCCAGTGCTGAGCTGCCCTCAGCAGCCCCCATATCTGCACCCGAAGTCCGGAGGCGGCTGAGGTGGCAGGGCCCGAGTATGCACGTACTCAGTGGGGCTGCCACAGTGCCGGGCTTGGCTCCAACCCCACTCCGAAATCAGAGGGTGTGCCAGGAGTGGGGAGAGGCCAGGCAATGGGATGAGGCACCTCCAAGCCTGCAAAGGCAAGGAGGGGGTCCTTCCTAGGCCTCCAAGAGCACAGGGAAGCCTGGGTCTACAGCCTCTACTTGGGCGGCTGCAGCTGTGCCTGATGGGGGCTCCTGCCTGTTCCTGGCTCCCACCAGCTCCATGGAGCTTGTAGCCCTGGCTACACCCTCTCGCAGCCTGGGGTGGGGGCTTCTGATCCTCACTGGGCCCCGGCTAGGATCTGGGGCAGAGGCAACATCGCCCTGGCGCTCAGGAGTGGCCCGGGGCAGAGCTAATCACAGCCCTGGGCCTGGCTATTGGGAGTGACAGGCTCTACGGTCACCTTGATGCCAGGGGGACCCTGGGGATGAGTCCTCGGGCAGCCCAAGCAGAGCCTCCTCCTGAGGCCCAGGAACCCAGCACGCTCGGTGAGGTGGGTATAGTGACTGTACCACTAGCCGGGTACCTGAAGCAGGCACCACTCCCACTTCCCACCCTGGGCCCTGAAGCGTGGCCCCAGCTCTGCATTGGGACCCCTTTCTGCCCGACAGTGCTGCTCCCTCTCCTGCGGGCGACCCTGCTCGGCCCCATCGCAGTGGCCCCCATGGCGGCTGGAGGCTGTCCATCTCCTCCCTGCACCCTCCCTGCAGGGACCGCAGTAGATGACCCTCGCTGCCATCACTGGGGTGCCCAGCAAGCTTCCCTGCCGTTCCAGGGTCCGCAGCCACATCCTCTCCAGCAAGACCTGGGCCCCACCTTGGGCAGGGCCCTCCCCAGTCTGTTCTTTCCTTGGGTATTTTCTCTCAGCCCTAGAGGCAGCAGCTGCTCCCCACACCCACCGTTCGGTTTGAGATGGAGTCTCGCTCAGTCACCAGGATGGAGTGCAAAGGCGCAATCTCGGCTCACCGCAACCTCCGCCTCCGAGTTCAAGTGATTCTCCTGCCTCAGCCTCCCGAGTAGCTGGGATTACAGGCGTGCGCCACCACACCTGGCTAATTTTGTATTTTTAATGCAGATGGGGTTTCTCCATGTTGGTCAGGCTGGTCTTGAACTCCTGACCTCAGGTGATCCGCCCACCTTGGCCTCCCAAAGTGCTGGGATTACAGGTGTGAGCCCCCACGTCCAGCCCTGTTTCTCTATTCTTCACTGTCTTCTTTATCCCATTTAATCCCCATTTACTACATTTTTTTTTTTTTGAGACGGAGTCTTGCTCTGTTGCCCAGCATGGAGTGCAGTGGCAGGATCTCGGCTCACTGCAAGCTCCACCTCCCGGGTTCACACCATTCTCCTGCCTCAGCCTCCTGAGTAGCTGGGACTACAGGTGCCCGCCACCTCGCTCGGCTAATTTTTTGTATTTTTAGTAGAGACGGGGTTTCACTGTGTTAGCCAGGATGGTCTCGATCTCCTAACCTCATGATTTGCCCACCTCGGCCTCCCAAAGTGCTGGGATTACAGGCGTGGGTCA
>NW_016810868.1:1443959-1454441 GCF_001698545.2 Rhinopithecus bieti
TTTTTTTTTTTTTTTTTTTTTTTTTTTGAGACAGGGTCTCTCTCTGTTTCACACGCTGGAGTGCAGAGGGACGATCATGGCTCACTGCAGCCTGGACCTCCTGGGTTTAAGCAATCCTCCTGCCTTAGTTTCCTAAGTAGCTGGGACTACAGGCATGCACCACCACACCCAGCTATTTTTTGTATTTTCTGTAAAGTTGGGATTTCACCATATTGCCCAGGCTGGTCTCCAACTCCTGGGCTCAAGAAGTCTGCCCTCCCAAAGTGTTGGAATTACAGGCATGAGCCACTGCCCAACATATATATATATACACACACACACATATACATATATACACACACACATATATACATACATACATATATATAGAGAGAGAGAGAGAGAAGGAGAGAGAGAGAGAGAGACAGGGTCTTGCTCTGTTTCCCAGACTGGAGTGCAGTGGCACAATCTCAGCCCACTGCAACCTCAACTTCCCAAGCTCGAGCGATCCTCCCACCTCACCCTCTCGAGTAGCTGGGACTATAAGTATGCACCACCACATTTGGCTTATTTTTTAACATTTTGTAGAGATTGGGTCTCACCATGTTGCCCAGGATGGTCCTGAACTCCTGGGCTCCAGTGATCCACCTGTCTTGGCCTTCCAAAGTGCTGGAATTACAGGTGTGAGCCACTGCGCCCAGCCAACATTAAATCTTAATTTTTCCATCCAGGCATGGTGGCTCACATCTCTAATCCCAGCACTTTGGGAGGCCGAGGCCGGCAGATCAGGAGGTCAGGAGATCGGGACCATCCTGGCTAACGTGGTGAAACCCCGTCTCTAATAAAAATACAAAAAAAAAAAAAAAATTAGCCAGGCATGGTGGCGGGTGCCTGTAGTCCCAGCTACTTGGGAGGCTGAGGCAGGAGAATGACGTGAACCCGGGAGGTGGAGCTTGCAGTGAGCCGAGATTGTGCCACTGCACTCCAGCCTGGGCAACAGAGCGAGACTCTGTCTCAAAAAAAAAAAAAAAAAAAAAAAAAAGAAAAGAAAAAAATCTTAATTTTCCCTGTGCAGACTGCTGACTGGACCCTGAAAGACGCATTGTCCAAGCTGTCGCCTGCCACCTGGGATGCCCCTCCCAACTGAGCTGAGGGAAAGGCAGAGGGAAGGACTTTGTGACCTTCCCAAGGCTGTGGATGCCCCCAGAGCTCCAGGCCCCAGATGTCAGGGAGTGAGACTGCCAGCCCTGTGTCAGCTCTGCAGAGAGGCCCAAGACTGGACAGCTGTGGTCACTGCCAGCTATGAGCCTTTCCAGGTCACCAGGAGATGGACATTAGGAGAGGACCTGAGGGGAAGCCATCCCTCACCTGAGGGTCGTGGAGTTGGAGACCCGAGGAGGAGCCAGTGTTGATCCAGTTTGAGGGTCGTGGAGCTGGAGATCCGAGCAGGAGCAGGTGCTTTTCTGGTTTGAGGGTCATGGAGCTGGAGACCCATGGAGGAGCCAGTGGTGTTCTAGTTTCAGGGTCACGGAGCTGGAAACCCAGGGATGAGTTGGTGCTGCTGTTCCAGTGTGAGGTTTGTAGAGTGGAGACCCAGGCAGGACTGTTGTTGTTTTAGTTTGAGGGTCACGGAGCTGGAGACTTAGGAGGAGTCAGTGTTGCTACTGTTTAAATTTGAGGGTTATGGAACGAGCCAGTGCTGCTGTCCTAGTGTGAGGCAGTGGAGCTGGAGACCCTGGGAGGAGCTGGTGCTGCTGTTTTAGTTTGAGGCCCATGGAGCTGAAATCTCGGGGAGGAGCCGGTTCTTTTGTTCTAGTGTGAGGATCATGGAGCTCAAGACCCAGGGAGGAGCTGGTGATGCTGTTGTTTAAGGCTGAGGGTTGTGGAGCTGGAGACTTGGTGGGGAGCTGGTGCTGCTGTGGTCCGAGTCTGAGGGTCGTGGGGTTCAGGTTGTGCAGAGGCGCTGGTGCTGCTGTTTCATGTTGAGAGTCACGGAGCTGGAGACCTAGGGAGGAGCCGCTGCTGCTGTTCAAGTCTGAGGGTCGTGGAGCTGGAGAGCGGGGAGGGGCGAGTTCTGGTGTTCTAGTGTGAGGGTCGTGGAGCTGGAGACCTAGGGAGGAGCCAGTGCTATCCCCATTTAAGTCAAAGGGTTGTGGACCTGGAGCTTTGGGGAGGAGCCTGTGGTGCTGTTCAACTGTGGGGAGGATCCGGTGCTTCAGTTGAAGTTTGAGGGTTTGGGAGCTGGAGACCCAGGGAGGAGCCGGTGCTGCTGTTGTAGTTTGAGGCTCGTGGAGCTGGAGATGGGGAGGAGCCGGTGCTGCTGCAGTTCATGTCTGAGGGTTATATAGCTGGAAACCCAGGGAGAAGCCGGTATTACAACTTCTAAAGTCTGAGGGTCGTGGAGCTTGAGACACAGGGAGGAACCAGTGCTGCTGTTCAAATGGTTCCTCCCTGGGTCTCCAGCTCCACGACCTTCAAACCAGAACAACAGCACCAGCTCCAGCCTGGGTCTCCAGATCCACAACCCTCAGACTAGAAAAGCAGCACCGACTCCTCCCTGGGTCTGCAGCTCCACGACCCTCAGACTTGTTCTAGTTTGAGGGTCTTGGAGCTGGAGGCTTTGTGAGGAGCTGGTGCTGCCTTTCAAGTCCGAGAGTCATTGAGCTGGAGACCCAGGGAGGAGCTGGTGCTGCTGTTCTAGGTTGAGGATCGTGGAGCTGGAGACCCAGGGAGGAACTGGTGCTGCTGTTGCAGTTTGAGGATCGTGGAGCTGGAGATGGGGAGGAGCCGGTGCTGCTGCGGTTCATGTCTGAGGGTTACATAGCTGGAAACCCAGGGAGAAGCCGGTATTACAGCTTCTGAAGTCTGAGGGTCGTGGAGCCTGAGACCCGGGGAGGAGCCAGTGCTGCTGTTCTAGGTTGAGGGTTGTGGAGCTTAGAGCCTTTGGGGGGAGCCGCTGCTGCCTGTCAAGTCTGAGAGTCATTGAGCTGGAAATCCAGTGCGGAGCTGGTGCTGCTGTTCTAGTCTGAGGATCATGGAGCTGAAGACCGGGGAGTAGCCGGTGCTGCTGTTGCAGTTTGAGGATCGTGGAGCTGGAGACCGGGAAGGAGCTTGTGCTGCAGTTGGAGCTTGAGGGTTGGGGAGCTGGGAAGCTGGAGATATTGGGAGGAGCCGGTGCTGCTGTTTAAGTCTGGCTAAACATAGAGCCAAAGTTGGAGAAGTAGTAGAGAGAAGGTGTAGTAGAGAGAAGAAGTAGAGAGAGAATCACAGGATGCCACTGGAAACTGTAGATGTAGCTGTACCCCAAGCAAGCTAAGCTTGGGAACTTCTCACTTCTAGTGATTAATGCATCCTTTTCCCTCTTACTCAGTTTGGATTTGTTTTCTGTCTCATGAGACAGAAAGACCCTGATTAATACCCTTAGGAAATGAAAAGCTTAAAAAACTATATGATGTTGGTAATAATAATAATGGGACTTAAACCACGAGTATCCTGACTGAGACAAAACACACACACACACAATATATATCTTTTCAATCAGCTAGTAAAATAAAAAACAAATTGAAAAATAGACTTAAGCCAAGCTATAAAAAGTTGTTTCATGGAGAATTGGTGGAGGACAGAGATTAACCTGAGAGGTGCCATTAATGGAGAAACGGAGAACTTACCATTTTTCCTGTGGGGTTTCGGTGCAGAATGATATCCCGTGAGTTCTGGCAGCTGAGCCCCTCCACACAGCCCAGTGATGCAGTTGGTGTTATAGAAGGGTCCTCTCCCAGCTGGTCCTGCCTCTCTGCCATGATGAGTGCGGCCTCTGATCCCCAGCAATTGACTGTGTCTTGAGAGGAGACCAGGCCCATGAGCACAAGGGTTTCCATGGTGAGGGCTCCGTGGATGGAATCTCACGGATGTTCCTGATGTTCCTTTCTGATGTTCATCGGCCATCTTGCTATTTAATGCATCTTGTTTATAACTGTCTTCTAAATACTGAATAGAAAAAAGCATTTGTAGGCCGGGCAAACAGAATTAAACACACAAACAGAATTAACAAAATCAGAAAAAAATCCACATGATCATCTCAATAGATGTAGAAAAGGCTTTCAATAAAATTGAAAGGTGTTTGAGACACCTTTGACACTGTAGGTGTCTCAAGCCTGTAATCCCAGCACTTTGGGAGGCCGAGACAGGCGGATCACGAGGTCAGGAGATCGAGACCATCCTGGCTAACACGGTGAAACCCCGTCTCCACTAAAAACTACAAAAAACTAGCCAGGCGAGGTGGCGGGCGCCCGTAGTCCCAGCTGCTCAGGAGGCTGAGGGAGGAGAATGGTGTAAACCCGGGAGGCGGAGCTTGCAGTGAGCTGAGATCCGGCCACTGCACTCCAGCCTGGGTGACAGAGCGAGACTCCATCTCAAAAAAAAAAAAAAGAAAAAAGCATTTGTACAATATGGGTAAGGTATAAAGAACATCGACACATTGCACACGAGGACCTCCACCAAGTTTAGGGAATAGCATCTGAAGAGATATAACTTTGGATGCTCCCTGGAGGCCCTGCCCGAGTCCCAGTCCCTTCTCTTCTCCTGCAGAGGGAATCACTTCCTGCTTTCGTCTTTTATTATTCCCGTACTTTTCTTCACAGTACGTTTCTTTCACCGCGTATGTGTGCATCCCTAAACAATATGCCATTTAGTTTTGGAACTTTCTGTTGTCTTTTGGAGACAGGGTCTTGCTCTGTTGCCTCAACTGTAGTTTTGAACTTTGAGGTGAGGAAATGCTCCTGTGTGGCTGCTCCTACGCTGCATGGCTCTGAGCGTCTGCTCGATGCCTATTTTTGTCCTCCATCCTCCCCCGAGATCCACCCACACGGACATGGTTCATTTTCATTGCTGTGTGATCTCCCATTTCCATTCTCTTCCTGAGACCCACCCACATGGACATGATTCAGTTACATTGCTGTGTGATCTGCCGTCGTCTGAGGGGAGCATGGGAAATGTCTTCATCTTCCTGTGGATGAGGGTTTGGCCAGGCTGGGGCCCTGAGGACTGCGTTGCTAGCAACACTCTTGGGCATAGTAAAATAAAAAACAAATTGAAAAATAGACTTAAGCCAAGCTACAAAAAGTTGTTTCTTGGAGAATTGGTGGAGAACAGAGATTAACCTGAGAGGTGCCATTAATGGAGAACACAAGTGCACGTTTCTTCTGGCCAGTCAGTAGCTTTCAGTTTTTACAATTTCATCCCAGGTAAGACATGGAATTTTCCCCATAACCCACAAAACACACCCTTTCATATACAAGGATACCAAAAAAAATTCACAATCATTCTTAGCAGCGGCTGAGTGTTCTTGTTGCTCTCCATTCTTCCCAACCTTTGCATTGACTGGGTTGTGGGATTTTTGCCTGTCTGGTGGGTGACACGTGATACCTCATCCTGTTAGCTGAGACCCTATTCACATTTCCATTGGCTTTTCCTTCACATTTCCTTTTCTGTGAAGGGCTGGCTCAACCCCCCCCCCCCCCCCTTTTTTTTTTGAGATGGAGTCTCACTCTGTTACCAAGGCTGGAGTATAGTGGTACAATCTCGGCTCACTGCAACCTCTGCCTCCGGGGTTCAAGCAATTCTTCTGCCTCAGCCTCCTGAGTAGCTAGGACTACGGGCACACACCACCACGTCTGGCTAATTTTTTGTATTTTTAGTAGAGACAGGGTTTCACCATGTTGGCCAGGCTGGTCTCAAACTCTTTTTTTTTTTCTTTTTTTTTTGAGACAGAGTCTTGCTTTGTCCCCCAGGCTGGAGTGCAGTGGCCGGATCTCAGCTCACTGCAAGCTCCGCCTCCCGGGTTCACACCATTCTCCTGCCTCAGCCTCCCGAGTAGCTGGGACTACAGGCGCCTGCCACCTCGCCTGGCTAGTTTTTTTTTTGTATTTTTAGGAGAGACGGGGTTTCACCGTGTTAGCCAGGATGGTCTCGATCTCCTGACCTCATGATCCGCCCGTCTCGGCCTCCCAAAGTGCTGCGATTACAGGCTTGAGCCACCGTGCCCCGCCAAGTCTCTAACTCTTAACCTCGTGATCCACCTGCCTCGACCTCCCAAAGTGCTGGGATTCCACGCACGAGTCACCACGCCCGGCTGGGGCTGGTTCAACTCTTTTGTCCAGTTTCCATTTAGTTGTCTGAATTTTTCTTTTTTTCTTTTATTATTATTATTATTTGAGACAGAGTCTCATTCTGTCACGCAGGCTGGAGTGCAGTGGCATGATCTCTCACTGCAGCCTCCGCCTTCCAGGTTCAAGTGATTCTCCTGCCTCAGCCTCCAGAGTAGCTGGGATTACAGGCGTGAGCCACCATGCCCAGCTAGGTTTTGTATTTTTAGTAGAGACAGGGTTTCACCATGTTGGCCAGGCTGGTCTCAAATTCCTGACCTCAGGTGACCTGCCTGCCTCGGCCTCCCAAAGTGCTGGGATTACAGACGTGCGCCACTGCACCTGGCCTGCCTTTTTCTTTTTCAAGAGGACTCTTTATAGATTATGCCCATTCATTCTGATGACTATCTGTGTGGCAAAGATGGGTTTGAATCCACCAGGATGAACCTGCAGGATCCCCTCTCTGTTGTGGGAGAGGAGACAGAGAGGGGTAGAGGGGCATGGAGAATCCGAACCAAGAGGAGGCTGAGTCGGGGGGTACTGCAGGCTGCTGTGAGGACTTCTCCTCTGAGCCAGGCGGGATTAGTAGGGGATTCTAACCAGGGGCGCCATGGGATCTCCCTTACGTATTTCTGCCATGGGTGGCTCATTTGAACTCACCTCTTGAAGAAGACTTGGCCTCAGCCACCCAGAGGCCCCTGGTGAGGGCTTAACTCCTGGCGTGGCCACTGACACATCCACGTTTGGTGCACACACGGCTGGGCAGTCCCGAGACCTGCTCTCCCTGGGCCTCTCATTGGTGCTGTGTCTCGAATGTGTCCCCTCCCAGGTCTGGCCTATTTGTGAGACTCATCACACCTTGGCATGAAGAAGGAGGTTTGGCAAATGACCCATAAAGCATCTTTTGAAAGGTCCATGGTCACTGTTGGGGGGAGAAAGGGCCACTGAGCTTAGATGCTCTTTTTGCTGATGTGGTTTTTTTCAATTAAGTGAAAATAAAGAGTCATGCCTCTTTGCACATACCTGGTCTGATCACCAAGCAGCCAAGGAGGCCTCTGGGCATCTTGGAAGCTGGAACCACCAGCCCTGTGTGAACTACAGGCGCTTCTGTATAAGCTGCTCCCAGGTGAGGGGAGCGGGTCAGGCGATCCCAAGCTCCGCCTGCTGCTCGGCATGAGTCAGCTGTGTGTGAGGAGGTGCTTGTGGAGGAATCCCACGGTCTGACCAGACAGTCACCTGCAGGAGGGCAGGGATGATGCTGTTCTCACATTCATCATCCACAGTGCCTGGCACCTGCTCCAGGCCATGGCAGGTGTACAGGTGTCCAACAGATCTTAGATAATGGGGGCCCTGCTCAGTGGCCCTGGGGTAAGAGGGAAGTCAGCTTACGAGCGTTCCTGGGTCATGCCTCACCTAACTTACATGGCGTCTCCAGGAGAGAGGGCTACTGGTGGTGTCTGTGTATCAGTCAGGATGAGTAACAGCAGCCACTACAACAAACAGCTCCCAGCGCTCAGAGGGATGCACACAAGGGTTCTTTCCTGCTCTTGTCACAGTCTCTTGACACTAAAGATATGTGTCAGTCCATCTGCGTTGCTATTAATAAAGGGATACCTGAGGCGGGGTTAATTATGGGCAGGGCAGCTCCCCTGAAAGGACTCTTGGGAGACAAGTACCTGTGACTGTGATGTGCCTCTTGCAAAGTCCTAAAGGGAAGTGGGTCAAATCAGCTTTCTCAGCAGACAGGGAGGGGCACCCACGGCAAACTCCCTTCTCCTGGGAGCAGGTACGGTCCTTGAGTCCTGTGTCGCCTGTTTCTTCCTCCGTCTTGACCTGCAGGCCCGATGTGATCTGACCTCTGCCTGCCTCTCCGACTCCATCTCCCCTCCCACTCCTGTTCTTTCTACCAATTAGGTTACAGCCTCGGTTAAGGACCCTGAATCACAGTGGCTTAACTAAGACAGGTTCATTCCTTTCACATGAAAGTCCAAGCCAGTCAGGTGATTCTTCTCTGCAGTTTTCAGGGTCTTAGCCTCCTTCCATCTTGCTGCTCTAACTTCCTTAGGGTGTAGCTTCCCCTCCGCCCCGAGAGTCCATCCTGTCTCCTGTCAGCCCGCAGGGAGAGGAGAAGGGGACAAGAGGGTACAAACCTTCCTTCCTCTAAAGGCAGCTGCTGTGCACCGGCCTCACCTCCCCTTTGGCCATAACCTGGTCACATGGCCACTGCTTGCTGCAAGGGATGCTAGGAAGTGTAATCTTCATCCTGGATGCCAGTGCCCACATGGGTCACTCCTGAGGCTGAGAGGAGAGAGGACATGGGAGAGAGTTGCTGGTCTCCCCAGCCCTGGGGTCAGAGTTGACTCCCTGGGTGATGATTGTTCTTGTGTGTTGACTGGGTCTACACATCAGTTCCACCATATTGTGTGTCTGTTCTGGTGAGGTCTGGATGACTCCAGGCCTGAGCAAGAGAAACCAGCAACAGGATTTGTTTTGTTTTGCTGAATCTAGGATCACATTGTTGCAGGAAGTAGCTGGCAGCTAATGATGGCTGTTGCTGGGGGATCTGCTGGCCTGTAAACCAGGGTGTCCATGTAGCTGCTTGGGCTTCCTTTCAACATGGCTTCCTCTGAGCAGTTGTACTTCTTATGTGCCAGTGGTCTTCGAAGACACAGGAAGTAGCAGTTTCCAGCAGTTTCCAGGCCACTCCCTGAACTGGCACAGCATCCTTTCCACTGTCAGTTGGCCAAAGTATAACAGTGAAACAGAGAAGAACTAACATAACTCACTCTATTTGTGTTCAAGGGGCCTTTACCCATCCTGCAAGCAGGCTAGGATAGTTTCGGAGCACTGGGACAATACGGAAAAACAGTAATCATGTAGTTTTAAAAACAACTAACAATATCTTATTAAATATGCATAGGAGCATTGCGACCTGACCAAGGACAAAGAAGTTCCCAACCTCCTCAGACTCTTGCTGGTGCCCAGATGTCTGTGGTCTTTTTTTTTTTTTTTTTTTTTTTTTTTTTTTTTTTTTTTTTTTTGACAAGGTCTATCACCCAGGCTGGAGTGCAATGGTGCCATCTCGGCTCACTGCAACCTCCACCTCCTGGCCTCAATTCATCCTCCCACCTCAGTCTTCTGAGCAGCTGGGACTACAGGTGCACACCACCATGCTAGGCTAATTTTTGTATTTTTTATAGAGACAGGGTTTCACCATGTTGCCCAGGCTGGTCTCGAACTCATGAGTTCAAGTGGTCCACCTGCCGTGGCCTCCCAAAGTGCTGGGACTACACGTTTGAGCCACCACACCCAGACGTAGGTCACCCCCCTCCCTTTTTTTTTTTTTTTTTGAGACAGTCTCACTCTATCGCCCAGGCTAGAGTGCAATGGCACCATCTCAGCTCACTGTAACCTCTGCCTCCTGGGTTCAAGCGATACTCCTACCTCAGCCTCCAGAGTAGCTGGGAATACAGGCATGTGCCACTATGCCCGGCTAATTTTATATTTTTAGTAGAGACGGGGTTTCTCCATGTTGGTCAGGCTGGTCTCGAACTTCTGACCTCAGGCAATCTGCCCACCTTGGTCTCCCAAAGTGCTGGGATTACAGGCCTGAGCCACTGTGCCCTTCCTGTTACATTGTTTTCTAGATGGTGAGAGATGGGAATATGCAAATAGGCGATGAGCAGACCCTACCAGGACAGAGCTCTCATTCCAGCAGCCAGCGGGAAGCCCATAGCAAGCCTGGAACAATCGCCCCGTGGCCAGTACGTGGGTAGTAACTAGCAGCTGCCTTTCACTTTGACTCAGCTTCCTATGGGGACCACCTGGAGACAGGCAAACACGCTCCCGGACAGTCCTGGCGGATGCCCTGTGCGTTCCCATTCTGTCATTCTTGGGGTCCTGATCCAGACGCTAGGAGAGGGTTCTTGGACCTTGTGCAAGAAAGAAGTTGGGGCAAGTCTATAAAGTGAAAGCAAGTTTATTAAGACAGTAAAGAAATAAGTTGGGTGCGGTGGCTCACGCCTGTAGTCTCAGCACTTTGGGAGGCCGAGGCAGGCGGATCACTTAAGGTCAGGAGCTCGAGACCAGCCTGGGCAACATGGTGAAACCCTGTCTCTACTAAAAAACCAAAAAGTAGCAGGGTGGCGGGCGCCTGTAATCCCAGCTACTCAGGAGGCTGAAGCAGGAGAATCCCTTGAACCGGGGAGGCAGAGGTTGCAGTGAGCTGAGATCAAACCACTGCACTCCAGCCTGGGCAACAGAGTGAGATTCAGTCTCCAAAAAAAATTAAAAAAATAAATAGCTGGGTGCGGTGGCTCATGCCTGTAATCCCAGCACTTTGGGAGGCCGAGGCGGGCGG
>NW_016810868.1:1455976-1460816 GCF_001698545.2 Rhinopithecus bieti
GTGGGGTGGGAGAGGACTGAGCTCTGTGAAGGACCCCAGTTCACTATGTCAAAAAGGAAAAAAAAGCAGGGTGCGGTGGCTCACGCCTGTAATCCCAGCACTTTGGGAGGGCAAGGCGGGCAGATCACCTGAAGTCAGGAGTTTGAGACCAGCCTGACCAACATGGTGAAATCCTGTCTTTACAAAAAATGCAAAAAAAAAAAAAAAAAAAAACTTAGAAAGGCGTAGTGGCTACTGTTATCTCAGATACTCGGGAGGCTGAGGCAGGAGAATCGCTTGAACCCGGGAGGCGGAGGTTGCAGTGAGCTGAGACTGCACCACTGTACTCCAGCCTGAGTGACAGAGCGAGACCCTGTCTCAAAAAAACAAAACAAAGCAAATAAATAGGGACACACAGTTGTGTGAGTTTAGACAGATGCAAGTGGTCATGGAACCACTGCAGGCACAACAGAGCAGCTCCGGTGTCCAAAAAGCTTCCTCAAGGTCCCTTGTGGTCAATCACTGCCCGCCCCTCAGCCCCCGGAGCCACTGGGAAGCCCCTTGCCCTGTGGGCTCGCCTGTCCTAGAACGTCTTATAAAAGGAGTCATAGATTGCAGCCTTTTCCGCCTGGCTTCTGTCCCTCTGCAGGGTGCACCTGGGATTCAGCCACCTTCGTTCCTTTCACCCCCGAGTGTCCGTCACGTGCTGCCCTGCAGCCTGATCGCGCCCCCACGGAAGGTCATTTCCTTGTTCCAAGTTCTCAGTGACGATGAATGAAGTCCTTGTAAACAGACATGTTCAAGTTCGCTGTGAACATAGTTTTCTTTTTTTTTTGAGACGGAGTCTCGCTCTGTCGCCCAGGCTGGAGTGCAGTGGCCAGATCTCAGCTCACTGCAAGCTCCGCCTCCCAGGTTTACGCCATTCTCCTGCCTCAACCTCCCGAGTAGCTGGGACTACAGGCGCCCGCCACCTCGCCCGGTTAGTTTTTTGTATTTTAGTAGAGACGGGGTTTCACCGTGTTAGCCAGGATGGTCTCGATCTCCTGACCTCGTGATCCGCCTGTCTCGGCCTCCCAAAGTGCTGGGATTACAGGCTTGAGCCACCGCGCCCGGCCAATGAACATAGTTTTCATTTCTCCCGGGTAGAGAACTCCATAAGTAGGTCGGGTCGTGGAACGTTTCACTGTGTGAGACTCTGCCAGGAAGTTTTCCAGTGTGGTCCTGTCTTGTGCATCCCACAGAGGATGAGAGTTCCGCTGACTCCCGGCCCTCACAGGCTCTAGGGATTGCGCGTGTTTCTGTGGAACGCCTTCCACGGTCTCCGAGGTGTGCAGAGCGGTTTCCAAAAGTTTCCAGGCTGCATCTTCCCACCGACTGATGCTCAGCGTATTCTCACCTCCCGTCTGGATGTTTTCTTTGGTGAAGTATCTTTTCAGATCTCTTGCCTGTCTTTTTATTTTTATTTATTTATTTTGAGACGGAGTTTTGCTCTTTTGCCCAGGTTGGAGGGCAATGGTGCCAGCTCGGCTCACTGCAACCTCCCCCCCACCTACCCCGCTTCAAGTTCAAGCAAGTCTCCTGCCTCAGCCTCCCGAGTAGCTGGGACTACAGGCACCCGCCACCACGGCCAGCTAATTCTTGTATTTTTAGAGACAGGGTTTCACCATGTTGGCCAGGCTGGTCTCGAACTCCTGACCTCAGGTGATCCACGTGCCTCGGCCTCCCAAATTGCAAGGATTACAGGCATGAGCCACCGCTCCCGGCCTCTTTTATTTTTAATGGAGTGGCTTGTTTTCTTTTTACTGGGTCTTGGGAGTTCCTCATGGATGCTGGATTTCAGTCTCCTATCAGGTGTGTTTTGTAAATGTTTTCCTGCTGCATTCTAACTGCTGACGCAGGTGAACTTGGCAGGGGCGTGGCTGGGAACTAGAACCCCCTGAAGCCCAGTGGAGGCCGCAAGCAGAAGCTCTCAGCTCCTTCCCTTCCCCGATGCTGGGGGCCGAGGCTCTTTCTCTGACCCTGCCCCCTTATGTCACCAGTGGAGGGTGTCCGGGTTCTTGGCATTTTGAACAAAGAATTGTACAAAACACACAAACAAAGCAAGGAAAGAATGAAGCGACAAAAGCAGAGATTTATTGAAAATGAAAGCACCCTCCACAGGGTGGGAGCAGGCAGAGCAAGCAGCTCAAGGGCCCCAGTTACAGAATGTTCTGGGGTTTCAATATCCTCTAGAGGTTTACCATTGGTTACTTGGTGATGCCCTATGTAAATGAAGAGGATGAAGTCAAAGTAATTTTCTCGGCTGAGCACGGCATCTCATGCCTATAATCCCAGCACTTTGGGAGGCTGAGGCGGGTGGATCACCTGAGATGGGGAGTTCAGGACCAGCCTGGCTAACATGGAGAAACCCCGTCTCTACTAAAAATACAAAATTAGCCAGGTGTGGTGGTGGGTGCCTGTAATCCCAGATAGTCAGGAGGCTGAGGCAGGCAAATCGCTTAAACCTGGGAGGCAGAGGCTGCAGAGAGCCAAGATCGCGCCACTGCACTCCAGCCTGGGCGACAACAATGAAACTCTGTCTCAAAAAAAAAAAAAAAAAACCAGTCATGTACTTGGTGTGGGTCCTGTCTAAACCCTATGTAAACCCTATGTGAATGGAGAGGATGGAGTGAAGGTACAAAGTCATTCACGTTCCCATCATCGTTGGTGTTTCCATTTGATTTGGTTCCAGGATATCCTTAGGCTCCCTGCTGTCTCCAGGTCCTCTTCTCCTGCCTCACTCTCACTCTCTCCAGAGGACTGGCAGTGCTGGCCTCCCTGGCAGGACCTCCAACCCTGACCAGAGGTTTCTGGGTGGTGTGCTCTGAGGCCACCTTCTGCTCCTTGCCCAGTGTCCCTGGGTGCTCTGTGGGAACACAGAGAGGTCACTTGGGAGGTTCCGGCCTCTGCCAGCCTGCGGCGCCTTCCTGGCGTCATTGCCCCCCGCATGCTTACACAACCAGTGATAAGGTGGTATCCAATGCCATAATCCTCCCCGGGGCTGGCCCAGCCCCATCTGGTCCCATCTGGTCCCTAGCCTGCTTGCTGGAAGCCCAGCTGGGGGCTGCATCGGGGGTGGTGGGGGTCTGGAGTGAGGGGTGCCCAGGCCTCTCTCACAGTGTGGGGGCACAAGCTCTGCCCTGGACATTCTGTCAGTGTGACCCTACCCACATGTTGGGGGTGAGAGAAGGGGGCTTTCTGGGTGGCCAGACCCCAGGAGAGGGGCCTAGCCAGAGCAACCCCAGCCCAGCTGCCTGCAGCTGCACCCCCAAGGGCCCTGGCTCAGCTGAGCCAGACAGGGTGTGGACAGAGGGGCTTGGGCATGAGTGCAGGTAAGCCAGGACAAGTCTCTGCTGTGGCTTGGCAGTGACCCCGTGATTGGTGACATGTCTGGCAGGCCTAGGGGACAAATCCTCAGCCCGGGTACGTCAGGCCAGAGCCTGGCTGTCTGGAGCCCTCCAGGAAATGCCCCCCGAGGATGGGGGACACCAGAGTGATTGTGCGAAACAATGGACAAGAGAGCTGGAGTCTCAGAGCCAAAGTGCCTTCCGCTTCCATCTGCTCCACCCAGGAGCAGGTGCACCCAGGTGGTGGCCTGGGCTATAAAGCTGGCCCCCTGGGGCTTGGGGACTCAGCACCACGGGCTGGAAGGCAGGTGAGGGGATGACGTTGTTCCTGCTCGGTGCAATCCTGACCCTTCTCTGGGCGCCCACGGCACAGGCTGAGGTTCTGCTGCAGCCTGACTTCAATGCTGAAAAGGTACCAGGGGCCTCTGCTGTCCTGTGGTGGGTGGGAGCTGGCCCCTGCCAGAGACAACGTGATAATTGTGACAACTGCCTTTCCTGGGGTGCTTGCTCTGTGCTCGGCCAGGCACGTGCTATAGACCTGCTCTGCGCTTAATCCTAAACCAACCCATGAATGGATCATTACTGCACCCACTTCACAGCTGGGGAACTGAGGCTCACAGCTGCACTGTGACCTGCCCGAGATGAGTTCCTGTCCACCTGGGCTCAGCTCGCACCCGAGAGATGGCCACTCTGAGGCCCCTTGCCGTGGTGTCACTTCTGGGTTGTCCCCTGGGTCCTTGGGCAAGGAGGGCCCTGCTGCCGGCTGTCCTGGCCTGCGGTGACTAAGTCCCTGGCAGTTCTCAGGCCTCTGGTACGTGGTCTCCATGGCATCTGACTGCAAGGTCTTCCTGGGCAAGAAAGACCACCTGTCTATGTCCACCAGGGCCGTCAGGCCCACAGAGGAGGGCGGCCTCCACGTCCACATGGAGTTCCCGGGGTGAGTTACTTGGGTTGGGCTGCCTGGGCTGGGCTGGGGGGCCGAGGTAGCTGGGGGCCATGAGTTAGCCAGCTGTGCACCCCCAGGGCGGACGGCTGTAACCAGGTGGATGCCGAGTACCTGAAGGTGGGCTCCAAGGGACACTTCAGAGTCCCAGGTAGGTCCTGCTTCATCCGCCTTCAGGGGTGCTGGACGCCGCTTCTCTGGGGGTGATGTGGGGCTGACTTTCCACCAGGGCTCCAGCTGTCCATCCCAGTCTCCAGCCCCTGCCCGCCCCTCCCCGTCCCTCCTCTGTCCTCGGGGAACATGCTCACAGCCCAGCAGCAGGGGCAGGCATGGGTGGGGTCGGTGCCCGGCCCCATCCACTTCTCCAGCCTGATCGGCTGCCTGCCTCTCCGCAGCCTTGGGCTACCTGGACGTGCGCATCGTGGACACAGACTACAGCTCCTTCGCAGTCCTTTACATCTACAAGGAGCTGGAGGGGGCCCTCAGCACCATGGTCCAGCTCTACAGTGAGTGCCTGTCCCACCTCCCCCCA
>NW_016810868.1:1464397-1475305 GCF_001698545.2 Rhinopithecus bieti
CAGGCCCCGCCCCCATCCTGTCTGCACCCCCCCCTCCCGCCCGCCTGCCGGCCCCGCCCCTTCTCACAGGCCCCACCCTCACCTCCTCCCGGGGGGGTCCCCCCCTTTTAGGCCAAGTTTAGGCCCCGCCTGCTCACCCCCAGGCCCTCCCCTTCTGGTGCTGCCCCATGCCCTCTCCTCCTGTGACCTCACACTCCTGGCCTGGCCAGGACCAGGTAGGGTGGGAGCTGGACTCCCGCGGTGCTTTGGCTGTGGAGGAGGTTGGCTGCCGGGGATCCCGCAGTGCGTGCTCCTCTCTGGACTTCTGAGAGTGGTGCCCCGCCCTTCCCTGCCTGGCCTCGCTGCCTGAGTTCCGGGGCTAGGGCTGAAGTTCTTCAACTCCTGCGGACTCCCCGGGTGGAGCGGACGGGGTTAGGCTGGAGGCCTCCGGGCTGCAGGGAAAGATGCTCAAGGGGGAGTGGGGCCCATGAGGACAGCCAGACCACCCCAACCTCCCGGACACCTTGGTGTGAACTGGGGAAGGAGGCCCCAGGTTTCCTTCAGCCAGGCAGGAGCTTCATGCAGCGCACAACCTGCCCAACCCAGGGTGGCGGCCTTGCTGTCAGCCCTCAGGGAGGTGGACTAAGGCCAGGAGATCCCCTGCTGCACTCTTGTGAGCTGCTGGGTTCACAGTGACCTCTGCTCTGCCCAGGCCGGACCCAGGACGTGAGTCCCCAGGCTCTGAAGGCCTTCCAGGACTTCTACCCTACCCTGGGGCTCTCCGATGACATGATGGTCATGCTGCCCAAGTCAGGTACTCTGGCAAGCCCTGCCCTTCCCATGCCACCCCGTCTGGCCCTCCCCTCCCATGAGCCCACCCTTCCTTCCCCTCACAGCACAGGCAGTGTGCGGGCAGCAGGGGGTCTTCTCTTCTAGGGGTGGGCTGGCAGCCCCTGCAGCCCCTCCCCCACCTCCCCCAGCACAGACTACCAGAGAGGCTTTGGGCAACGCTAGGAGGGAGGCTCTGGGCTCCAGTCACTGGGGATGGTGGAGCTGTCCAGTGGCCCTTGGTACCCAAGGGTTGGGGGCTGCAGGAAGCAAGGGCAGTCCTGGCCATCAGCATCTCACGGATGGATGTCTTCCTCCCCACAGACACCTGCAGCCCTGAGAGCAAGGAGGCACCCTGACACCTCTGGAGCCCGGCCCTTCCCAGGTGGGTTCTCCAGGCCCTGCAGGGGCTGCCCTGGTTGCCTCTCCCCTCCCTGTCGCAGCTTGACATCTGCTTGTGTCTGCCCCGTGCCCGCCCCGCTGTTTTGCCTCGCGACCCCATGCTTCAGGCCTCAGCTTAGACATCACCTCTCCCAGGAAGGCTCCCTTGACTTCCTAAGGTACCCATCACAGAGTACCACAAATGGGGTGACGTGAAACAGCAGAAGTTTGGCTGGGTGCAGTGGCTCACGCCTGTCATCCCAGCACTTTGGGAGGCCGAGGCAGGCAGATCACCTGAGGTCAGGAGTTCGAGACCAGCCTGACCAACATGGAGAAACCCCGTCTCTACTAAAAATACAGAATTTAGCTGGGTGTGGTGGTGCACGCCTGTAATCCCAGCTACTTGTGAGGCTGAGGCAGGAGAATCGCTTGAACCCAGGAGGCGGAGGTTGCGGTGAGCCGTGGTTGTGGTGAGCCAAGGTTGCAGTGAGCCGAGATTGCACCATTGCAGTCCAGTCTGGGTGACAAGAGAGAAACTCTGTCTCAACAAAATAAAACAAACAAACAAACAAACAAAACCAGCAGAAGTTTATCTCTCCCAGTTCTGGAGGCCAGAAGTCCAAAATCAAGGTGTCCACAGGGCTGGTTCCTCTAGAGGCTCTGAGGGAGACTCCCTCCCGCACTGCCCCCCAGCTCCCACGGCTGGGCGCTGTTCTGGGCATTTGTTGGCCTGCGGAAGCATCAGCCCTGTCTCTGCCTCCATCCTCCCACGGCCACCTTCCTCCTGTGCGTCAGTGTCCAAACTTCCCTCCTAGTATCTGTGCTGCCGAAGCGAGTGCCCCACAGCTGTCTTCTTATGAGGATACCTGTCCTCGGGTTTAGGGCCCGCTGTAAATGCAGGATGGTCTCATCTCCAGATTCTAAACTAATGGTATCTGCAAAGCCCATTTCTAAATACGACCACGTTCGGAGGTTCCAGGTGGGCCTGAAGTTTTGGGGACACGATTCAATCCACGGCTCTGTGTCCCCACTGTGTCCAAACAGCCCCTGGCTCCCTCCCCAGGGCAGGGTCCTGCTTTGGAATTGTGGGGGCCGTGTCTTCTCCCCCAGGGCCCAGGAGGGCAGACCACAGCCTTCACGCGCAGTGCCCATCGCAGGAGCCACATGTGGGTGGGGTCTTGGGGAGATCTCCCCCTCAGCCGGACACCGGAGGACCGCTGGGTCCCTCGCCCAGGTTCACCACCAAGAATTTGGGCGCAACCACACATCACGTGTCTGACGTGACAGTCACCGGCGTCTGGAGGGACACTGGCCCTTCCTGGCATGGCGGGAGGAGGTGGGGGGCTCTGAGGCGGGGCTGTTTCTCCTTTCCACCGTGCTGCCGCTGCACTTCCTGCATCTCTGCTCCTCTCCATGAGCTTCGCCTCCACTCCCAGGGTCCCCTTCCTGGAGACTCGCCATCCTGCCTGGGGACACTGGGGCTGTCCAGCTTAGCACAAGTCTGCACCAAAGTCTCCCTGCACACACCCGCTGGGTTGGGAAACATGGGGGTCAACACCAAACCGCCCTCCTCCAGAAGGTTCTGTGAGCAGAACATGTGGCCCCATCCCCCCATGATCTTGAAGAAGCAGCTTTCGGGGTAGAGTGCCCCCCTGGGCCACCACGGGTGACCATGGAGGCTGTGGGTTCTGTGGTGGCTTCATGGACATTCCGAGGCTTTCTTGCCACGCTGGCCCCTTCACCAAGGACCAGGCAGAGGCCGTGGCTCGCTGCCACTCAGCCAGGGACTGGGCATGGGGCTGGGTCCCCCACCCCCGGGGAAGGTGGGGAGGTGTTGGAGCCAGGGTCGGCCTCTCACCTGGGGCCTGTGGGGCAGCAGTGGTAGCTGGTGTGTGTTTCCAGGTTTGCAGGAATTTTGGGAGCAGAATGAGCTCTCCCTGGCCTGTTGGCGGTGGCTGTGGAAGAGTGATGCCCGGCTTGTGGGGAGCAGGAAGGGCGTTTGTCGCGGGAGTGGGTGATGGAGTCGCCGTGCATTTTCCATGCAGGTGGAGCCACGGCAGCAGGCGCCTTCGCCCCTGGAGTCGAGACCCACAGCCCTCGGGGACCACCCAGAGCCTCTCCATCCTCTGACCCCCGCCTGTGGGACGCCTCGTGGGACGCCTCTTTCTATTCAATAAACAGATGCTGCAGCCTCACAGCCCTCACCTCTTTGGAAATGCCCTGGGGGAGGGCACAGTGGGCCCCTGCCTGACCCCAGCACTGCTGGGGAGACTGAGGCAGGGAGGCAAGTGTGAGAGGGCCCTGGCCGAGGGAGCAGGAGGCAGGGGTGAGAGGCCCTAGGAAGGGGCAGGGGACAGGGGTGAGGGGCCCTGGGTGAGGGGCAGGGGACAGGGGACGGGTGAGGGGGCAGTCGTCACGGGCGGGGTGAGGGGCCCTGGGTGCCCTGGGGAAAGGCAGGAGGCAGGAGTGAGGGGCCCTGGGGAGAGGCAGGAGGCGGAGGTGAGGGGCCCTATGTGAGGGGGCAGGGGTGAGGGACCCTGGGTGAAGAGGCAGGGGACAGGGGTGAGGGACCCTGGGGAGGGGCAGGAGGCAGCAGCCACTCTTGGCCTGTGCGGGGGCTGAACCCACAGGAAGAATGGAGCATCCTGGCCCAGTCTCTATGGGTCTGCAGTGCTGTGGGGAACTGGGCACCCTGTGAAGAAGGTCCAGCTGCAGGAGGCTGGGGAGTTAGGCCCATTTGGGTTTTGTGCCCTCCCCCCCACTGATGTGATTGTGGGCACCTGGTTTATACCCCTGGAAATGGGTCACAGTTGTGGCCAGGGGATTGCCAGCCAGCCTGGGCGCTCCACAGCCAACCTCATAGACATAGGTAGCTACCCGGTGGGCTCCTTGTTTCAAAGATCAAGAAACTGGCCCAGCGCGGTTGCTCACACCTGTAATCCCAGCACTTTGGGAGCCTAAGGCGGACAGATCACCTGAGGTCAGAAGTGCCAGGCCAGCCTGGCCAACATGGCAAAACGCTGTCTCTACTAAAAATACAAGACAGCTGAGTGTGGTGGTGCACGCCTGTAATCCCAGCTACTCAGGAGGCTGAGGCAGGGAGAATTGCTTGAACCCAGGAGGCAGAGGTTGCAGTGAGCCAAGATCATACAACTGCACTCCAGCCTGGGCGATGGAGCAAGACTCTGTCTCAAAAAAAAAAAAAAAAAAAATCAAGAAACTGAGGCACAGAAGGGTTGGGTAACTTATCCAAGGCTGCACAGCCCGGAAGAGGCCAGACTGGCTGCAAGCCTGGGTGATCAGGCTCCAGGGCCGGGCTCCGCACTGGCCCTGGGTGATGTCTGGCGCAGCAGAGGCCCTCCCCACTGTCACTCTGGTCACTGGCACTGTGCCTCTGGCCTCCGGAGCTCTGACTACCCACTGTGTCTGGCGCACATTTCAAAGGGCCGGGTGTGGGGTGGCACAGGAAGGTGCTGGAGGCTCTGGTCCGTTGCCCGTCAGTGCCCACAGCCCTCACAGGGCAGGCCCGAACGAGCCCAAAAGAACAAGTGTCCTGTGGGGTAAGGGGGGTCACTGAGCCCCAGGTGGTGTGGGTGGAGCTCCTCCTCCTCTCAGGCCCCCAGACAGCCCCAACAGCATCCACTGCTGTCCACACACCAGGAGGGTGGCCGGGCAGGCTGTTTTCTAGGCCAGGCTAACCCCTGCGGTGGGCGTGGGTGGCACTAGGGCCGGATGATGCTTGTGCAGAAATCCAAGTCTGAGCAGCCAGCAGCTAAGCTGTCCTGATGACGTTCCTGGGTGAGCGCACGAGCCTGTGCTGTCTGTATATAGTAGGCCCAGGCTGTGCAGCAGAGGAGCCCGGAGCCCGGACCCCGCCATGGAGGCCAGGCTGCCGTGCACCATCCTGGGTGTCCTCGTGGTGCTCTGGGCGCAGGTGGCAGCAGCCATGGTGGAACTGGACCGGCAGAAGGTGGCTTCTCCTTCTTCGTTGGTGGGGCTTCTCCTACACCCCCAGCCCCGCGGGCTCAGGGAAGGAGGCCTCTCCTGGTGTGGGGAGCTCATGGGGACGCTGGTGCCTGGCTAGACACTTCCTGTTAGTGGCATTTTCTTTTCTGCTGAGTCTGTGTCGGCTGCTGGGCCAGGCACACATTGGCAGGCCCAAAGAAGGTAGCTGCTGGAGACGAAGATTCTTTCCTCCCGAAAATGACTGGGTTTTGTTTTTTTTTTTTTGTTGTTGTTGTTGTTGTTGTTTTGAGACAGAGTCTCGCTCTCTCGCCCAGGCTGGAGTGCAGTGGTGCAATCTCAGCTCACTGCAAGCTCCATCTCCTGGGTTTACGCCATTCTTCTGCCTCAGCCTCCCGAGTAGCTGGGACTACAGGCGCCTGCCACCACGCCTGGCTAATTTTTTTGCGTTTTTAGTAGAGATGGGGTTTCATTGTGTTGGCCAGGATGGTCTCAATCTCCTGACCTGGTGATCCGCCTGCCTCAGCCTCCCAAAGTGCTGGGATTACAGGCGTGAGCCACCGTGCCCAGCCAAATGATGGGGTTTTTAAAAGTCTCAGTGGAAGTCCCGGTTCTGGGCAGGTTGCTGAGGGCAGGAGGCCCCTCCCCGGCGTGGCTGGCAGGCTGGTGAGCTGTGCTACCCAAGCCACCCCGTTCCCTGCCGTTTCTCACTCTGCCGCACCCTGCGGGCTTTCTTTTCCAGGCCCCTGCTCCTGGGTCCTGCCCCCGAGGTCAGGCAGGGCCTGTGGTTCCTCCCCAAATGCCCCGGAAGCCCCAGGTCCTGTTCGGTAGCTCTAGATGGCCTGGTGGGGAGGAGCCGCCCTGTCGGCGTTGCTGTCTGATGGCTCGAAGGGACCCCTTGGAAGGACACACACCTGGGGACAGCTGGGCTCACAGATGCCATCTCCTGGCCTGTCAGAGCCCAGCAGGCCCCTGCCCGGGGGTTGGTGGAAGGCCCCTGGGGGTCTCAGACCCACTGCTCAGGTCATGGCCAGGCTCCGCATCTCTCTAGATTGGAGGATTCTGGCGGGAAGTCGGTGTGGCCTCCTATCAAAGTCTGGTGCTGATGGCCCCAAAGCGGGTGGAGGGCTTGTTCCTCACCTTGAGCGGGAGTAACCTGACCGTGAAGGTCGCATATAACAGGTAAGAGGCCTGGGGGCTGCTGGAGAAGAAGAGGCATGCATGGCCGGGGACTGGGCGTGGGCCGCTGCACCCACTGCAGCATGGGGTCTGGGTTGAGTGCCGTCCTGCCGGTGAGCCAGCCCTCCCTTTGCCCACCTGCCTGGGCCCTCGACTCCCAGGCTCCTGGATCTGAATTTTCTCCCAAATGTAAGCATAGTGTTTTAATGAAGTCCCGTGAGCTTATAAGGAAGGAAAAGGGGCGTGGGGCAGGTGGCTGGCTGGAGGGAACAGAGCCCTCAGGGGAAGGCCGGTGTAGCCCCCACCTGGCACATTCCCCACCTCATCCTGCTCCAGGCCCTGGGATGCTCCACAGTGCTGCCTGTGCCCTTCCTAAAGACTAGGCCCCACTCCGGGAAGGAGCCCAGCAGGTGGGACACAGGCTGGCATTTTCCTGATGGGCACTTTGCTGCCTTTTAGCTCAGGAAGCTGTGAGATAGAGAGGATTGTGGGCTCAGAAATAGACACTACGGGAAAATTTGCTTTTCCTGGTAAGTGCAGTTGCCCTGTCATGGCAAGTGGAGCCCAGCTGTGCACACAGCTAGGCCTTATTGTTCCCCATGCTGTTCCCTGCACTGTTCCCCATGCTGTTTCCTGCACTGTTCCCCATGCTGTTCCCTGCACTTTTCTCTGTGCCGTTCCCCATGCTGTTCCCTGCACAGTTCCCTGCACTGTTCCCAATGCTGCTCCCTGCACATTTCATGCCCCAGTCCTTCCCATTCTTCTACCAACACATTGGATCATCCTTCAAAAGCTTCTGTAGTGTCCCCAATCACTCAAGTGCCGGGACTGGGTGGGGGCAGGATGGAGTTAGACCCTGCAGACCCTGGCCTTCGAGGTCCATCCCCCTCAGAGGTCTCCCCCAACGCCATGGCCGGCTCCTGAAGGCCACAGAGAGATCCACGTGCTGGACACCGACTACGAGGGCTATGCCATCCTGCGGGTGTCCCTGATGTGGCGGGGCAGGAGCTTTCACGTCCTCAAGTACTTCAGTAAGCTTGGCCCTGGGGGGCTCTGCCCAGCTGCTGTCCTCCCAGGGACTGCCCACCCAGCCCCCCTGTGCCCCACAGCTCGGAGCCTGGAGGATGAGGACTGGCTGGGGTTCTGGAGGTTTCGGGAGCTGACAGCAGACACTGGTCTCTACCTGGCGGCCCGGCCTGGTGAGCCCAGGGTCCTTGGGGTGGAGGCTGGGCTGGGCCCTGTGGGTTGGCTCTGCAGCTCCTCACGCTGGCCTTATCACGCAGGGCGGTGTGCCGAGCTTCTAAAGGAGGTGAGCCTGACCCCCGACCCTGGCCTGCGCTGAAGTCCCTGGGCCCCTGGCCCAGTCCCTGGCCCTGTCAGGAGCCCCCCGTGGCTCCACCTTCCAGCCCTGGGGTGGGGCCTGTTCACCCCTTCCTGTGAACAGGAGCCTGAACACCACTGGTGGGCAGCCCCAGAGATGAGTCTGTCTCCTGGTTTGGAAAGAGCTGGAGCCTCCAGGGTGGTGACCTTAGGCTGCTGGGCAGGGACCCTGGGAGGCTGGGGTCATGGGGTGCAGAGCTGGGTTGGGCAGGCGAGCAGAAATGGCGCCTTTTGGCCGGGCGCGGTGGCTCAAGCCTATAATCCCAGCACTTTGGGAGGCTGAGACGGGCGGATCACGAGGTCAGGAGATCGAGACCATCCTGGCTAACACGGTGAAACCCCGTCTCTACTAAAAAAATACAAAAAACTAGCCGGGCGAGGTGGCGGGCGCCTATAGTCCCAGCTACATGGGAGGCTGAGGCAGGAGAATGGCCTAGACCCGGGAGGCGGAGCTTGCAGTGAGCTGAGATCCGGCCACTGCACTCCAGCCTGGGCGACAGAGTGAGACTCTGTCTCAAAAAAAAGAAGAAATGGCGCCTTTTCTTCGGTGTTCCATGCACGACTGCTGGCTGCTTCTGTCCCTGAAGGTCCTGTCAGGGGCGGGACACAGGTCCTGCCTCAGGGTCCTATGTCGGGCACTGCAAGAACCCAGAGTCTCCCTCACCTCACTTTGTCTTGGCCCTAGAGGTTGGGACTGTTACCCCACTTTGCAGATTGAGAAGGCACTCAGGGAGCTGAGTGCTTTGCCCAAAGCCAGGCAGCTAGGACAGAAGCTCCCGACACGTGGCCCTCATCACTGCCCCATGGGGCCTGCACACGGGCCTGAGCCCCCACACTTTTGTGTCGCAGGAGCTGATTTAATGGAGTTTCTGCCTCAGACCATGAGGCTCGGAGTCCCCGCCCACCCCAGCCCCTCCTGGGCACCTTGCCCACCGGGTCACCTGCACCTGCTCTGAATAAACTGTGATGTCTAGCCACTGCCTGGTGTGTCTTTCTGGAGAGCCAATGGGTGACAGGTGTGGGGGGACGTGCCTGCCCCAGGTCTGGCAATAGGAGGTGTGTTTTCTGTGGCTACTGGACAAACAGCATGGTTCACGTACAAGGCAGCAGCCCCTGCCCTCCTGCCCTGCCAGGGTCATGGTCAGGCTGCCCCAGGGTGTAGACCAGAGACAGAAACAGGGCTCCTGGTGGAGTCTCAGCAGGTGTCTCAAATGCATGGAGGCCACACCCCTCCTGCCTGCATCCTCCATGGCTCCCCACTGCCCAGGGCTCTAGGCTCATGGCCTGTGCCCAAGACCCTACCTGATGGGTCTTGCTTCCAGCCTCCCTGGATCCCCAGCTGCCCAGCCCTGCTCAGTGTCCAGTTCCACAGTGGGCTCTCACCCTGTGGCCTGGGCTGCCGCCAGCCAACTGCATGTCTTTCTCTTCCCGCCTGAACTGGGACATGGGAAGAGCAAGGAAAGTAGCAGGTGTCAGCCTGGAGGTTCTGCGCCCAGGCCCCTGGGGATCAACCCGTCCCCCATATACGCAGGTGAGACAACCCAGGGCTTATGAGGGTGGCTGCCTCGTGGGGGCGGCGGAAAGTGATATCTGAGGTTGAATGGTGCCGGGGCCGTGGGGGGAACCACCCAATTCGGGGGACCTCGCCAGCCCCCAGCATCGACTGGGACACCAGAAAGGCCCTTCTAGGAACAAGGACTGCACCCTAGATGCGCCTCAAATCCAGAATCGTGCCCCCCGAGAGCCACAGGAGGGACATGTAGAGGCTGCATTCTGACAAGTTAGGGGCTCCTGGGAAACAGCGGTGACTTTGCGCAGCTGTGCCCGGCTGAGGCTCACAGGTTCAACGAGCTTAGCCTGGACTTGGATTTCCTGCCGGAGGGGCTGTCACTCTTGCTGTCTGCTCAGGCTCCTGTAACAAAATACCTCAGATCGGCACCTTAAACAACAGGAGAGTATTTCCTCACCGTTCTGGAGGGTGGAAGTCCAAGATTAAGGTGCCAGAAAATGCAGTTTCTGGTGAGGGCTTCCTGCCCACTTGCAGAAGGCAGCCCCTCACTGCGTCCTCTCCTGGTGGGGAGCGCTCTCTGGTTGCCTCTTTCTCCCCTATTAAGGACACCAGCCCCGTTAACTTAGGGCCACACCCTTTGACCTCACTTAATCTCGATCGCCTCCTAAGAGTCCCATCTCCTGAAACAGTGACCATGGGATCCAGGGCTTCAACGCAGGAATTTTGGGAGGACACAATTCATCCCAGAACAAAAGTCAGTTTAGACGGTGACAGTAGATGCAGGGCTGCCATCATCAACAACGTCCTGCCCAAAAGTCACTGGACGTCCAAAGACACAGAAAAATATGACCTATGTTAAAAAAAAAAAAAAAAAAGGCCGGGCGCGGTGGCTCAAGCCTGTAATCCCAGCACTTTGGGAGGCCGAGACGGGCGGATCACGAGGTCAGGAGATTGAGACCATCCTGGCTAACACGGTGAAACCCCGTCTCTACTAAAAAATACAAAAAAACTAGCCGGGCGAGGTGGCGGGCGCCTGTAGTCCCAGCTACTCGGGAGGGTGAGGCAGGAGAATGGCGTAAACCCGGGAGGCGGAGCTTGCAGTGAGCTGAGATCCGGCCACTGCACTCCAGCCCGGGAGACAGAGCGAGACTCCGTCTACCCCCCACCAAAAAAAAAAGAAGAAGAAGAAAAGAAAGTTACTAAAAACCGACACCGAGAAGACCCAAAGTTGTATGCAGAAGTTAAAGGTCTAAAGCAACTCTTATAAGTAGTTTAAAAAAAGCAAGATATACTCTAAGGAAAGAAATAGTGACATGATAGTGTTAAAGGACTAATTGATAAAGAAAGAATAAAGGAGCGAACGTAGGAGATCAGATCAGGAAATCAACAGCGAAATGGAAATTATAAAAAAGAAAAAATTATGGAACTGAAAAGTGCAATAAGTGAAAAATTTACTGGAAGGAATAGGAGATTGGCCATGGCAAAAATAATGTCCATGAATTTGAGCACAAACCAATGTAAATTATCCAATCTGAGGAACAGAGAAGAAAATGGTTGATAGCACCTCAAAGATCTGTGGGGCAAGATAAAAAATGTAAACTAGCCTGAGAAAGAAAAGAGAGGGAGAATATATGAAGAGATAGTGGCCAAAATAACCCAAACTTTTTTTTTTTTTTTTTTTTTTTTTT
>NW_016810868.1:1475596-1491336 GCF_001698545.2 Rhinopithecus bieti
GGCTATAACCCAAACTTGATGAAAACATCAACGTAGATAGCCCAGAGGCTCAGAGAAACCCAGGCAGGATGAAAACAAAGCCTCACAGAAATCACACCGAGGGACATTATAGTCAAAGCACTGCCAACCAATGATTTGGATAAAAATTTAAGAGGATCTGTGGGTAAAACACAGGACACAGCCAGGCTTGGTGGCTCACATCTGTAATCCTGTAATCCCAGCAATCTGGGAGGCCGAGGTGGGAGGATCACTTGAGGTCAGGAGTTTGAGACCAGCCTGGGCAACATAGTGAGTCTTCATCTCTCTTCAAAAACAAACAAACAAGCCGGGCGCGGTGGCTCACGCCTGTAATCCCAGCACTTTGGGAGGCCGAGGTGGGTGGATCACGAGGTCAGGAGATCGAGACCATCCTGGCGAACACGGTGAAACCTCATCTCTACTAAAAATAAAAAAAATTAGCCAGGCGTGGTGGCGGGCACCTGTAGTCCCAGCTGCTGGGGAGGCTGAGGCAGGAGAATGGCGTGAACCTGGGAGGCGGAGCTTGCAGTAAGCCGAGATCGTGCCACTGCACTCCTGCCGGGGCGACACAGTGAGACTCCATCTCAAAACAAAGAAACAAACAAAAAAAGACAGGGCATGATACAGTTTGGCTCTGTGTCCCCACCCAGATCTCATGTGGCATTATTGTAATGCCCAATGTTGGAGGTAGGGCTTGGTTGGAGGTGATTGGATCATGGGGATGGATTTACCCTTGTTCTTGTGATTGTGAGTGAGTTCTCAGGAGATCTGCTTGTTTAAAAGTGTGTAGCATTTCCCCTTTCATTCTCTCTCCTGCTGTCCATGTAAAGACTTACCTGCTTCCCCTTCACTTTCAACTATGATTGAAAGTTTCCTGGCCAGGTGCAGTGGCTCACGCCTGTAATCCCAGCACTTTGGGAGGCTGAGGCAGAAAGATCACCTGAGGTCAGGAGTTTGAGACCAGCCTGGCTAACATGGTGAAACCCCATTTCTACTAAAAATACAAAAAATTAGCCAGGCATGGTGGTGTGCACCTGTAATCCCAGCTACTTGGGAGGCTGAGGCAGGAGAATCGCTTGAACCCAGGAGGCGGAGGTTGCAGTGAACCAAGATTGCATCATTGCACTCCAGTTTGGGCAAAAAAAAAAAAAAAAAAAAAGGAAGTTTTCTGAAGCCTGCACAGCCGTGTTTCCTGTACAGCCTGTGGAACCATGAGCCAATTAAACTTCTTTTTTTCATAAATTACCCAGTCTCAGGTAGTTCTTTATAGCAATATGAGAATGGACTAATACAGGACATAAACGGGGGGACACAATGGCTGTCTTCTCATGGCAAATGGAAACCAGGAGATGACGATAGGGCATCTTTACATTGCTGAAAAAAAAATCAAAGCAGATCTCTATATCTAGGACAGATACCCTTCAAAACTGAGGGTCAAATAAACATACTTTGAGAGAAATGGAAGTGGAGGGAATTTATCTCTAACGCAGCTTCGGTACAATAAATAAATGCCAAGGATATTCCTCAGGCAGAGGGGAAATGACTCTGGGTGGCCACTCAGGTCTGCAGGAAGAAGATCCGTGTGACAAACAGAGACCAAGTGAGTCCATTGGAAGCTGCATTCCTTGTCCTCCATTTGGTTACTTAATTATGTCAGCATGAACTCAGTAGTTCCTGTTTTCTTCCGTAGGTTACAATTGATGACAATAGTTTCTACCCAATGGGAGTGCCTTTGAAGTGGCTTCAGAGTATTGTTGGCACATTCCCCGATTCCGTGGGCACATTTTTGCTTTTTGGCACAAAAAACATTCCAAGTTCCTCTTATGTTTTCTATACACAGCCTTTGAATAATTCACCTTTTCGTATAGAATGATGTTGAGAAACCAAGCTCTGAGTGTTGGGTGTGCTTGCTTTTACTTTTACTGGGTCTGATTGTATCTAAACCTCAGCAGACAGAGCCTGGACTTTCCTTCCTCCCCTTCCTTCCTCCTTCTTCTCGTCCCCTGCCTCCCTCTTTCTCTCTCCTTTTTCCCTTCCCCTCCCATTTCTCCCTCCTTCCTCCCCTGCCTGCCCTCTATCCCTCCCTTCCCTCCTTCCTTCCTTTCCTCCTGTCTCTCTCCTTCTCTGCCTGCCTCTCCTCATCTGTCTACCAAAATCGGAGTTCACATGGATACTTCCAATTCCAACCCAACGCCACAGGGTTCACTTTGATCTCTCCCCTTTCTATATGTCTGTATTTATAATTCTCTTTTCCAACACAGAGAAACCCATTACCCTTGATATATTTATTCATTAGGTCCCTTCTAGAGCACATGGAAAGTAGTATCAGAATTGCTCACCCAGGCTGGGTGCGGTGGTTCATGCCTGTAATCCCAGCATTTGGGGAGGCCGAGACAGGCAGATCCCGAGGTCAGGAGTTCGAGACCAGCTTGACCAACATGGTGAAACCCCATCTCTACTAAAAATACAAAAATTAGCTGGACATGATGGCGCATGTCTGTAATCCCAGCTCTCAGGAGGCTGAAGCAGAAGAATCACTTGAACTGGGGAGGTGAAGGATGCAGTGAGCCAAGATTACACCACTGTACTCCAGCCTAGACGACGGAATGAGACCCCCATCTCAAAACAAAACAAAACAAAATAAAACAGAATTGCTCATCCAAACCACCGTGAGCCATGAACCTGCAGACGAGAGCTTAGGATGTGTTTATAGCTCCTTCTGCCATTAGCCCGAGTATACAGAAAAACTACTGTTCAGAAGTTACCGGGGGGCAGTCCTTTCCCCTTTAGTGTGGCTGTCATTTATCTATAATACAACTGTATTCCGTGTTTGGAATTTGTTTATTTTACTTTTGAGTATAACGGTATAGTATACCAAATTACTTTGATTCCAAAGTCAAAACTATACAAAAAAGTTTACTCAAAAGAGTCTAAATTCCTCCCCTCACTCTGTTCCAGCTCCCAGCTCCAGCAGGGAACTAGTCTCATTAGACTCTGAGGTTTATCCTATGCTTTTTGTTTTTGTTTGTTTGTTTGTTGTTTTTTGAGACAGAGTCTTACTCACTCTGTCACCCAGGCTGGAGTGCAATGGCTCAATCTCAGCTCACTGCAACCTCCACCTCCCAGGTTCAAGCGATTCTCCTGCCTCAGCCTCCTGAGTAGCTGGGATTACAGGCATGTGCCACCACGCCCGGCTAATTTTTGTAATTTTAGTAGAAACGGGGTTTCACTATGTTGGCCAGGCTGGTCTCGAACTCCTGACCCCAGGTGATCTGCTGGCCTCAGCCTCCCAAAGTGTTGGGATTACAGGCGTGAGCCACCATGCCCGACTGATGCTGTGTGCTGTTTTGTGGCTACCTCGAAAACCAGCCTCCCGCAGCCTTGAGGGACACTGTGGGGCTAGCCGGTGTTTCCTTGTCAGAGGCCTGGCCCAGCTGCTTGACTTCCTCCTTTTTGTATTTTTATTTTAGAGATGGGGTCTTGCTGTGTCATCCAGGCTGGAGTGGAGTGGCACGATCACAGCTCACTGCAGCCTCAAACTCCTGGGCTCAAGCGATCCTCCCATCTCAGCCTCCAAGTAGCTGGGACCACAGGAGCACACCACCATGTCCAGCTAATTTTTAAATTTGTTTGTAGAGATGAGGTCTGGCTATGTTGCCCAGGCTGGTCTCGAACTCCTAGACTCAAGTGATCCTCCCACCTCAGCCTCCCAAAGTGCTGGGATTACAGGTGTGAGCCACCGTGCCCGGCCATGGCTCCCTCCTGAAGGCTCCAGGCCTAGTGTCCCGCCCCCTTGTTCTGTGGCTCAGCCCCTGGGCAACTCCTGCTTGCCATGGCTTTGGCTGGCACTTCCATGGCCCCACTGCCCGGTAAGTCTTCGCAGGCCCGGCCCCCAGTAGCTGCGTGGTTTCTGCCTTCTTCCTGCACTCTGGTGGTCACAGGCCCTGCTGCGTGGGTACAGGGCAGGCGGCCAGGGCTGCAGTGTAAGCTCTGTGAGTGCAGGCGGCCCTGGGCACTGCAGCCTTGTTGCATGGACATGCTCCTTGCACCCTTGTTGACGAATGAGTGAAGGTGTGTGGGAGTGAATCCCAGAGGGTTCAGGCCATGGCATTGGGGGAGGACCCTCCTGGCTGCCTCCCAGTGGGCTTCAGGGGCTCAGATAGACCCTGACGAGCACCTCTGTCCTCTGCTCCTGGACAGGGGCTGCAGAGAGCTCTCAAGGGGCCTTGGGAGGCACAAGCAGGCCAGGGTCCCAGGGAGGGGAGGCAGGAGGCAGCAGGGCCGGACGGTGGGGTGCAGGGGTGAAAGGAACAGGACAGTCTGTTCTGGGGGTGCTGGCTGTGGGGGACAGGAGGCCAGGCCACAAAGCAGAATGGTGTGTGGGCCAGGAGGGGGTGGGAGCTTTTATCAAAAGGCTTTCAGAGACTTTTTATATTTAATGATTGAAACAAAAGATATCCAAAGCCGCAGTTCCTAAGAACCGCTTGTTCTTATCCTGCTTGTACCTCTCCTAGGGCTTGACCCTGGCCTCCCGCCGGGCCTGGCAGCAGACAGCAGGGTCCCTGCTTTCCAAACTGGGTGAGGGAGAGCGTGGGTCCCCAGGAAGCAGGGAGGTGATGCAGCTGGCTTTAGGATGCCCATTCTGGAACCTTCTGGTGGAAGGAAACAGAGATCAGTACAGTGTGGTTCATGCACATACTCCAGACCCTCTCCCGGCTGTGCAGCTGTCTGATCTGGGCTCAGAGGCTGCCACTGCTCAGTGCCCCCTGGGTAATTTTGCAGGAGGCCAGGAGGGTTCCTGGCAGTTAGTGCTGCCCACACAGAGAAATTCAGAGCCATATAAATGGGTCTCCAGGGCCTGGAGGGACTGCACATCTTGGGCCTGAGGCGTGGTGTGGACCTGGGAGGATGGGTGGCCTACTGCTGGCTGCTCTTCTGGCTTTGGTCTCGGTGCCCAGGGCCCAGGCCGTGTGGTTGGGAAGACTGGACCCTAAGCAGGTACAGTCCTCCTGGGGGTGGAGAAAGCTGGTCCTCAGGGGCCGGCCCCTCCTTTAAGGTCACACAGCTTCTGGGTCCCCCAGGGCCAGCCCAGACCAGCATGGGCAGTGGGGAATGAGTTGGGCCAGCCCTTGGGGGGGTCCCAAAGGCAGGAGCCTCAGGGCAGGAGGGGTGGATGCTGGAGGGTTGGAGGCTGGAGGGCTGGAGGATTGGAGGCTGGAGACTGGAGGTTGCCGGGCTGGAGAGCTGGAGGCTGGAGGGCTAGAGGCTGGAGGCTAGAGGGGTGGAAGGCTGGAGGGCTGGAGGCTAGAGGCTGCAAGGCTGGAAGGCTGGAAGCTGGAGGGCGGGAAGGTTGGAGGCTGGAGGCTGGAGGGCTGGATGGTTGGAGGGTGGAGGCTGGAGGCTGCAGGGCTGGAAGGCTGGAGGCTGGAGAGTTGGAGGCTAGAGGGCTGGAGAATTGGAGGGTGGAGACTGGAGGTTGCAAGGCTGGAGAGCTGGAGGCTGGAGGCTAGAGAGGTGGAAGGCTGGAAGGCTGCAGGCTAGAGGCTGCAAGGCTGGAAGACTGGAGGCTGGAGGGTGGGAGGGTTGGAGGCTGGAGGCTGGAGGGCTGGATGGTTGGATGGTGGAGGCTGGAGGCTGCAGGGCTGGAAGGCTGGAGGCTGGAGGGTTGGAGGCTGGAGGTTGAGGCTGGAGGCTAGAGAGGTGGAAGGCTGGGGGGCTGTAGAACTGGAGGCTGGAGGCTACAGGGCTGGAGGCTGGAAGGCTGGAGAACTGGAGTCTGGAGGGCTAGAGGTTGGAGGCTAGAGGGGTGGAAGCCTGGAGGGTTGGAGGCTAGAGGCTGCAAGGCTGGAAGGCTGGAGGCTGGAGGGTTGGAGGCTGGAGGCTGAGGCTGGAGGCTAGAGAGGTGGAAGGCTGGGAGGCTGTAGAACTGGAGGCTGGAGACTGAAGGGCTGGAGAGCTGGAGGCTGGAGGGTAGAGGCTGGAGGCTAGAGGGGTGGAAGGCTGGAGGGCTGGAGGCTAGAGGCTGCAAGGCTGGAAGGCTGGAAGCTGGAGGGTGGCAGGGTTGGAGGCTGGAGGCTGGAGGGCTGGACGGTTGGAGGGTGGAGGCTGGAAGCTGCAGGGCTGGAAGGCTGGAGGCTGGATGGCTGGAGGCTGGAGGCTGGAGGGCTGGCGGCCCTCACAGGAGCGGCCTCAATGCAGCTTCTTGGGCCCTGGTACGTGCTTGCGGTGGCCTCCCGGGAAAAGAGCTTTGCAGTGGAGAAGGACATGAAGAACGTCGCGGGGGTGGTGGTGACCCTCACTCCAGAAAACAACCTGCGACTGCTGTCCTCTCAGCACGGGTGAGTGGGGGGGGGTCCTGCCAGGCCTTCCCGCAGGCAGGCCTGTGGCCCAGGCACATCATATCCTTTGCATGTCTGCTCCCGGGCACCACGGCCTGGGGGTTCCCACGGCCCCCCTGCACTCCCCTCACTTTTCCCGCTGGGCTCTGCGCAGAGCCACCAGCCCTCTGCCCAGAGCCACCAGCCCTCTGCCCAGCTACTCACATCTGTGTCCCTGGGGCCTCCAGGTGGGACTCCCACCTTCAATACCGCGGCCGGGCACGGCTCTGACCACGCTCCTTGATGCATCCCTGTCCTGGGCCATCTGGCTGCAGGCTGGGGTCAGAGCTGGAGAAGCCGGTCCTCTCGGCAGGCTTTTCCGGGAATTCTGTTTAAAGGAGGGTAATGCATTCGGGCCTAAGAACCACTGGTTCTTTTATAATATAAATCACCAAACAATATGGTCGTGCAGGCTGTTGGCCAGACTGGCCTTGTGGCCTCAGGCCGATGCACCTGACCACATGCATGGCTGGTGGCAGTGTGCAGGGATGGGTGTCCAGCCTCCAATTCAACCTTCCAGCCTCCAACCCTCCAGCCCTCCAGCCTCCAACCCTCCAGCATCCACCCCTCCTGCCCTGGGGCTCCTGCCTTTGGGATCCCCCCAAGGGCTGGCCCAACTCATCCCTCACTGCCCATGCTGGTCTGGGCTGGCCCTGGGGGACCCAGAAGCTGTGTGGCCTTAAAGGAGGGGCCAGCCCCTGAGATCGTGCTATGCAGGGGACACCTACAGGGCAGCCAGGCTGTAGGGGTAGCCATGCTGGGGCAGGAGTCAGTGCCTGCCTCCCTTTGCAGAAGAGTGGCCTGCTGGGTGGCGTGGTGGGCGTCTACCCCCCGGCAAGCTGGTGGCAGAGCCCAGGCCTGAACCACTGAGCCAGACACAGGGCCCAGAGAGGAGAACCTGCCCTCCTACCCAGCGTGCCCTCCCCCTGCACCTGTGCCTGGAGGCTATGGGCAGGGGCCCTGCTGCACCCCCCAGGCCTGGCCTCAGGGTGAGCTGGGACCAAGGGGCTCCAGGCTGAGGTGGCAGCTCACACGTGGCTTTCCTGGTTCTTCTTGCTGTTTCTCCCGCGTGGACTTCAGCCTCAGCTTCCTCCGTTGGCAAATGCCACTGCACCTTTGCTGGGTTTTGCTTACTCGGGACTGACCACTTAGGGAGCGCCGGCCTCTTCCCCTGAGTTGCGGGCGAACCTCCCGTCTGTTGAGTCTCCTGTTGCGTCCTCAGCAGCATTCAGCGTTCCTGGTGGAGATCTGGCACTGAGCATCTCTCAGGAGGTGAATGGGAGTGTCCGCCCCTCTTAGGACTCCCACGCCGTCCACTCTCCGAGAGCAGGTTTCCAGGCATCGGGGCATCTGGCAGAAGATGGAAGCTCTGGCCTCACCGCCAGCTGGCCTGGCCTGGACTCGACTCCTGGGCTCCGTCTCCTCTCACCGGGCCCCGGGGTCTTGACCCTGAGTGGGTGATGGGCCCCTTCTTTTCCAGGCTGGAGGGGTGCAGCCAGAGTGTCATGGAGCTGTTGAAACGAAACTCCGGATGGGTGTTTGAGAATCCCTGTGAGTCTGACCACCATGGCCTCACCCAGGCCGTTCTTCCCTGCAGCATCCCCAGGCCCCCTGCGGCCAGGGACGGAGGGCTGACTCCACTCCCGAATGCCAGGAGGCTACAGGTTCTGGTCTTAGGATTGGTGCCCATCCCGAGGGTGAAGAGAGGCCCCTGGACAGAGGACTGGAACCTTGCTCCCAGCAGGCTCAGATGCCAGTGGAGTCCAGCCAAGGTCCCCATAGGTGCAGAGGGCAAGGGGCCTGTCCAGTGGCTGTCCATAGGGACAGGGCTGGGCCAGTGTGACCCAGCCACTCCTCGTTCACACCCAGGACAGGCTGGGGCAGTGCTTGTCTGTCTATCTGTCTGTCCATCAGTCTCTGAAAGCCCCTTGATGCTGGCACCAGGTGGGGTCGGGGTTGGGGGACAAAGCTTGGGGGCTCTGGGTGTGCTTTGAGAGGTCTCCTGTGGTTGGGGGCTCTCACTTGGATTGGACCCTCCATCCCTGTGGCCAGCACCAGCTCAGCAGCCCCTGGACAGATACAGCAGCTGCCCTCCTCCACGGCGGGGGGTTTTGTTTTCTAGCAATAGGCGTGCTGGAGCTCCGGGTGCTGGCCACCAACTTCAGAGACTATGCCATCATCTTCACTCAGCTGGAGTTTGGGGACGAGCCCTTCAACACTGTGGAGCTGTACAGTGAGTGTGCCGTGCGGGGGCCACGCGGGGAGCTGTGTGGTGGGTGGGCCACTCGGGGCCTCATGCAGGCCAAGTTCCCCCACCTTGAGGCTCGCTGCACTGGAGGTGGCCTTGGAAGGGCCGGGGCCAGCATCCCAGGGCAGGCGGTCTTCTCCCTGACCCTTCCCAGCCCCTCCCCGGCTCCTCCCTGGCCCCGCCCCAGCTCCTCCCTGGCCCCGCCCCAGCTCTCAGAGGTTGCATCCCCCTGCACTGCCCTGGTGCCCCCAGGTCGGACGGAGGCAGCCAGCCAGGAGGCCATGGGACTCTTCACCAAGTGGAGCAGGGGCCTGGGCTTCCTGTCACAGCAGCAGGCCCAGCTGCAGAAGGATCGTGAGTGTCCACCGGAGCAGCCACAGGGGAGGCTTGGGGCAAGTTCTGGTGCCCACAGGGCATGACGGGGTGGCACAGACCCTGGGGCTGCTTCTGGCTTCTGCCTGACTCAGTCACCCTCAGGGAGTCAGGCAGGCTAAGGGGGTCTTCACCTGCCCCTGCCCACAGTCAGGCCTGGGGGTTGGTCCCCACAGCAGACGAGTCCTGTGGGTGGAGCCCTGTGGGGCTCAGTCCTTTTCCACAGCCAGTCTTGCCTCCCCTTCTAGTCACCTGTGCTCACAAGATCCTCCCGGTAAGCCGCCATTCTAAGCCTCACCCTGGGCTCCCCTGGGAGTAGGGGTGGGGGAGGCCACCGTGAGCACAGTGGGCGGGAGGACCCTCTGCCCAAGCCCACGGGTTCGTGGCTCCACTGCCTCTAAGGTGACTGAGGGTGTGGAGGGCGCCTCCGTGGTGGGCTGGGCCCCTCACACTTGTCTTGGTTTTCAGTGAGTGCTGCGTCCCCAGCAGGGACAGTGCCCGCAGGGTCCTGTGACCCGGCCAGCCAGGGTCCGCCCATTTCGCTCACCGGCTCCCAGGGCTCAGCTCCAGCTCAGAATAAAGCAATTCCACAGCAAACCAGGGATGCTCTTGACTGGGGGCCAGCTGGGGAATTGCAGGGAGGATGGCAGGGGTCGTCACCAAGGGCCGAGCCACAGAACCATAGAGCCAGCTGCAGAGAAGATGCGTGCCCAACCCAGTCCCTTGCTAGAGCCCCTCTGGGTCTTCGGACACCCAAATTCAGGCCCCAGCTTGGAGGTCGGGGGACACAGCCTGGGAAGAAGCCAGCAATGACGTCCACCAGGACCACAGCTGGGGTGCCACAGGCTCCACAGATTGCCTAGGACAAGAGCGCAGAGGCTGGTGGGGCTCAGAGGGGCCCCTGACCCCCCAGGCTCAGGCTTCTCTGGGCTGGGGTTGTGGCTCTTGCCTGGGCAGGAACGGGGACCCCAGATGCCCGAGCCTGCAGGTTCTCCTGTGTTCTGATGGGCGTGGGGGGCTGCCTGCCGTCCTGGGAGAAGCACAGGCCGTGGAGGCCTCAGGGCTGGATGCGGGGCTGGGGACTGTGCGAGGCTCATGCTGGGGTGAGGTGAGGCGCACACAGATGCCTTGACCTGCAAGGCTGGGCATGCACACGCGTGCACATGTGAGCACGTACCCACACATGCACACACACTCATGGGCACAGGCACACAGCCCTGGCCCACCCTTTGGTGCCTGCTCAGGTACTGTGGTGCCAGGCCCTCAAGAAGGTGGCGGGGGCAGTGTGTGTGGCTGCCGCACGGTGCTCCCCACGTCCACATGTGCCACAGAAGGGCTACGACCAGCCCTTTCCCTGTCACCTGGGAGGCCTGGGATGAGGGCCAGGGCTTAATGAGTCTCAGGCGCACACACAGTGACTGCAGGCCAGGCACTGAGGGCAGGAGGGTCCTGGGGCCTCAGAGCGGCCTCTGTCTGTCGGGGCAGCCCAGGCCAGCGGTGACCACGGGGCGGGGCTGTGCCGGCTGCGTCTGAGTGTCTGGGGGTGGTCCCTGGGCGGGGAGAGGGTAGCAGAGCCCAAGGCCACACCTGCTGCCTACCACCCCTCCTGACCCAGACTGGTGGCTCCGGGAAGGTTTAAACACTGGCCTTGGCGGCTGAGGGAGGAGGATGAGGATGAGGCAGGGGCTGCTGGTGCTGGTGCTGGTGCTGGCTGCAGGGTCCCAGGTGCAGGACTGGTACCCCAGGGAGTCCCACACCCTCAACTGGAGCAAGGTGAGCCATGTGCCACTGGTCCCTGAGCCGGGCACCGGCCCTGGAGCTGGAGCCGGCTCCTGCACAGTCTCCCGGCAGCCGCCCAGGAGCAGGGCTACCAGGAGTTCCAGGCACAGGCGATGCCCACCTGGCTTCTCCCACTGCAGCCTCCAGCACAGGGGCCCCGCAAGCTGCAGGGCAGAAGCAGGGAGCCTCGAGGCGTTCAGGGGAGTTGGGGGGGTCAGGGAGGGTCAGGGTGGAGGGGCCCAGAGAGCTGTGGCCGAGGAGGTTGGAAGACACCCAGAGGGCAGAATGAGTGTGGAGCAAGCGGGGCATGTTCTGTAGCGGGAGGGCCCAGGAACCTGCAGAGTGAGCCGCGGGAGCAGCACTCATGGGCATGGCGGTGCCCAGGGCACTAGGGTTGGCAGCAGGCAGAGTTGGGAGCCGAGGGCCGGCGGGAAGGGAAGTGGCCGAGCAGTACCCATCCCCTAGGAGGCCACGTGGAAAGGAGCCGGGGCCTCTGAGGTAGGGAGGCCTTCTACTTGCTGGTGCCACAGCCCAGCCCTGTGCTGCCTGGGGTCCCTGACCTTCTGGGCACCTGGTTCTCTGCGGCCCTGCTCCAGTGGCCAGGGCTTGAGTGGCCGGGACCGAGGCAGCACCCGGGTGGGGCTGGAGCTCCGGTTCACAGAAGGGTCGCTTGTCTCCTGGGTTCTCTAGCTGGGAACCTCGGGGGTGGGGACAGCCCCTGGGTGGCAGCTCCTGTCCCCGCCCACACACCTGCTGCGCAGTTTTCAGGGTTCTGGTACATTCTGGCCACGGCCACAGACGCCCAGGGATTCTTGCCGGCCAGGGGCAAGAGGAAGCTGGGGGCGTCCGTGATAAAAGTGAACAAAGTAGGCCAGCTCCGCGTGCTTCTTGCCTTCAGCCGGTGAGTGGGCAGCGCCCCCCAGGCAAGGGTCTCCCCTTCCAGGAGGAGGAAGCTGCCTGGGGGCTGGAAAGGAGTGTGGGAGGAACCTGTCTGTCTGGAAGTTCCACAAGGACCGTCCCCCAACTTCCTCCCCCTAAACTCAGAGGAAGCCGCTTGCAGCCCCTGGGCCCCACGCGACTGGGTGTTGGGAGTTTCTCCCGTGCCGTGGGACAGGCCCCGGTCCGAACTGGAAAATCCTCATACCACAGAGCCTCAATTTGACACGAGTTGGATAGTGAAGCAAAAACCTGGGGACCTGGTGCCCCAACCTTTCCAGGTCTCACGGCAGCAGGGGCGGGACCGAGTTGTGTTGGTGGGACTCGGTGGCCGGCAGGGGGGAGGAGGGGTTCCCTGGTCTGCAGCCTGAGCCCCTGCCTTGCCCCAGGTTGAAGGGGTGCCAGTCCCAGGAGGTGATCCTGAGGAAAGACGGGAAGAAGCCGGTGTTCAGGAACACCTGTGCGTACGCGGTGGGCCTGAGGGAAGGACGGGAGGGCGGTGTGCTCGGGCTCTGAGCCCCTGAGGAGCTGCGTGAGACGCCTCTGTCCCCTCTGTGCCTTGAGCAGGCCTGGCCAGGGAGGGGAGGCCCCAGGAGGGCACTCAGTCTTTTCTGGACACCTGCACCCGGCTGGGAGCTCCGAGGCCTCAGACACCAGGGGTCAGGGCTCTGGGTGGGCACAGCCACACCATCCGGGAACCAGCGGGCATCTCTGGGCGTCTCTTTCAGTGAAAGGGGTGAAGGCCTTCCACGTGCTGTCCACTGACTACAGCTACGGTCTGGTCTACCTCCGCCTGGGGCGCGCAGCCCAAAACTACAAGAACCTGCTGCTCTTCCGTGAGCGGGCACAGTGGATGGCAAAGGATGGTGGAGGGGGTACAGAGAGAGGCATAGAGGGGTGCTGGGCACACGGGGCTGGGCAGGACCCAGGGGTGAGGTGGGCAGAGAGAGTGGGGGTTGGGGCGGTGGTTAGGGCAGGGGCAGTGGAAGCCGAGACCACAGCAGGCAGGTCCTGGTGGTCGCTGCAGCAAGGGGGACGTCAGGAAGAGGCTGCAGAGCAGGGTGGGCCATCCAGGTGGCGTGGAGGCCACAAGGATGGTGGCAGGTGCAGGTGCAATGTTCTGGGTGAGGGATGGAATAGGGATGAGGAGGTGCCAGAGGGGTCCCAGGTAGGAGTCTGCCCGGGATGGAGGGGTGTGGAAGTGACCCAGTGTGGGTTAAGGGCCACAAACCCAATTCTAGGCACCAACCACTTGGGGTACAGGGAAAAGAGTGGCCCTCCCGGTTGGAAGGGGTTGTGGGGAGGTGGGGTCCTGGGGTCTCAGTCGAGGCGGGGCACACTCAGGGTGCAGCAAGCCGGGGCACAGCTGAGGGGATGGCCGGTGGGGATTCTGCAAGCAGAGACGGCTCCCCAGGCGACAGCGTGGTGACCCCGGCTTCCCGAGCCTGGCTGCCTCGTAAGTGGGGAGGGACCCAGTGGCCGCTGTCCTTCCGGGGCCGATCCCTGCTTCACACCTAAGCTCTGAGGACATTTCAGCAGCTCCCAGGGTGGGGATGGGGGCCAGGGTGCAGATGCTAAAATGGCCAGAGCTGGAGCCTCTGATGTGATCCTGATCTCAACTTCAGATAGACAGAACGTTTCGAGCTTCCAGAGTCTGAAGGAATTCATGGACGCGTGTGAAATTCTGGGGCTCTCCAAGGCCGCCGTCATCCTCCCGAAAGACGGTAAACTGTGCCCCCAGCCGTTTGCCCTCCTGGCCCCACTTGCCCGTCCCACCCAACAGGGAGCTGATTCATTGAGGGAAGGAGAAACGAAAGAACCCATTTGAAAGGTGCCAATTTTTTTTTTTTTTTTTTGAGATGGAGTCTCGCTCTGTCGCCCAGGCTGGAGTGCAGTGGCCGGATCTCAGTTCACTGCAAGCTCCACCTCCTGGGTTCATGCCATTCTCCTGCGTAGCCTCCCGAGTAGCTGGGACTACAGGCACCTGCCACCATGCCCGGCTAGTTTTTTGTATTTTTTTAGTGGAGATGGGGTTTCACCGTGTTAGCCAGGATGGTCTCAATCTCCTGACCTCGTGATCCACCCGTCTCGGCCTCCCAAAGTGCTGGGATTACAGACTTGAGCCACCGCGCCTGGCCAAAAGGTGCCATTTTAAAGATCCGCCCAAATGTGCCTCCTGCCCTGCCTCCTGCCACCCCTGAGAATCGGGGTTTGGCCTGGCAGGCCTTGCACCGACAGCGAGAGGTGCCCAGAGCAGATGCTGCATCTGACCAGGCAGTGCCACAGCTGTGGCTACAGGATCGGGGGCTGCATGGCTGTGTTCTCGTGGTGCCCAAGACGAGCACGCATGGAACCAGGGGGTGGCCGGGGCAGACGTGTTCACGGCTCGTGTTTCTCCTCGGAGCAGCCAGCCCACTCATGGTCGTTTTCCTCTCCCATAGCTTCCTGTGCACACACCATCCTGCCATGAAAGCCAGCGTCCTCTGTTCTTTCCTTTTGAAGTGTGGTCCTCCCATACCCAGGGAGCATTGTTCCAGATGTCAGGTGGAGACCACGGCTTGTTGAGAGGTGTTTGGTGGCTCTAGGTCGTTGACAGTGTGAAACTCAAGTGTTTCAAGGGATCCTTTATGATCACAGAAAGAATGAGGAAGAAGGGTACGGGCTGACCGGGTGGCGAGATGTCAGCCAGGCCCCTTCCACAGTGTCCTCTGGAGCACACTGCAGGCTGCTGCTGTTCCCTGTCTTCCGTGAAATAGACCACAGGCTGGCCCAACGCAATTCTCGCCTTGTGCCTTCCCTCTGCCCTCCATGCCACCGCCACCCTCTGTGTTCCTTGGCATCCTGCACTTTCTCAGGAAGCCGTTTGCATATCCGCCCAACATGGAGGAGCCCCCAGGACATGCCAGGCGGCGTGCTGCCCCTGTGGCTGCGTTAGGGAGCAGAATCGTCGAATGCAGTCCCAGAGTTAATGGCCGATCAGGAGAAGCCAACCTCAGCTGCGTGATCACCCGGATACTCGAGTATAGACCCTAGATCACCCGGATACTTGAGTATAGACCCTAGATCATCTGGATACTCGAGTATAGACCCTAGATCATCCGGATACTCGAGTATAGACCCTAGAAGTCTATCTAGGGGCAGCCAGGGCCCAACAACAGCAGGTCTGACTCATTCCATCCAGGGCAGCATCAGGGAGAGCTTCCTGGGGGACGTGGCATTTGGGTTGACCAGGGAAGGGTGGTGGGTATTAAGTCAGTTCGGGTGGGGCTGGAGGAGCAGGGGTGCATCCCCAGAACAGGATGTGACTTCTGAAAAGACATCAGAGTAGAGAAAATGGCTTTTCAAGGAGATTGGGCATGCCAGTATGAGCACGGCAGTGGGGAGAGCCACGCAGAGGAGCAGGAGGGGCCCACCAGACCATGGCACCTTAAAGGCCGCAGTGAAGGGCTTGGGTCTCATTCAAGGGGTGATTGTAGCAGGACGAGCCGCAGACAAAACTCTTCAGACACCGGATTAAAGAAGGAAGAGGTTTTTTATTCGGCCGGGAGCATCGGCAGACTCGCGTCTTAAGAGCCGAGCTCCCGGAGAAAGAAATTCCTAGCCCTTTTAAGGGCTTACAACTCTAAGGGGTCCACGTGAAAAGGTCATAATATAGATCAAGTAAGCGTGAGGAATGTGACTGGGGGATACATACATCAGATAACAGAACAAGAAGTTTTACAGTGCTTTCTCCTACAATGTCTGGAATTTACAGATAACACCAGTAGTTTTGGTCAGGGGTTAATATTATTATTATCATTTTATTTTTTTTATTTTTTTTTGAGACGGAGTCTCGCTCTGTCACCCAGGCTGGAGTGCAGTGGCCGGATCTCAGCTCACTGCAAGCTCTGCCTCCTGCGTTTACGCCATTCTCCTGTCTCAGCCTCCCGAGTAGCTGGGACTACAGGCGCCCGCCACCTCGCCCGGCTAGTTTTTTGTATTTTTAGTAGAGACGGGGTTTCACCGTGTTA
>NW_016810868.1:1492528-1515880 GCF_001698545.2 Rhinopithecus bieti
GAGACTCCATCTCCAAAAAAGAAAAAAAAAAAAAAAAAACTAAAAAATTAGCCAGGCGTGGTGGCACACGCCTGTAATCCCACCTATTCAGGAGGCTGAGGCAGGAAAATTGCCTGAACCCAGGAGGCAGAGGTTGCAGTGAGCCAAGATCACACCACTGTACTCCAGCCTGGGTTACAGAGCAGACACGGTCTCAATAAACATTAAAGAGTGGCAGAGATGTGACCATCTCTTCCAGAATCCCAGGCCAAGGCACAGTCATGGAGAGGTAAGCCCAGGCCCCCAGCCCCCCTCCGATATCTCTGCTCCCTCATGCCGGCGAGCTGCAGAGGCAGGACGTGAGCTAAGTGGGAGCCCCAAACTGCCGTCCAGCCTCGAGAACCCCGAGTGTGGGCCTCTGAACAGCCCATTCACCAGGGTGAGGGCAATTGCTCTGTCCCAGGGCCTCCGGCTCTGCTCCCTCCCTTCCCTGGGCACAGGGAAGCTGCCATTGCCACAACTCAATCCTGTCAGTGGGGAGGAGAAGAAGGAAGAAGGGAAGGAGCCGGGAGAATGGGGAGAGGGGCCACTTGGGGTCCCACGGGCAGAGAGAGAGGGACAGCAGGCAAGGTTAGACGCACACACACCACCCGCACCAGTGCACCTCCCTCCACGGCGTGCCAGCTGGTGGGTCAGAGTTGCTTGAGGTTCTGTGGGTGCCAGCCGCCACCCTCTGCAGAGCCAGTGCGGTCTATGACGCCCTCTCATCACACACAGCCCTGTGGGTTAGGTCCACTCCATGGCCCTGGAGTGAGCCTCAGAGACACCATAGCCTCAGCTGCTTCCTGAACACCAGCATTTCCCTGACCCCCATTTCAGAGGCGGCAGCACGGCCAGGGTTCTTTCTGGAGGAAAATGAGAACAAGTATCCAGAGGAGGCTGGATGTGGTGGCTCACGCCTGTAATCCCAGCACTTTGGGAGGAAGGCACAGGTAGGTGGATCACCTGAGGTCAGGAATTCGAGACCAGCCTGGCCAACATAGTGAAACCTCCTCTTTACTAAAAATACAAAAATTAGCCAGGTGTGGTGGTGCGTGCCTGTAATCCCAGCTACTTGGGAGCCTGAGGCAGGAGAATCCCTTGAACCGGGGAGATGGAGGCTATAGTGAGCCAAGATCGCGTGATACTACACTCCAGCCTGGGTGACAGAGCAAGACTCAGCCTCAAAAAAAAAAAAAAAAAAAAAAAATCCGGGGGAGCCCACAGGTGTGTCTGCTACCAACGAACCCCTAGGTGAGCCCACAGCCCATGGACATCCTTGCTCGTTGGCAGCAGAGACAGCTGCGGCCAGGCCGATGGGGCTGGCCAGCGTTCCTGGACACCCCCGACCTCCCGAGGGCCCTGTGCAGTTCTGTCCTGGAGTTACAATGGTCACTCCGCTGGGCCTTCGAGGTCCAGGTTGGGGATGAAAAAGTAGCAGGTAGGCCGGGCGCGGTGGCTCAAGCCTGTCATCCCAGCACTTTGGGAGGCCGAGACGGGCGGATCACGAGGTCAGGAGATCGAGACCATCCTGGCTAACACGGTGAAACCCCGTCTCTACTAAAAAATACAAAAAACTAGCCGGGCGAGGTGGCAGGCGCCTGTAGTCCCAGCTACTCGGGAGGCTGAGGCAGGAGAATGGCGTAAACCCGGGAGGCGGAGCTTGCAGTGAGCTGAGATCGGCCACTGCACTCCAGCCTGGGCGACAGAGCGAGACTCCGTCTCAAAAAAAAAAAAAAAAAAAAAAGCAGGGAGTGGTCTGAGGCTCTTGCCAGAGCCCCACAATTTTGGTCAGAGTTTGCAGTTCCCAAAGGTTCTGGCACGGGCCTGGGCACCTGTGTGGCCCCATGGAAGGTGTTTGAAGACCCAGAGTCACCAGTCTGGGCTGACGGCTTTTCCACTGCACGTGACTGGGTCATCTTTCTTCTTTCTGTTAAGCAAAAGCCCTAACAGTTTCAAAGAACTGGATAGGAAGGGCCGACCTCCAGGTGACGAAAGCAAGGTGGACCGTGGGGTCAGACTGAGTGTGTCTGCAGCCCCTGATCAGGTCTGCACTGTGAACGGCCACCGGCTGCGGGAGGTCCTGACATGCCCCAGTACTGCAAACTGGGGACATCAGAAGCTCATTCTCAGTTCTAAAGGCCTGGACTTGGAAGCCCAGACCTGGGTGTTGCAGGGTTGCGCTCCTCCGAAGGCGCTGAAGGAGGCTCTTTCCTGTCTCTTCCAGCAGCGGGTGGTGCTGGTAGGTCTGGGTGTTCTGGGGCTGGGGCTGTACCTCTCCCATCGCTGTCCCCGCCTTCCTGAGGCCTTGTCTCCTGTGGCCGGCCCTCCTCCTCTCAGTAGTCATTGGATCTAGGACCTTATTTTGTCTTTGGATTTGTTTTTTCGAGATAGGGTCTCACTCTGTTGCTCAGCCTGGCGGGCCGTGGCACAATCATGGCTCACTCCAGCCTCGACCTCCTGGGCTCAAGTGATCCTCCTACCTCAGCCTCCCGAGTAGTTGGGATGAGTGCAGCACGACACCCAGCCAACTTGCTTTTATTTTTTGTAGAGCCAGGGTCTTTCTTTCTTTCTTTTTTTTTTTTTTTTTGAGACAGACTCTCGCTCTGTCATCCAGGCTGGAGTGCAGTGGCGCGATCTCGGCTCACTGCAAACTCCTCCTCCTGGGTTCACGCCATTCTCCTGCCTCAGCCTCCCGAGTAGCTGGGACTACAGGCGCCTGCCACCACGCCCAGCTAACTTTTGTATTTTAGTAGAGACAGGGTTTCACCGTGTTAGCCAGGATGGTCTCGATCTCCTGACCTTGTGATCCGCCTGCCTCGGCCTCCCAAAGTGCTGGGATTACAGGCGTGAGCCACCGCGCCCGGCCGAGTCAGGGTCTTTCTATGTTGCCTGGGCTGGTCTCGAACTCCTGGGCTCAAGCTATCCTCCCAGCTTGATTTCCCAAAGTGCTGGGGCTCCAGGTGTGAGGCGCTGCACCCAGACACACTATTCCACACACGGTCTGGGGTTACAGGTTCAGGTGGAATGACATTTTGGGGACACTGTTCAGCCCTGCACAGTCAGCTTCCCCTGATCTGCCCCTGCCAGGGTCAGACCTGCCCAGCACTCTCCCTTCCCCATGGGGCCTGATCCCTGCTCATGGCCAAAACGTCCTGGGGTGCCTGGCTTCACACACTCTGCAGCCCCAGGAGCACTTGCCAGCAGCCCTGCGGGGCTCCACTGGGTACTCTGACTTGTACTCACCCCTTCCACCTCCGTCACGTGACCAGGGGCGGGGGCATGACACCTCCAACTTCCCACTCCCACACCCACTGCCCACTTCACCGCCCACTTTATTTGGACTTCGTGTAGAGGCCAAGAGCCCCTACATTTTCTCCAGGAATGTCTTCCAGCCTCAGGGCCAGCTTCGTCCAGGCCTCGACCTGAAGATGATCACACGCCTCCTTCAAAGCCCTCCCCATCAGTGCCGATCAACAAAGCAATTCCAGCATGTCCCAACCCTCAGGGGTGTGGTCGGGGGGAGAGCTTGGGGGGGATGCAAACCCTTGGTAATGACCTTGGTGTGAACCTGTGTTCACACCAAGGCAGCAAAAGCAGGGAGGGGAAGGCGTCCACGTTTAGTTGATTTGTTGTTTTATCCAGAATGGTGATCTGTGAAGTCTGGAAGAAATTCTGAGGCGTCACAGAGAGTGTGGGTGCTCTGGAACTGCAGGCTGTCTGTTGCTGTCACTTTTGTTGGTAGTTTTTTTTTTTTTTTTTGAGACAGAGTCTCACTGTTGCCCAGGCTGGATTGGAGTGCAGTGGCACAATCTCCGCTCACTGCAACCTCTGCCTCCCAGGTTCAAGTGATTCTCCTGCCTCAGCCTTCCGCATAGCTGGGATTACAGGCACGTGCCACCACGCCCGGCTGATTTTGCATTTTTAGTAGAGACGGGGTTTCCCCATGTTGGCCAGGCTGGTCTTGAACTCCTGACCTCAGGTGATCCACCTGCCTCGGCCTCCCAAAGTGCTGGAATTACAGGCGTGAGTCACTGCACCAGACCTGTTTTGTTGGGTTTAAATTTTTCTTTTTAAAATTTTTTTGAGATGATGTCTCACTCTGTCACCCAGGCCAGAGTGCAGTGGCACAACCTCAGCTCACTGCAACCTCCACCTCCCGGGTTCAAGCGATTCTCCCACCTCAGCCTCCCGCGTACCTGGGATTATAGGCACCCGCTATCATGCCTGGCTAATTTTTGTATTTTTGTAAAGATGGGGTTTCACCATATTGGCCAGGCTGGTCTTGAATTCCTGATCTCAGGTGATCCACCCACCTCGGCCTCTCAAAGTGCTGGGGTTACAGGTGTGAGCCACCGCGCCTGGTGGGCTTCTATTCTGTTCTGAGTGGTAAGTGCTGTGGTTTGAATGTGTCCTCTCCAAAATTCAGATGTTGCCAGTGTGGACGTATCAAGAAGTGGGGCCTTTGAAGAGGCGATTAGGCCATGAGGTCTCCTCCTGCGTGAATGGGATGAAGGCCCTTCTGAAGCAGCGTCCAGCCTCCTGCTAGGCTGCTCTGATGCTACGGGACAGGGCAAGAAGGCCCTTACCAGACGCCAGACACTTGCCTTGTTCCCAGACCTCCCAGCCTCCAGAACTGTTCTGTTCTTTATACTTTACCCAGTCCCAGGTATTTTGTTATAGCAGCACAAATAAACTAAGGCAGTAAATAAATAATGTCCTTAATTTTTTTATTGCAGCAAAACATACAAACACAAAATTCACCATTTTTTTTTTTTTTAAGACAGGTTCTCTCTCTGTTACCCAGGCTGGAGTGGAGTGCAGTAGCACAATCACAGGTCACTGCAGCCTCAAACTCCTGGGCTCAAGGAATCCTCCCACCTCAGCCACCTGAGTAGGTAGGATTACAGACTATGCCTGGCTAATTTTGTCCGGCTAATTTTCACCATGTTGCCCAGGCTGGTCTGGAACTCCTGGCCTCAAGCAATCTGCCCACCTTGACCTCTCAAAGGATTGGGATTACAGGTGTGAGCCACCACACCCGGCCTGGCCCTAATTTTTTTTTTTTTTTTTTTTTTTTTTGAGACAGAGTCTCCCTCTGTTCCCCAGGCTGGAGTGCAATGGCTCGATCTCGGCTCACCACAACTTCTGCCTCCCGGGTTCAAGTGATTCTCCTGCCTTAGCTCCCAAGTAGCTGGGATTACAGGCATGCACCACCACGCCCAGCTAATTTTGTAATTTTAGTAGAGATGGGGTTTCTCCATGTTGGTCAGGATGGTCTCAAACTCCTGACCTCATGTGATCCGCCCACCTCGGCCACCCAAAGAGCTGAGATTACAGACATGAGCCACTGCGCCTGGCCTGCCCTAACCATTTTTAAGCGCACACTCCAGTGGTATTAAGTACATTCACATTGTTGTGCAGCCATCACCACCATCATCTTCTCCAGGGAGTTTTTTTCTTTTCTCTTTTTTTTTTTTTGAGACCGAGTCTTGCTCTGTCACCCAGGCTGGAGTGCAGTGGCTCGATCCCGGCTCACTGCAAACTCCACCTCCCGGGTTCACGCCATTCTCCCATCTCAGCCTCCCGATTAGCTGGGATTACAGGCATGCGCCACCACGCCCGGCTAATTTTTGTATTTTTAGTAGAGACGGGGTTTCACCATGTTGGCCAGGCTGGTCACGAACTCCTGACCTCAGGTGATCTGCCCGCCTCAGCCTCCCAAAGTGTTGGCCTTATAGGCGTGAGCCACCACACCCAGCCCGGGCTGACCCTCTGCACAGAAGTGCCATCTACCTACCGTCTGACTTCTGTCATGTGACCCAGGGCAGGAGATGCGACATCTCCACCTTCTAAGTACCCCACTTCACGGGGCAGCTCCTGCTGGGGTTCAGGTCCTCTCCTGGGGGTCAGCAGGTCGTGGCCTGCTCTGGGGCTATGCATACCGGTTTCAGTAAGTGCTCGGTAGATCTGCCCCCCAGCACAGAGCAAGTGCTGGGTCAGGGTGCAGGGGACTCAGTATCTCTGGAGGAGATGTCTCTTGCCCTTTCTTCACAGCTAGAGCTTTCACTAGCTACAGAGCTACAGCCAACTCCTGCACCAGCTCAGAAGGTAGAGCCAGCTCCAGCTACAACTCTGGTGCTAGTTCCAGGATCAGAGCCAGCTCCAGCAGCACACCCAGAGATAGGGACAGCTCTAGCCACCTCTGCGCCGGCTCCAGTACAGCTCCACCATCCGCCCTCCAGCCAGGACCAGCTCCAAAACCATTTGCATGGCCTCAAGCCAGCGACAGGTTCAGAGGAAGGGCCAGCTGCAGCACCACCTCCAGAGCCAGAGCTGGCACCAGACATAAAGCCATGGCTGATTCCACAACCAGAACCAGAATTAGAGGCCCCTCCAGAGCTACAGCCATCTCAGACCTGCACCAGCTCCTGCACCAGCCTCAGCACGAGAGCCAGAGTTCCTGCCAGTTCTAGAGCGAAATCCAATCAAGAACCAGCTCTAGCACCATATCCAGAGCTAGGACCAGCTCTGACACTCTTCCCAGTGCAAAGACTAGCAACAGCAACACATCTAGAGGCAGTTCCAGAACGTCAGTCCTGGGGCAGAGCCAGTTTGTCTCCAACACCCATGTCAGTGCTAGGACACAGCCTGCACCATCTCTGGAGTTGGAGCCTGCTCTGGGGCCAGCTCCAGCCCCAACACCAGGTGGGGCCACACAGGGAGGAGCATCAGACCACACAGCTGCAGCCCAGTTGCAAGGTGTCCTGGGGTCCCGGGCTGGGGCTTTTCTTAGGAGCCCTGAGGTGTTTTCTGGCTTTGCAAAGGCAATGAAAATTTGAGTTGAATTTATCACCAGCTCCTGCCCCCTCTAAGCCAGCACCCGAGCTGCAGCCAGCTCCTATGCCAGCTCCTGCACCCTGGCCTTCCTGGCCTTTGCCTGTGGCTGCAGAGAGCAGGCTGAGCGAGAAGCCTCATCTTCTGGTGTCCCCTCCAGGCTTAAGGCCAGAGCGGTCTGCGCTGAGCAATGCAGAGGCTGCCCAGCCCCAGGACAGCAGAGCGGCCTTCCTCCCGGCCCCTGCGGCTCTGGCCTGTCATCCCCTGCTCTGGAGTTCGCGTCCTGGTCCGAGTCCCGGCACCACCGTTCGCAGCCCGGCGACCGCGGCGAGTCGCTTGGTCGCGAGGCCTCGGTGTCCCGCCCTGCGAGGTGACCGAGGTCCCAGGACACAGCGCAGACAGGGCGCTGGGCAGGCCTGGCTGGGGTTACCCCGCCGGCCGGGACCCTCGCCCGCCTCAGCACTCATTAGGCGCCTGGTGTGTACCCGCGCCCATGGCCGACACCGGTAGGCGCCCTGGTGGGGAACGGACGGGGTGCGTCGTGGGAGTCCCACGCTGCCCCGGGCGGGCGCTGCTCGGCAGTCATGGGAGCCGGGGATGGCTGGGACCACCGGGACCCACGGGCTCGTGGAACGTCCTCTTGACCCGGCCTGGGAATCCTCCGCGAAAACGGGGAGCCGCGAGTGTCTGCTGCGTGCCCGGCACCCGGCGGGTCGGCGACGGCCCGGCCCCGGCTGCTGGCCCCGTGGGGCGTCGCGGTGCAGGCGCTTCCGCAGCTCTGCGTGGCGAACCCCACGCGCACCCCAACCGCCAGCCACGGAGCCAGCGCCCACCGGGCTGGCCGCGGGGGAGCCGGCACGCGCGGGCGACCGCTGCGCTTGGGCGGGGAGGATTGACTCCTGTGGGCCGCCGTCCGCGCTATAAAAGCTGCGGCGCGTCCTCTCTCGTCCTCTGCGTGCGCCGGCGGCTGCCATGGTGGGTCGGGTGATTGTATTCTCCTGCCGCCCCTTTCCCGAGCGCCTGCGCGGGCCACGCCCTGCATTCTTGCTCCCGCGGGCGCTGCGCGGCCTAAGGGACTCGGCTGCCGGCCTCCGGGTGCGGGGTGGGGGCGGGCTCTGACCTGGGACGTCCTGGCCGCGTAAGCCGCGGAATGGGGTCCTGGCCCCGGAGGAGGCGCCGCTGCTGTGTTCCTTGGTGGCGAGGGCGCTGCCCGGCCCTGCGCGGTTTCCAGCCAGGAAGCTTCGAGAATCCTGGTGAGAGTTCGGTGCGCGAATTCGGATCTTAGAGAAAAGCATCCCGTTCACCCACGACCCTTCCGCTCCTGCTGCTGCTTCCCGAGTTGCTGAGGCTGTGGGAAGATGTTTGTCGGCATCTTTGAAAAATGGATTTCTTAGGCAGTGTCCACGCGTCCGATGGTTTCCGTGTCACTGTGGCTGCTCAGCGGGAGGCTGTTCTGGCCGAAGGAGGACTGCTCAGTTGTCTGGCGGGCATTCCGCCTCGTGGTCCTGGTCCCTTGGTACCTGCAGGGGATCAGCAGCCCGCGTTTCGTGGCACTGTGTTGTAACTCCAGCTTCCTCTCCCGCGAATTAACCAGAGAGTAAGGGGAGAGAGGAACATGGGTCGGATTTTTCTAGAATGGCCCTTGTGACAGTGAACTTTCTGGTGGCAGGGATCATTTTTGATCCGCCCTCCTGGAGACCAGGAACGCGGCCTTTTTTTTTTTTTTTTTGATACAGAGTCTCGCTCTGTAGCCCAGGCTGGAGTGCAGTGTCGCGATCTCAACTCACTGCCATGTCTGCCTCCTGGGTTTAAGCGATTTTCCTGTTTCAGCCTCCCGAGTAGCTGGGATTACAGGCGCCCGCCACAAGGCCAGCTAACTTTTTTTTTTTTTTTGTATTTTTAGTAGAGACGGGATCTCACCATGTTGGCCAGGCTGGTTTTGAACTCCTGACCTCAAGTGATCCGCCCGCCTCGGCCTCCCAAAAAATGCAGTGTTAGTGTGATGCCCTTCTGTGGTGTTTGCAAGATTTATACAAAATTGGGGTTTCTTTTTTCTCTAGGACCGGTGCTCACTGGAAACGGCATGTGCTTGGGGTGTTGGGTAAGTTGGTACATTGGAGCTGGAACAGGGTCAGTCCTCCAGCGTAACTAAGCCCTGCTGTGCGACATCTTCAGTGACTGGAGGGACCAGTCGGTCTTGTGTTCACATTGTGGCTAGAAGCTGTCTCTCCAGGGGAATAAAAACGGATTATTTCATCTTCTACAGGACGCTGCCCCTAGAGGCGTTGCAGCTGTGGCTGCCATGTCACATCTGTGTCATTAGGTGGCAGAGATTAGAGAGGCTATGTCTACGCTCAGCGTTCTGCCCCGTGAACGTTTGAATGTTTGATAGTCTGACACTCCTATTATATGGACAGGCATCTATTTTCCTTCGCTGGTATCAGAGAGAGGGCAGGCCTTGTGAGTGGGCTTTCTAACCCTTGCTCTGGGCTAGGCTGGCCGCTAGGGGTCTGAAGGGATAGTGGGAAGGTAGAGGTTGCCTTCAGGAGTGAGTTTTAAGAACCTGTGAGAGGATCGGTCAGGTCTGGCATGCGTTGGGTCATGCCATACACCGTGTCAGGATCACGCAGGACAGGACTGGGGAAGGGTTTGCTGGTGTCTCAGTTAATAGCAGCAACGGCAGCCACTTGATTGTGTTCTTGATGCTTTGCCAAGCATTCTTGTTATTTAACACAGGAAGGAGGTGACTTTGCCTGTGATGGACTTCCAGTGTGAGCACTGGCCAGGGTGACCAGGCTGACCTGCACCAGCCCTGATCAAGGTAAGAAGTGAGGCGGAAGCTTGCCCACCATCCCTGCCTGTCCTTGCTGCTGGGTGGGTGTGAGCGGCTGCCCTGCAGATGCTGTCCTGGACCTGTCGGCACCAGACAGTTGCTCTGCTATGCCTGTGACCTCGGGGCAAAGAGGAAGTGGCGATTTCTACACTCAATGCCCGGGAACCAGTGGGCACTGAGAATGGTTTATGGCCTGACATGACGTGACTTTTAGCCAAAATCAGGCAGCGTTTGGGTTTTGCTTTGGAAAACACCTTACCTGCTTTGCTCCATGAGGGAGGGGTAGCAACATTGCTGAGAATCCTGAGGTGTAGATATGTATAAATGAGGTGCGTGTGTATCTGAAGCTCCGGGCACTCATGGGGTTACCAGGAGTGTGTGTCTCACTCCCAGGCCTTGTTCTGGAAATGATTCTGCGGGTCTGTCTGGGAGGCCTTGGGCAAGTTTGACTAAGAGCAGTTGAGCTGGGATAAACAGGCTATTTGGAAACGGGAATCCTCTCCTCAGAATGGGTAGGAATGGGGGTACAGAGGCCAAAGACACGGCCGCACGTCCTGCAATGCCTGGGACGCCCCACAGTGAAGAGTGATGTGGCTCTTTTTTTTTTTTTTTTTTTTTTTTTTTTTGAGGGGAGTCTCGCTCTGTCGCCCAGGCTGGAGTGCAGTGGCCGGATCTCAGCTCACTGCAACCTCTGCCTCCCAGGTTTATGCCATTCTCCTGCCTCAGCCTCCCGAGTATCTGGGACTACAGGCGCCCGCCACCTCGCCCAGCTAGTTTTTTGTATTTTTTAGTAGAGACGGGGTTTCACCGGGTTAGCCAGGATGGTCTCGATCTCCTGACCTTGTGATCCACCCGTCTCGGCCTCCCAAAGTGCTGGGATTACAGGCTTGAGCCACCGCGTCCGGCCTGATGTGGCTCTAAATGTCAGCAGTGCCAGTGTTAAATTTCTAAGAGATCGCATCAAGAAAGATAACTTTAAAATAGTTTCCGGAGGCCGAGTGCGGTGGCTCAGGCCTGTAGTCCCAGCACTTTGGGAAGTCGAGGCAGGTGGATCACCTGAGGTCAGGAGTTTGAGCCTGAAACCCCATCACTACTAAAAATACAAAAATTAGCCAGGTGTGGTCGCGCCAGCCTGTAATCCCAGCTGTTTGGGAGGCTGAGGCAGGAGAATCGCTTGAACCCGGAAGGCAGAGGTTGCAGTGAGCCAAGATCTGCCACTGCACTCCAGCCTGGGCAACAGAGTGGGACTCTGTCGTGGAAAAAAAGAAAGTTTCAGGATTTCATAAATTGGGTTCCCTGAAGGTCATTTGGTGAATCCAGGTTAAAGAACCCTGGTCTGCATCACTGTCCTTGTTCGTTTTTCAGATGCAGAGGCCAGGATGTGGGCCCAGCCCTGTGCAGGAGGCTGGCTGGAATAAAGGTACAGATACAGGCCTTGCTCCCTCTGGGACCACTGGCACTCGGGGTGTTTGCAGCCTCAGAGCCCAGTTTTCCACAAGCCCACCTGCCCCCAGGGCCACAGCTGCATCTCTTGCTCTGCTTTCATTACGGGGATGGGCAGGCTGGCATGGGGGCACCCGCTGCCCCTGCTTGGATAGTGCTGTGTATTCTAGCCAGGGGCCACTGCCAGGACCACGCCTCCATTTTCATAGCGCGATTCTTAAGTTCTGCCATTGTGGTATTCTGGTGGGTATTCGGGTGCTTGTCTGTTTTTGAACTGCCTGGAACCTAAGATCCTGAATTTTTTTTTCCCCTCTAAGGGGGAAAATCTATATGGAAAACGTTTATTTTAAAATACAGGATGAAGTGAATTAAAATATTTAATGCACATTTCTTCAAGGACAATATTTCTGTGTTGGCAAAATTTGAGAATAAATTGGCCTCGAACGGAATGGACTGTGTTGACTCATGTTGGGAGCAGAGCCCGGCCTGAAGAAAGGTGTTGCTGTGGTGGGATCTTCTCCTGGGGGACGGTTGCTGGGTGCCTTGGGCTGCTGGGGAGAGCGCATGGGGCTGGAAAGGAAGTTTCTAGGGAATGAGTTGTACATCTCATGGCTGGATTTTGTAAAATCAGTTTTTAAAAAAACGCGTAAATCTGTTTTGTTACTAGAACACCTTTTTGTTCTGTTGTGTCACGGTCCAGGTTTAGGGGTACTGGTCATTGGCTGTTGCAGAAGCCCCTGTGTTTGGGGAACTGCCCTGGCGGCTTCAGAAGTGTGTGCGGGTTGAAGGGCAGGCAGGGGCTCTGGAACAGACCTCACCTTGTACTAACACCTGAGGGCTGCCTCCCCAGGATTCAGGGGCTCACCCGAGGGCCTGGATCCACAGCGGGCGCAGGGTCCCGTGCACAGCATCGATGGAGCTCAGGGTACTCAGCCCTGGGCATTACATAAAAGCTGTTTATTGACATCACATTCTTCAGAGTAACAAACCCCCTTGGAGGGCCCTCCTGCCAGGATGTCCACCTTTGCTCTGAGCTGGGATCTCATGTCTGTGGTGTTGGAATCCAGAGCCCTAACCTTAGGGCAGTGATTTTGCAACAGTTGCATTTCATACCTTCTGACAGAATTCCTTGAGGGCGCGCTGGACCCTGGCGCCCAGCCAGCTCCAGGAAGGGTGGCCAGGCCCTCGCTGCCCATCAGGAGTACTTGGTGTTGGAGATCTTCTTCCAGAGCAGAGTCTTGAGGTGGCTGAGCACCAGCGAGTGATGGGCCTCCACCTGGCTGGCCAGCCCGCTCAGCGTGGTGCAGGTGCGCAGCTGCGTGCCCAGCTCCTCGCGGAGGTCGGCGGGCGCGCCAGGCAGCAGGTAGCCCCGTAGCAGTGCACACACCTTGGCCAGGTTGGGCTGGATGAGGTCGCCCTTGCACTGCCGCATGAGCCTGTCACACGGGGCCCTGCAGTCGCGCCCGTAGGTGCAGTCAGCGCTGTGCTCGCAGCGGCGGCCCTGCAGGAAGCGGCGCACGGTGGCCTCAGGTGCCACCTGCTGCAGGTCGGCCATCTTGAAGTCGTAGGTGGCTGTGTAGCCCACGTTGGCCAGTGTGGTCTCACACATGTAGAAAGTCCCATAGGAGCCGTGGAAGAGCTCCTCTACGAACTCCAGCAGGCCGATGGCGATCTTGGCCCGCCAAGGCCACGCAGGCCCCAGCCACTGCTGGAGGGCACCCTGCAGGGCAGGCGGCAGCAGCGGGCGCAACAGGGGCGGCAGGGCAGCCGCGTGCCAGGCACCATGGGGCACGCCCTCGGTGAGGTAGAGGTCCCCGCAGTAGCCCAGCAGTCTGGAGGCATGCTCCTTCTCCTGCAGGGACAGCAGCAGCAGGAACTCGTTACGCTGCAGCAGGGCCCACACGGATTTGGCTTCCGCCAGGGACACCCGGTTATCCTTGTTGAAGTCGGCCATGAGCAGGACCTGGCCAACCAGCGCTGGCAGGGAAGGCAGGTCTCCCAGGTTCGCCTGGCGTTTGGGACCAAGAGAAAGGAAAAGCCAGTTGATTGGATGTCTAGGAGCACAACCTGGCTTTGACCTGGGTGGTCTGCCGACCAGACCAGCACTCTGCCAGGTTAGGGGTCCCAGCCCACAGCTACATGGGGGGAGGAGGCAGCCAGCAAGGTGCCCACTCACTCTCCTGGCCTGTGTTGCTGCTGCCAGACAGACCTCCCGTCTCCCAGCAGCCTTGGGTGCACCTGGGGAGCTCGGGGGTGGGCACCTGAGCAGAGAAGCCTCAGAGCCTCCCTGAGGATGAGAATGCCCTCCGCAGAGGGCAGAGGGCATGCGCTGGCTGAAGCCCTAGGAAACGGCCCCTCTCTGCAAGCCCTGGTCTCCACTTGGGGCACCTGCCGTGCTGGACCCATGGCCCTTGACTGCAGGAGCCTCCTCTTGACCTCAGCTGCCAGCCCACCGGTGCCCCCAGCCCTGGAGAGGCTCCTTCCCTAGCAGGCCTCCTGCCCAGGGGCTGGGGGATAGGAGGTCTGCCCGGGGTCCACTTGGGCCCATCTACGCCTTTGTGCTGAGCATGTTGGTGCCAGGGCCGCCTGCTGGGCACATGACCGTGGTGTGGACTCCTGCCCTGCCCCTCAGGAGAGCTACCTGACCTTGAGGAAGCTGAGGGTCATCTCCCGGAATTCCTTGATGGAGGTGCCCCGGGTGGGCTTGTCGAACAGCACCAGCTCCCGCCGGGGGGCCGCATCCGACCGGACCTTGGAGTCGAGGGTCTCCTCGATGCCACACTTGATGGTTACATCCTTATCCCGCCAGAGCCCACTGTACACCTGGACAGGGCCATAGAGGTCCTCCGTGCAGACGTCCCCCTCCCGCTGCACCGGCAATATCAGCCCCAGGCCCACCCGCCCTGCCCATGACCATACCTGTTGGGCCGGAGCTGCTGAGAGGCAGGTCCTCCACTCCACCATATGCAGCTCACACAGGTCCTGGCAGACGGAGCCTGAGATGATCCCCTTGCGGTACTGGTCACACTGAGGAGACAGGTGCAGGGCGTGCTGGGGTGGGGCAGCCACATCCCTGCCCCATTGAGCCCCTCCCCACAGGCCCGAAGCCCAGCTGCACCCGTTCCTCCAGGACCCCTGGGAGGGAGAGGCCACAGGAAGGGCCAGGTGGGCGGGAAGGGGGCATGGAGGGCCAAGCACCCATCACCATGGTCACTCCGTCCCAGCACCCACTGGGCCCCTGTTCTTTGGCCATCTTTTCTCAGACCCCCAAACTGCCAGAGCTGGCGACGGGGCCACCTCCAGCCCACACCCGTCCCCGCGCCACACTGTGGGCCCAGCACCCGCCAGCTGGCAGGGGCCTCCACTTGCTGCAGTTGGAAAGCTGCCAGCCCCTCACAGGCAGTGCCAGGGCCCTGGGCCATGCCATTGCTGGCCGCAGGATGGGGCTGTTGGCTGCAGGGGCAGCCCTGCCAACCCTCTGGTCCGGTCCCGTCCCCACCACCCTGGCTCCTGTAACAGGATGGCTCAGTAAAGGCCACTGCCTGGACATGAGACAAACACCACACCCAGTGTCAAGCCCGGGCCAGGGCCAGAGGCAGGAACCTGGAGGCAGCTATCCCGCCCAGCCGACCCAGCTTTCTGGGCCGTCCAGGTATTGGCCGGTGAACTAGAATTCACCCTAGTCTCTACTATCTACACCACCAGCTGCCACACGCGCGCTCTCTGCCTGACTCTTCATTCCTGCCTCGGGTGACGCTGGGAGGGAGGATGGCCCCCTGACTCATGGTGCCCTCCCTGCCCGGGTCAGTAAGTGAGACATCTCTGAACTTGTTTCCCATCGTGGTGCTGACTGGACGGCGTCTTCCGTCTGAAGGGCCAGGAGCTGCCCCGCCTGGGTAGGGCTTTCCCCAGGACACCAGGAAGAACAGAAGGATGGGCTCTTGGTGCCAGAGGGATGGTCAGGCTGGTAGAACCTGGACAGGAGTCAGGCACGAGCCACAGAGCGTCTGTCAGAGAAGCAGCCCCCAGTCAGAGGTCAAACAGCTGGGTGTCAACCCGTGAAGGGTGCCGCACCCAGCCCCTCTGCTCCCCGTCAGGGCGGGCTGCCAGCCATTCTCCACTGGGCAGTCATGGGGGCTCTCAGGACCGATCCTGGTGCCCAGAGCCACACCTGCATGGCAGCTTCCGGGTGGGTTTCCACTGCTCCCAGGCTTGGGTCTCCTCCTGTCCCAAGGACTTGGCCTCCATCTTCGGCCGGTCCCAGCCTTCCCCAGGCTGAGGCCGGAGCACAGGCCGCGGCCTCACTGTTTGCCCCACGTGCAGCCAGGACAGGGCTCACCGCCAGAGCTGACAGCCTCAAGGGTACCCCTGGTGTGGAGTGGGCAACGGAGCCCCAGCCTTGACCTCCTCTCCCAGCTGCTTGAGGCCAGTGCCCAGGCTCAAGCACTCTGTTGTCAAGAGCTGTTTGTCAAGGCTTAGAAAATGGATCCCTGGGGCCCCACAATGACTCCGGGCCTGTCCTTCCCGGTCCCACAGGCCCCCTCCTCAGCCAGACCCCCAGGGAAACACTGTTAGTGGTAATTAAATCAGGCCTGGGGCTGGCTGCCGCCCCTCCTCAGCCCCCACTCCAGCTCCAGGAGCCTGGCAGCCCCTGAATCCCAGCGCCCCGCGGGAGGTGACAGAACGATGCAGCTGGCCCGCCCCTCTGGGAGTTGGGGGGAGAATTCCTGGATGTACAGCCTCAGTTGCCATGGAGCCTGGCCAAGCAGGCTTGGAGGGAGCCAGGGAAGTGAGCTGTGGAACACCCCGCTCTCCGGGGTGGGAGAGAGGGAGGGTCCCTGCCCCCCCGCTCTGCACACCAAGGATGGGGACAGAAGTGAGATGGGCTGAGGCTGAGGACCCCGCCACATGAGGCATGAAGGCAGTGTCTGTCCCAGCAGCAAGAAAACACCAGCTCTTCATCAAGACAGAAAAGAAAAATGAAGGAAAACCGCACACTTGTCCAACCCTCCACCTTGTAGGCAGGCCCTTCACTACTGGAGTCCACTCCAGTCCCCAGACCAGCCCCCTGCGCCCGGAGCCCCAGACCCCAGGAGGATGCCCTGCTCCTGGCACACAGTGGTGCCGGGGAAGGAGCCTGTGGGCCACGCTGCCCTCTGCCAGGCTGGCGCTGGGGCCGGGACTCGGGGTCCCCCAGGGGTGGGAAGATGGAGCTGCCCCCATGGTCCTGGGTGCCTCCCTGTACCTAGCGGGGTGGGGAGAGGCCTCCTCAGGGTCCCCACCGTACGTCGGTCCCCAGCCAGTCCCCTCACTGCCCAGCCTGTTACCTGTCTGCAGCAGAGCTCAGTGGGATCTCACAGTCCAGTTCTTGGCCTCTCGATGGCCCTGGTGGAACCTGGGACTGGCCCTACACTGCTGCTGCCTCGCTGTGTGAGCTGGGCCAGCCTCTGCGGCTCTCTGAGACATCCAATGCCTCCAAGAGGCGGGGTAGGGAGCCTCCTCTGGAAAGGAGGGGACGTCTCCATGGCCCCTGGGGTGGCTTCAGGAGAGCTGAACTTGGCCTGACCTCTGGGAAGGCTCTCAGCAGCCAGGGAAACCCCCGCTGGGCGAAGGGCCAGGGCACCCTGGGAAACTGACACTGCAGCTTCCTGTTGTTTGTGGGGGGGGGGCACCTCCTCCTGCTCCTCAGCGGCCTCTGCGGTTGGCACCCAGTAGGTGCACAGAACCTGCCCGGCCATATGAATCCTCTGCTCACTCCCACCCACCCCTGTCCACAACACCCTGGCCCAAAGGTCCAGCCTCTCCACCTCCCCACAACACCCCGGCCCGGAGGTCCGGCCCCTCCACCTCCTCCGTCCTTCTAGGAGCTCCAGGGGTGCATCTGCTCGGGGCACAGCCCTCCCCACTCATGGCCCCAGGACGAGCCCAATGTGCCACCCTCCTGCCCTGCTGAGCTCAGAGGCGCCCTGGACTTCAAGGGTGAGCAAGGCCTGGTGCCAGAAGCCTGGAGACCTCCCCTGGGGTGGCATGGGTTCCAAACAAATCCTGGGCACAGAAGCTCTCCTAGCTCCAGACCCCATACCCCACTCCTCCACTGCCACCTGGGGCCTTTCCACATGGCCCTTGTCAGAAATGGCTCTGTGGGGAACGGGCCTGCCCACGCCCAGTCAGGCAGCTTCACCACCCAGCTGCCAGGAGAGGCGCCCTCCCCATCTGTCAGAGGAGACACCGAACTTGGGGTCTCCCTGCACCCAATCCCCCTGTGACAACCCACAGTGGCCGCTGCTACAGGCCAGATCCACCTATGCCCTGGCCTGACCCCAAGTGGAGTGGAGGCATCGGAACCCTGGTCATGAGGCAGGCTGGGGTCAAAATTCGGTGGGGGACTTGCCCAGTTCTGGGCGAGTCTAGGGTTTGCCAGGAAGACAGAGCTGGGATGACCTCCCCCCCAGCTAGTCACAGGGTGTGCAGAGGAGCAGGGGGTCACCTTGGTGTGCACTCATGTGGACACGCTTGCTCCCAGACACACACATGCTCACATACGCCAGGGGACTTAGCCCTGTCTCCCTGAGGTGGAAGCTGTGGAGGACGCTGCCACCTGCCTCGGGGAATCACTGGTCCCAGGGGAGCTAGCAAGGCCACTAAGGCCAGCACACGGGAGTCTCCATCCTGGGCCACTGAGGATATCACGTGGGGGCCTCCATCCCGGCCAATGACGACACCACATGGGGTCTCTATCCCGGCCAGTGAGGCCAACTGCCCACCCCAGGCTTCCTGCTAAACATCCTCCCTCCCAAACATTTCTGGAGTCTGCCCTGCCCCCAGCCCCCAGCCTCTCTCTCTCTCCTGAGCCCCTGCAGCCACCCCCACGTCTCCCCTGTCCTCCCCTGGACCCCCATCCTCCACACCCAGTCTAAGGCAGCTTTGCAGATTCCACCTAGAAACCCACATGCCTTGTGAGCCCTGGATCTGGGGAGGACGGTGTCTCCAGGGCCTGGTGCCCCAGTGTCTAGGGCAGCAAAGGGGCACAGCCCAGTCCCCAGCCCACACACGCAACACTTACAATGACCACCTGGCAGACGTGGCCACGACAGCGCTCCGAGTAGGACGAGTAGTGCTCGTATACCAGCCAGCTGCCCGCAAAGATGCCTAGCCATGCCAGGAAGATGCACCGGACCCTGAGGCCCGGGAGCCGACCCTGTAGGGGAAGGGGCTACATGAGGAGGTGCCCTCAGGGGCACCCACACTTGGGGTGTGCTCAACCTCACTTCCCACGGGAAGGGCCTCTGGATCCACCCCAGCCTTCCCCTGCCATCTCCTTGGCCCACTGGTGTCCCGATCTTCTAGAATCACCCCAGCTCAGCGATACCCGCTCCTGGCTCTGCCTCTCCTGGGTCACTTAACGGGCTGCAGGGGCTGGAGGTGGGGGCAGGCGCTGCCCAGACTTTCAGTGTTATGGGCAGGTACAAATAAATGTCAAAAGCAGGGGACTACGGGGTGGCCAATTCTTTCCTCTGCTGAATGAAGATTTTTTTTTTCTGAGAGGGAGTCTGACTCTGTACCCCATGCTGGAGTGCAGTGGCGCGATCTCCTCTCACTGCAACCTCTGCCTCCCGGGTTCAAGTGATTCTCCTGCCTCAGCCTCCCGAGTAGCTGGGATTACAGGCATGCACCACTGCACCCGGCTAATTTTTATTTTCAGTAGAGACGGGGTTTCACCATGTTGGCCAGGCTGGTCTTGAACTCCTGACCTCAGGTAATCCACTTGCCTCGGCCTCCCAAAGTGCTGGGATTACAGGTGTGAGCCACCGCGACTGGCCGAATGAAGCTATTTCTTACAAAGCTTTCCTATCCTGACCTCATTTCATAACATCATCACCTCCGCACAAGGTGAGCGCGCCCACCGCGCGTGACACTGCCCCTATTTTTCCCACTGTAATGGAGATTGGTAGGAAGTTCCGGCCGGACCAGGCCTGCAAAGGGAACCAGGTTTGGAGAACGGGACCCCAGGAGCCCAACGCAGCCACATCCTGGAAGCCTTTAAGAGACGCAGGTGGGCCAGGCGTGGTGGCTCACCCTGTAAACCCAGCACTCTGGGAGGTTGAGGTGGGCGGATTGCTTGAGCCCAGGAGTTTGAGACCATCCTGGGCAACATAGTGAAACCCTGCCTCTACAAAAATACAAACATTAGCTAGGTGCAGTGGCTCACCCTGTCTGTAATCCAGCTTTTTGGGAGGCTGAGGTGGGTGGCTTGCTTGAGCTCAGCAGTTCGAGACCAGCCTGGGCAACACGGCAAAACCCCATCTCTACTAAAAATACAGAAATTAGCCGGGCGTGGTGACTCACGCCTGTAGTCCCAGCTACTTGGGAGGCTGAGGCTGGAGGATTGACTGAACCTGGGAGGTTGAAGCTGCAGTGAGCTGTGACCGCACACTACACTCCAGCCTGGGTGACAAAGCGAGACACTGCCCCCCCCCCCAAAAAAAAAGACGCAGACTCAGACACTGATGTTCACAACAGCCCAGTGGTGGGCAGTCCTTGAGTTCACAGCCAGGGGATGGAAGAGCAGCTATGTCTATCCTATCCACACTGCGGAGTGACTGCGCTCTGAGAAAGAAGGACATCCTGACTTTCACCCAGCAGGGAGGAATACCAGGACAAGCGGCTCAGTGAAACGAGCCCCTCACCAAAGCACGAATCCTGCAGGACCCACTTACACGAGGTCCCCAGAGTCGCCAAAACCATAGAGACAGGAAGGAGAGTGGAGGGAGCTGCGGGCTGGGACGTGACTGGGAGTGTGTGTTTGATGCGGACAGAGCTTCAGTTTGGGAAATTGGAGAGCTCTGTGGATGGAGGGAGGTGACGGCTGCATAAAGAGAGTCTTTTATTTGGTGCCATTAAACTGTGCACTTAAACAGGGTTAAGATGATACATTTTATGCTATATGTATTTTACCACAGTTAAAAATTAAGGCCAGGCACGGTGGCTCACACCTGTAATCCCAGCACTTTGGGAGGCCGAGGTGGGCAGACAACCTGAGGTCAGGAGTTCGAGACCAGCCTGACCAACATGGAGAAACGCCATCTCTACTAAAAATACAAAATTAGCTAGGCGTGGTGGGGCATGCCTGTAATCCCAGCTACTTGGGAGGCTGAGGCAGGAGAATCGCTTGAACCCAAGAGGCGGAGCTTGCAGTGAGCGGAGATCGCGCCACCGCACCCCAGCCTCGGTGACAGAGCAAGACTCCATCTCAAAAAAAAAAAAAAAAAAAAAAAAAAAAGTAATCATGCAGCCTCTGGCCTCTGCCTAAAACTCTGACCCAGATGTCTGGGAACCAGCTTTTTGGGAGGGCTCCAGGTCACTCTGCCATCCTTAGCCCCTCTGCCTTGGTTTCCCTGCTGGCACCAGGAGGCTCAGGCACGGGCTCTAGAGTGCAGGCTCAGGCTGCTGGGTGATCCATCCCCATCCAGGCCTCCAAGCTGGGCTTCCAAGGGTGACAGCCAGGGACAGCTGCGTGCCGCCTTCCCTCTCCCCAGCCTCCTAGCAAATTTCAGGCCTCTCAGGCACTGTCCAGGAGTGGCCAGCAGAGGGGCCTTGCCCTACACAGGGGCTCAGACATCCCTGACCTGCAGCTGAAGGGTGAAGGGCCCAGGCTTGGGGGTCAGCTTCCCCTCAGAGAGGCCCCACCGCTGGCTCCAAGCACTCCTGTGGCCTCCTGTCCACCTGCGGCCAGGGAGAGGCTACGCACTGGTCACATCCTCCTCCTGGCAGCGCCTGGCCACACACCCACCTGCCCAAGTCAGAGCCCCTGTCAGAGGTCGTGGTCAGCAGCCCTGCTCAGGCCGTGAGCAGGGGACTCCTCCCTGAAATGGGGTCACCAGCTCCTCAACGAGGACAAGGCACAGTCCAGGCAACTGAGGTCATTTTTCTGGTTCTTTCAGGAGGGGTGGGCCCTGGCCTCCTGCTTCCCTGGCATCCACTCACTGATGGCTGCCCCAGGCAGGGCTACAGAGGGAGGACCCCCAGCAGCTGGGGAAGGGCCCAGAGCTCCAGTAGCAGTGGGGTCCTGGGGGGCCTGGAGCAGAGGGCATGGCTCCGGTGGGGGGAGCCCTCCAGGCCCAGGTTGGTCTCGACCCCTCAGACCACTTGTCCTGGGCACTGAATCTGTTTCCGGCAGACTTGCTCAAGATGAAAAACAGGAAAGCAGAGAAACAATGGGGGGTGGGTGTTGTTCTGGCAGGATAAGGTCGGACAGCTCCGTCTGGGGTGAACGATCCCGAAGCAGGGCCAGGCAGGGAGGCCCAGCATGGGCGGAGCCTCGGAGGACAGCCAGGAGGAGGGAGGCTGCAGCTGGTGCTGGGCCCAGGGCTGACCCCAGCTGGGGACAGTGACACCAAGCTAGGGACTTACCCAGTTCTGCTCCCCAGAGCCCTGCCTGGGCTTGGGCCAGGGCCTCTTTCCGCCTGGCCAGCTCTGGTTCATCCACCAGGTCTTTTGTTGTTGTTCTCTTGAGACAAGGTCTTGCTGTGTTGCCCAGGCTGGAGTGCAGTGGTCCAGTCACAGCTCACTGCAGCCTCGAACTTCCAGCTTCAAGTGACCCTCCCACCAAGCCTCCCAAGTTCTTGGCATTACAGGCATGAGCCACCTTGCCCAGCTCTCCCCCGGGTCTTGATCTTCCCCAGCTGCCATCCCTGACCCCGCTGTGGGTCCTGGGATCCCAAGCAGCTGCTCTGCAAGGCCCCCATAGTGCTCCCTGGCCCACCCTGGCTCCTGGGCCTGGCACAGAGGGATGGGCAAAGCTTGAGTGTGGAGGTGGCCCCACCATCCAGGACCTGGGCTGGGGCTTTGCAGGGGCAGGTGGGGACCAGCTGCCAGTGTAGCCACTTGGAGGGTGGGGAGGGTCACGCACGGGATGGAACAGCACAGTGGTCCTCAGCCCAGCAGGTTCAGACCATGGGCCGGGAGCCCCACAACACTGACCCAGAAAGGCAGTTCACAAGGCCAGGAAACTGAGGCCACTAGAGGGGCAGGCTGGACTCCGACCAGGGCTCTGGCCCCGAGCCAGCCACCCTGGGAACAGCCAACACCCCTCTCCTGCCATTCCTGGGCGGAGCTCCAAGCATCAGCATCTCTTCTGCAGCCGCTGGTTGAGGCCCTTCCTCCTGGGAGGGGACCACTGTGCACCCCACCTCCCAGCGACTGGGGTGGTCCTCAGCTAAGGGTGGTCCCCTTAGCTCTCACCCTGCCCCAAGGCTGAGCCGGGACCACCACACCCTGAAACCCCAGGTGGGCACAGAGGGTCTCGCTGCAATCTGTGAGTTGCTGGGTTCCATACACTCTTCCCAGAAGGGGAGCTGAAGCCAGCCAGGCCCTGAGCTCAGGCAGGACCCTGGCAGGGTTCCTCCTGCTGACCCGGGACTACCCTGCGGGGACCAGGGAGGTACAGGCAGATCTGACCAGGACTGGCTCCTCTGGCAGATGCCTGGGGTCCTCGAGGGTCTGGGAAGGCATCCCGTCAAGAGGCTGGGCCCTGGATGACTGGAGCCTGATGGGCCTGGCCTGCATCTCCCCAAAGCAGAAGGTGAAAGGGCGCCTGGCAGCCGGAACCCAAGGCAGCCCGGGTCTCCCATGTGGACCCGGCAAAACCCCTGGAGGAGACGGTGACTTGTTCAAGGTCATCCCGGGGTCAGGGCAGGGTCCCTGCGCTATGGCTGGCTGATGGGATGAAGGGGCGGGGGACAGGGAGGTCATGTCCTTGCCAGGGCGTTTCTGTGTGTCCCAAGTTTTCTACTGCAGAATAACACACCTTATTTTTTAATGGAAGAAAAGAGGAAAGGACTTTTGTGTGGTTTCTGGGCCTGGGGGGCAGGGACCGCCTGCAGGGCGGGGCGGGGGGCCTCTAGGCCGCAGCATCCCCCGCCCGACTCTCCTGTCGCCGCCACCGCCCCTCGCCCAGCGTCCCGTCCTTCCCGAGCCACTCGCCCCCTCCCCCCTGCCCAGCCGGGGCTCATGAACCCCTCGTGTCTGAACCCGGGGCCCCGCTCCGCGCTCGGCCCACTCCGGGGCTGGAGCTTGGCCTCCCCGAGCAGGGGCGGCCGGGGGCGGCGGGCGCGCACCGCGCTTACCTGCAGGCCCTTGGAGAAGGGGCAGAAGAGCACCAGGTGCGCCAGGCGCCGCAGCCGCCGCATGGTGGCCCCCGGCCGGGGCTGCGCGGGCCCCGC
>NW_016810868.1:1516207-1541901 GCF_001698545.2 Rhinopithecus bieti
GGGGGCGCGCGGGGGCGGGGCTTGGCGCGCAGCCCGCCTTGGACCCCCGACTGGGCTGAGGAGGGGGCGGGTACCGAGGCCACGCCCACCCGCAGACTCCGCCCCTCCTGCAGAGGGGCCGGGGGCGCGCGGGAGGGGCCGGGGGCGCGCGGGAGGGGCCTGGGGTCGGGGCTGGGGCCCGGGCAAGCCTTGGCGTCTCGCGGGCGCTTCCCACGCAGAAGGGAGGCCCAGTGCGCTGCACAGGCTGCGGGGTTCAGGGCTCCCCATGCGCGCCCCCGGTTCGAGGCCGCAGAGCCAGGGCTGGTCTTTTCCCTGGGTCCTCAGGATGGGGTCAGACGCGCGGAACCCTGGGCCGGCCGATCCTGCAGCCCGCCCTGGGGTTGGACCCTTCCCTCCGGCCTGAGACCCCGCGCCTTGGCCACTTGCCGCGAGGACACTCCCGTCGCCTCCGCGTGGGGTGCTCAGGGATGAGCCGCTGCCGCCTCCACAGACAGGTTCCGTGTGAACAGAAGTTTTCATTGCACTTGGGTAAACACCTGGGGGGGCCGAGTTGGACGCTGAGGGATGTGGGGCGCTGCCAGCAGCTGCCAAGACGCGCTCCCTCCCCGCGGCCGCCGGCGCTTCCAGCTGCTCCGCATCCCGGGCGGCTCTCGCCATCGGCAGGTTTTTAAATTTTAGCCATTTCCCTGGTGGTGGCCTTTCGCTGGGGCTGTGGTTCGCGTTTCCCGAGTAAGGAATGAGGTTAAACACTTTTTTTTTTTTTGAGACGGAGTCTCGCTCTGTCGCCCAGGCTGGAGTGCAGTGGCCGGATCTCAGCTCACTGCAAGATCCGCCTCCCGGGTTCACGCCATTCTCCTGCCTCAGCCTCCCGAGTAGCTGGGACTACAGGCGCCCGCCACCTCGCCCGGCTAGTTTTTTGTATTTTTTAGTAGAGAGGGGGGTTTCACTGTGTTAGCCAGGATGGTCTCGATCTCCTGACCTCGTGATCCGCCCGTCTCGGCCTCCCAAAGTCCTGGGATTACAGGCGTGAGCCACCACGCCCGGCCGAAGTTAAACACTTTTTGCGTGATCATTTACCACTTGTGTATCTTCTCCAGAGTCTATTCAAGTTTTGACCATTAATAAAAATCACGTTCTTTCCTTATTATTAAGTTTTGAGACTTCTTTATGTTTTGGTTTTAATTTTTAATATATAGAATGAGACTGGGTCTCGCTATTTTGCCCAGGCTGGTCTTGAACTCCTGGGCTCAAGGGATCATCCCGCCTTGGGCTCCCGAAGTGCTGGGATTACAGGCATGAGCCACCTGATGTCCAGCCGAGAATTTTTTTTTTTTTTTTTTTTTTGAGACAGTCTTGCTATGTTGTCCAGGCAGGAGTTGTCTCAAACTCCTGGCCTCAAGTGATCCACCTGCCTCAGCCTCCTAAAATGCTGGGATTACAGGCGTGAGCCACCATGCCTGGCCCGAGACTTCTTTATATCTTCTGGATATCTGTCCCTTATTACATATGTGATTTGCAAAGATTTTTCTCCCAGTCTGTGGCTTTCTTTCCATTCTCTTAACATTTTCTTTCTTTTCTTTTATTTCCTTTCCTTTTTTTTTTTTTTTTTTTTTGTTGACAGTTTCACTCTTGTACCCCAGGCTGGAGTTCAGTGGCGCAATCTCAGCTCACTGCAACCTCCACCACCCAGGTTCAAGTGATTCTCCTGCCTCAGCCTCCCAAGTAGCTGGAACTACAGGTGCAAGCCACCATGCCTGGCTAATTTTTGTATTTTTAGTAGAGATGGTATTTCACAATGTTGGCAAGGCTTGTCTCGAACCCCTAACCTCAGGTGATCCGCCCGCCTTGGCCTCCCAAAGTACTGGGATTACAGGTGTGAGCCTCCGTGCCCGGCCAACAGTATCTTTCAAGGAGCAGAAGTTCTTGATTTTGATAAGGGCCAATTTAACTATTTTTTTATTTTATAGATTGTGCTTTTGCTTATTTATTTTGAGACGGGTTCTCACTCTGTCACCCAGGTGGGAGTCCAGTGGCCCAATCATGGCTCACTGCGGCTTCCAGCTCCTGGGTCAAGTGATCCTCCTGCTGCAGCCTCCTGAGTAGCTGGGACTACAGGTGTGTGCCACCACACCAGGCTAATTTTTTTTTTTTTTTTTTTTTTTTTTTTTTTTTTTTTTTTTAGACGGAGTCTTGCTCTGTCACCTGGCTGGAGTGCTGTGGTGCGATCTCGGCTCATTGCAACCTCTGACTCCCTGGTTCTAAGCGATTCTCCTGCCTCAGCCTCCCAAGTAGCTGGGATTACAGGCACGTGCCACCACGCCCAGATAATTTTTGTATTTTTAGTAGAGATGGGGTTTCACTATGTTGGTGAGGATGGTCTCAAACTCCTGACCTCGTGATCCGCCTAGCTTGGCCTCCCAAAGTGCTGGGATTACAGGCATGAGCCACTGCGCTCGGCCACACCAAGCTAATTTTTTGATGTTTTGTAGAGATGGGGTTTTGCCATGTTGCCCAGGCTTGTCTTGAACTTTTGGGCTCAAGCGATCCTCCCACCTTGGCTTCCCAAACCGCTGGGATTCCGGGCGTGAGTGAGCCACTGCAACCAGCCCGGATCATGCTCTGAGTGTGTCATCTCTAAGAAAGTTTTGCCTAACCAAAGGTCACAAAGGTTTTCTGTGCTTTCTTCTAGAAGTTGTATAGTATTCAGCTTCATATTTAAGTCAGCGACCCAGTTCGAGTTAACTTCTGTGTATTATGCAGGGTGTGGATCAGAGTGTTTTCAGTTTGGGGTTTGGGGGTTTTGTTAGCATTTTTTGCACATGGACATCCAATCCTTCTGGCAGCATCCATTGAAAAGATGAGTCCCTCCCCACAGAATTGCATGGCAGGGACTTAAACCGAGAGGGATGACGCCAGGGGGCAACAGGGTCAGGGTTCTCTGCCAGGTATAGAAAGGAGGGGTGGGCCCGGGGGTGTGGCAGTGGCCTAGGCCAGAGACCTGGATGGACAGGGCTGGAGGCAACGTGAGGAAGGGGAGAGGGGCCAGTGGGAGAAAGTGGCAGGTAGACCCTCCCAGTCTCAGTGACCCCCAAGGTAGCTGCAGCCCAGGCTGGGAAGAGGGACTGCCATGTCCCCAAGTGACCTTTCCTCTCTCCCTCAATCCAAGCACTGTCTGTCTCCCAGTGAGGGTCCCGGAGCTCCAAGAAAGGGAAGACCAGTACGAGAGGGTGGGACACAGAGCACAAGCACCAAGAGGCCAACACGCGGGCTTCTCCCGGCCTGGAGGGAGGCTTTGCCATGTCTGCAGCTGGGAGAGCATGTGCTTCCCTGAGTGGCCTGTCCTCGTCCTGCAGGAGGGCTGTCCCAGGGCCAGGGGGAGTGGGTGCAGGGCAGTGGTGGTCGGCCCGGCCTGCAGGGAGTTCAGCCAGAGGGTGCAGGAGCGCATGCCTTCCGTCAACGTGAGCCAGGCCAAGACTGCGGCCAAGAAAGTTCTGGAGGGTCTCCTGGGGAGGGCTTCCTGGGGGAGGGGCACAGGAGAGAGTGGTCCGTGGGTCAGGATCTGGGGAAGGTATGGGCCATGAGAAGGATGAGCGCAGCCTCAGTGCCACCCTCAGGCTGCTAGGAGGGAGATGGCCCACCCTGGGAGGAGTGCCTGGTGAATGCATAGCTGGCCCTGGGTGACCCTGTCCCTGAGATCTTCCAAAAAGGCATTTCCCAGCAGGGCCCGCGGGATGGGGTGCTCCCTCCAGGCAGGGACCAGTGACCATGTTCTCCTGTGCACCTGCGGCGCCCGGCCCAGAACCTGCACACTGTCCGTGGATACTAGCCCATCAAGTGTCCCTAGAATGGGCACTGGCCGGGTTCCAGTTCAGTTTGAGTGGGTCTAGTTCTCGCTTTAGGGCCCTTCTTTCTGCACCACCAGTGGGTGGTATTCACCTGCCTGAAACACGAATGGGGCAGAGGACCCGGGAGATGCTGACCGGTATCTCAGGTGTGAGGGGCAGGAACTGGGCTGTGCCTTGCTGTTTTCAGTGCCGTTCGTGGCCTGAGGCCCTGAGCTCAAACCCTGGCCAGTGCAAACGGCAGGTAAAGGAAAGGAAAGGTCCGCTGCAGAGACACAGGCTCACACACACCTTCAGGGGAAGGCTCCGGGGGCAATTCTGAAAGTCGAGGATCTTTCCGCCCTCTCTTTCCTTGCCATTCCTCCTGAGGCCTGGGAGTTTCCTCCCCAGGCAGGGGGCCCATTGCTCTCCCTGCCCTGCTGCAAAACTGGCATATCCCATTCCAACTGCTATAACTGAGTCTCTTCCCCAATCATCCCCTATTCACACCCAGACCTTTTATCTGGAAGAGTCATTGCCAGTTATCAGTTTAATCCCTCGCAGCTCCAAATTCACCCTCCGTTGCCTGCCTGATGAAAATTAAGCTGGACCCTTGAAATGCGTTTCCTTTGCTACGGGCATGATGCGGAGTGTTGGCCATAGAGGGTGCTGGAGAGCATGCTGGAAGGGGGCTTTGCCTTCCTGGTTTGGAAGTGTTTGCACAGCCAGCCCCTGTAGCAGGCATGCTTCTCTTGCACCTGGTGTCCGCCGCATCTGACTCCTGCCCAGTGCCCCATAGCTCCCATGACACCCCCTCAGGCAGTTTGGTAGTGACTGCCTTCCGTGAAACACCTTCCTGTGAGCGGCTTGCCTCGGCACCCAGCAACCTGGTTTTCCAGCAAGTTCCAGAGGGCAGATTTCTAGAAAGTTCTGGCATGGCATCACAGTGGGCCATAGCTGTGCCTGCCCCACAGGGTCTGGATCTCAGCCTAGGGGCAGGGGCTGTAGCTCAGCCCTGGGGGGGGTCCTCATGTCGGTCAGTCACACCTCCATTGTAGTGAACAATTCTTGGTGGTAAATTCTGCCTGTTGAGATCACCGTGTTGCTTCTGTCTCCTGAGGGGACTCTGGCTGGCGGATCAGGTACACAGGAACACGGGCATTTTTATGAAACGTACTGAGGCCGGGCACGGTGGCTCACGCCTGTAATCCCAACACTTTGGGAGGCCAAGGCAGGCAGATCACGAGCTCAGGAGATTGAGACCATCCTGGCTAACATGGTGAAACCCCGTCCCCGTTGGGAACAGGCCCCCAAAATCTGGCCATAAACTGGCCCTAAAACTGGCCATAAACAAAATCTCTGCAGCACCGTAACATGTTCACAATGACCCTAACGCCCAAGCTGGAAGGTTGTGGGTTTATCGGAATGAGGGCAAGGAACACCTGGTCTGCCCAGGGCAGAAAACCGCTTAAAGGCATTCTTAAGCCACAAACAATAGTATGAGCTTCTGTGCCTCAAGGACATGTTCCTGCTGCAGATAACTAGCCAATGCCCATGCCTTTATTTCGGCCCATCCCTTTGTTTGCCTTAAGAAATACTTTTAGTTAATCTACAATCTATAGAAACAATGCTTATCACTGGCTTGCTGTCAATAAATACGTGAGTATTATAAATCTCTGTTGAGGCTCTGTCAGCTCTGAAGGCCGTGAGACTCCTGGTTTCCCACTCCACACCTCTGTATTTGTGTGTGTGTGTCTTTAAATTCCTCTAGTGCCGCTGGGTTAGGGTCTCCCCGACTGAGCTGGTCTTGGCATATCTCTACTAAAAATGCAAAAAAAAAAAAATTAGCCAGGCATGGTGGCGGGCACCTGTAGTCCCGGCTACTCGGGAGGCTGAGGCAGGAGAATAGCATGAACCCGGGAGACAGAGCTTGCAGTGAGCAGAAATCATGCCCCTGCACTCCAGCCTGGGTGACAGAGTGAGACTCCATCTCAAAAAAATAAAACAAAAAAAACTTACTGAGACCATGGCTGGGCACGGTGGCTCACGCCTGTAATCCCAGGACTTTGAGAGGTCGAGGTGGGCAGTTCACCTGAGGTCAGGAGTTCGAGACCAGCCTGGCCAACATAGTGAAACCCTGTCTCTACTAAAAATACAAAAATTAGCCAGGCATGGTGGTGGGTGCCTGTAATCCCAGCTACTCGGGAGGCTGAGGCAGGAGAATTGTTGAACCCTGGAGGCAGAGGTTGCAATGAGCCAAGACCGTGCCATTACACTCCAGTGTGGGCAACAGAGACTCCATCTCAAACAAACAAAACAAAAAAAACCTTACTGAGACCCACTACACCATTCTTGGGCCCCTGTGGTCCACCTAGAACGCCACAGGGCAGTGCCCTCGGCCTTCTTGGTAATGATCAGGATGAAAGGTGAAAGGGGTGGGAAGGGTCAGGGCAGAACCTGGAATGTCCGAAATAGACCTGGACTATGCCTGCCACCCTTTCATCCTAATCATTACCAAGAAGGAGGTTGCCAGACAGAGATGACCCTCTCTGGGGACAGCCACATTCATTGGGCCAGGAGGGGGTGACAGAGGTAGGGTCAGAAATCTCAGAGGCTGGGTGCCGTGGCTGACGACTATAATCCCAGCACTTTGGGAGGCTGAGGCAGGTGGATCACCTGAGGTTAGGAGTTCCAGACCAGCCTGGCCAACATGGTGAAACTTTGTCTCTACTAAAAATACGAAAATTAGCCGGGCATGGTGTTGGGCGCCTGTAGTCCCAGCTACTTGGGAGGCTGAGACAGTAGAATTGCTTGAACCCAGGAGGCAGAGGTTGCAGTGAGCCAAGATCGTGACACTGCGCTGCAGCCTGGGTGACAGAGCGAGACTCCGTCTCAAAACAAGAAAAAGAAGTCTTCTCAGGTGAATTTTGGAGAGGGTTATTCCAGTTCAGCAGCACCACACACCTGTGGGCAGCAGCAGGCATGGGAGAGCCTTTGTGTAGCCTGGCCATCAGCCCATGATTGGCAGCTTTTGCAATGAAGGAAGCACTGCTGTCAGACTGGGAAGGAAGCTGAAGACATACTGATGAGCTTCAGCGGCCACCAGGGCGGGCCCGGTCAACTGACTGACTGGAGACACAGCACCTACCTGGGGAAGTGTCAAAGGTCGGGAGGCCGTGAGGCACCAGCCATCACCCCGAGCAGGGATTGGAGGTCTGATGGAATCAGTTTCCCAGGAGCTGGGGTGGGGGAATGAAACCGCCTTTGCAAAACGATGACTGAGACAGTGAAAGAGATCTAACTTAACCAGCTCCCCCCTTGCTTCTAACCTCCAAGCTGTCCTTGTTCATTCCTGGGCGTAGGCTGAACTAACTTTGGGAGCAACTTCGTTTATAGGATATAGTTTCAAACAAAGACGACACAGTCCTGTCCCAAAAACAAACCTCCTTCTTGCCTGGGGACTAGACTACTGACATCAGCCACAAGATGAGAAATTATGGTCTAGGAGTCACCGGCTGGAGGCTACAAGAGTCTGACCCTCCCTCAACTGCTCCTAAGATCACTGCTGGAGATGTTTTGCAGACCCTGCTCTTGATGGATCAGCTGTGGCCCCACCCAGATGGATAAAGTGGCTTGTCTGATCTTGTGGCCCCACCCAGGATCTGACTCAGTTTAAGGAGACAGCGACACCTTATAATTTCATCTCCAACTCAACCGAGCAGCACTCCGGGCTCACTGCCCCTCCCCACCTACCAAACTGTCTTTAGAAACTTTGATCTAGGCCGGGCGTGGTGGCTCACGCCTGTAATCCCAGCACTTTGAGAGGCCGAGACGGGCGGATCACGAGGTCAGGAGATCGAGACCATCCTGGCTAACACGGTGAAACCCCGTCTCTACTAAAAAATATAAAAGCTATCCGGGCGAGGTGGCTGGCGCCTGTAGTCCCAGCTACTCGGGAGGCTGAGGCAGGAGAATGGCGTGAACCTGGGAGGCGGAGCTTGCAGCGAGCTAAGATCCGGCCACTGCACTCCAGGCTGGGCGACAGAGAGAGACTCCGTCTCAAAAAAAAAAAGAAACTTTGATCCATGCGGGATGCGGATGCCGCTCCCCCACCGCAGGAGCCAGGTCCCGGCAGAGACGCAGCATCTGCAGCCAGGGGGCCGGGAATGCGGCCGCTCATATGCACCCTCTGTGTGCCTTTCCTCACCCCCTTGGAGGCGGAAATCGCCCATGGGTTCCTGGCTCCGGATGCCGAGCCTCACCAAAGGGTGGTTGGGAAGGATCTCCCAGTGAGTGGCAGGATCCTGGCTGTCCCCGGGATAGCTGAAGAGTGTCACCTGCTCCGAATTTCCGTCATTAACGTTCTCGACCAGCTTTCCCTGGTGGTGCGGACCGTGCTGAGCTTTGGGCGCCCCCCGTTTCCCACTAAGCCTGGCCTGGGAAAATGGGGCGAGGTCTAAGCTTGCCCCTCTTCCTAGGCAGTGTGTCCATCCCTCCCTAGGGCAGGAATTCCCACAGTTGCTGCTTTCCTGTGAGGGCCTCATGGTCAGCCTGAGGCCTTTGGGTGCTCAGGAGCCCTTCGTTTTTTGTTTTTCTTTTCTTTTTTGAGTTGGGGTCTCCCTCCCGCTGCACAGGCTGGAGTGCAGTGGTGCGATCTTGGCTCATCGCAACCTCCACCTCCCAGCTTCAAACAATTCTCCTTCCTCAGCCTCTCAAGTAGCTGGGATTACAGGCATGGGCCACCACGCCCAACTAATTTTTGTATTTTTAGTAGAGACGGGGTTTTGCCATATTGGCCAGGCTGGTCTCGAACTCCTGACCTCAGGTGACCTACCTGTCTCGGCCTCCCAAAGTGTTAGAATTACAGGTGTGAGCCACCGTGCCCGGCAGGAGCCCCCTGTTTTACCTGGTTCTTAAATGTTTGTTACTACAGAAAATAAAACTGAGCTACTATACCCCCCAAAGCCCCCCCCCCAAAAATAAAACAACTCTGATCCCCGGACGGTAATAATAAAACGTGAATTACCTTTTCTTTTTTTTTAGACGGAGTCTCACTCTGTCGCCCAGGCTGGAGTGCAGTGGTGCGATCTCGCCTCACTGCAACCTCTGCCCCTCCAGGCTTAAGCCATTCTGTGCCTCAGCCTCCGCAGTAGCTGAGATTACAGGCATGTGCCACCACGCCCAGCTAATTTTTTGTATTTTTAGTAAAGACGGGTTTTCACCATCTTGGCCAGGCTGGTCTTGAACTCCTGACTTCGTGATCCACCTGCCTTGGCCTCCCAAAGTGCTGGGAGGCATGAGCCACCGCGTTCGTCCGTGAATTACTCTTTATTGCAATTCCCCTGTCTCAATAAATAGGCTTTGTCTAGGCAGTGGGCAAGGTGAACCTACGGGGCAGTTACAGGAACACCCCATGCAACCATGTCACCCCCCCATGAGAGAAATGATCAATGTACAGCAGAAGGTCCTGTGTCAGGCCTGCAGAGGCCACGTCTGCAGCAGGAGCGAGGTCCATGGCATTACACCTGATGGGATGCTACGTTCTTGTACCTGGTGCTGTGACAGATCCAGGCCATAGCTGGGGCTGGTGCGGTGGCAGAGCAGTTTCATTCTAGCCGGTCACATCAGATGTCCTTGCCACGGGCGTGTACAAGTGACCCTGACACTTCAGTCGGCAACTTTGATTTATTTCAGGTTTGTAGCCCCAAAGGCAGATGTCTTTAATCTGCGGTTTTCCAGGTGGCAGGCTGTGTCCATTCCCTAGGGCCGTTGTACCAAAACGTCACAAACTCGGCTGGGCACAGTGGCTCACGCCTGTAATCCCTGCACTTTGGGAGGCCGAGGCAGGTGGGTCACGAGGTCAGGAGTTCAAGACCAGCCTGGCCAACATGGTGAAACCTCGTCTCTACTAAAAAAATACAAAAATTAGCCGGGTGTGGTGGTGGGTGCCTGTAATCCCAGCTACTCAGGAGGCTGAGGCAGGAGAATCGCTTGAACCTGGGAGGCGGAGGTTGCAGTGAGCCAAGATTGTGCCATTGCACTCCAGTCTGAATAACAGAGTGAGACCCTGTCTCAAAAAAAATTAAAAAAAAAAATGTCGGGCTGGGCGCAGTGGCTCATGCCTGTAATCCCCGCACTTTGAGAGGCCAAGGCGGGTGGATCATGAGGTCAGGAGATCAAGACCATCCTGGCTAACACGGTGAAACCCCGTCTCTACTAAAAATAGAAAAAATTGGCCGTGCGAGGTGCTGGGCGCCTGTAGTCCCAGCTACTTGGGAGGCTGAGGCAGGAGAATGGCGTAAACCAAGGAGGCAGAGCTTGCAGTGAGCTGAGATCGTGCCACTGCACTCTAGCTTGGGCCATAGAGCAAGACTCTGTCTCAAAAAAAGAAAAAAAAAAAAAAACAGTAACAAACTGACTTAAAGCGACGGGAATGCATTCTCCCACAGCGCTGGAGGCCAGAAGTCTGGGACCAAGGTGTGGGGAGGGCTGCAGGGGAGGGTCTCTCCTTCTCCCTCCCGGCTTCGGTGTTGCTGGTGATCGTCGTGTTCTTTGGCCTGTGAATGCGTCGCTCCAGTCTCTGCCTTTACTGTCACATGGCCTGGACCCCATGTGTCCCCATCGCATCTCTGAGTTTCAGAAGGACACCAGCCATGGGATCAGGGCCCCTCCTAGTCCAGTATGACCTCACCTGAACTCATTACATCTGCAGACGACCCTATTTCCAAATAAGGACACATTCTGAGGTTCCAGGTGGATATGATTTTGGAGGAGACAGTATTCAAATCAGTACAGTATTCAAAACAGCCCAAAAGTCAGTGAAAATACAGCAAGCTTTGTGAACGGGGGTATTGGCCAGTGCTAGACGAATGGCTTGAATTCTGGCCACTGAGCCAAGTGACCATGTTTACTCTAGGTCCTGTGTTGCTGGTGCTGAGGCCAGACGGCAGCAGCTGTGGGGTCACTATCAGGTTCCAGTTCTGCAAGCCCCAGGTGAGCGACCGTTTAGGGGGCCCTGGTGGATCGAGGGCCCTGGAGAACCATGAACTTAGCAGCCGTCTAGGGGGCCCTGGTGGATCGAGGGCCCTGGAGAGCCATGAGCTTAGCGGCCATTTAGGGGCCTGATGGATCGAGGGCCCTGGAGAACCATGAGCTTTTCCTCGGATGGTGGAGTACAGCTAGCCAAGTTTCCCCCAAAGGGAGAGTGGCCACTTTCGATGTGAAGCTGAGACATCACCGGGGGCCTGCCCGCTGCTGTTGAATACAGAATCTTCCATTTGCGAAGAGAAGCTCTCGGGCCCTCCTTCTTTGTGGTTGTTGTGTCTGAGTTGAAAACCCTCCGAATGGGACTGTCAGGCTCCAGTCACAAGGCCTCTGCGGTCAGGTGGTTCACTGGAACAAGAGCCCGTTGTAAGCTAACTGTGCTTTTTGAAAACAAGGGGGGCCGGGTGCGGTGGCTCAAGCCTGTCATCCCAGCACTTTGGGAGGCCGAGACGGGCGGATCACGAGGTCAGGAGATCGAGACCATCCTGGCTAACATGGTGAAACCCCGTCTCTACTAAAAAAATACAAAAAACTAGCCGGGCGAGGTGGTGGGCGCCTGTAGTCCCAGCTACTCGGGAGGCTGAGGCAGGAGAATGGCGTAAACCTGGGAGGCGGAGCTTGCAGTGAGCTGAGATCCGGCCACTGCACGCCAGCCCGGGCGACAGAGCGAGACTCCGTCTCAAAAAAAAAAAAAAAAAAAAAAAAGGAAAACAAGGGGTGTACCCGGTAGTCAGTCTAGTCAGTCGTGTCAGAGAGTCAGTGAATCCACCACCCCAAGGGGCGCATCTGGGCAGAGGCTGTTTCCCTTCTCTGGAGTTTCCAGATAACAGGATCATCAGCTACAGTGACTTGTCATTCAAAGGGATCACTAGGGCTGTGAGTCCCTGAAGGAAGAGAGAGTGGCCCATGGCTCACCAGGCAGCAGCTAGAATAGCCTGTTGGTTCAGGCCCTGACATAAGGAGGCTGATTTGTGGGTTCACTAATTTATTGTATTTTTATTTTTTTATTTTTTGATACCAAGTCTTACTCTGTTGCCCAGGCTGGACTGTAGTGGTGCGATCTCGGCTCACTGCAACCTCCGCCTCCCGGGTTCAAGCGATTCTCCTGCCTGGGTCTCCCGAGTAGCTGGGATTACAGGCACCCGCCACCACGTCTGGCTAATTTTTATAATTTTAGTAGAGACAGGGTTTTGCTATGTTGGCCAGGCTGGTCTCAAATTCCTGCCCTCGGGTGGTCCACCCACCTCGGCCTCCCAAAGTTCTGGAATTACAGGCGTGAGCCACTGCATCCGGCCTGGGTTCACTAATTTAGGAAATCAAGTGGAACGCCCAATTGAAGCACATCCTGTTTCCAACACCCACACGGTCTAATCAAGTGCTGGTTAGATCAACTCCATCTCAAAAAAAAAAACAAAAAACTTCAATCCAGCTGGGCACAGTGGCTCACGCCTGTAATCCCAGCCCTTTGGGGGGCCGAGGCAGGCGGATCACCTGAGGTCAGGAGTTCCAATTTTGTCCTTTTGGGTGAGATGAGGGAGCAAAGAGACAGCAGTTTTTCCTTGACTGGCTGAGGCAGTGAGTGCTGTGGACCCACCTACCTCATCCCAAGAAACTCCACCTGGTGAGACAGCCACTGGATGTTGTTGGCGTTTTGCCTGCCTCTGTGGACGAGGAGGTGTGAGAGTACCCCTGCCTAGTTCTAGAGACCCAAGACTTCTGAGCTGCCAACTGCAGGACATCATCTGTATCATGGCACCTGTGGACATCCGAAGTCCTAACCTGCCCACAGGTGGCCAGTGGTGGGGCGTGTATGAGGAGCACACCTGAGTGTATTGGAGACCTTGCCATGTGAGTGCAAGCTGGTCTTGCTACTCATCTGCTAGTGGTATGGCAAAAAGGCATTGGCAGGATCCAAGACAGTGTACCAAGTACCTGGAGCCCACGTGATGGGCTCGATATGGTCACAGTGTCTAGGACAGCTAGGGCTCTGGGAGCAACGGTTGAATTCTATAGGTGGTAATCCACTGTCAGCCACCTGCAGCTCTTACCTGTTCCACTGGCCATGCAGGGCTGTTGTGTTACCATATTTCTTTTTTTTTTTTTTTTTTGAGATTGAGTTTCACTCTTGTTGCCCAGGCTGGAGTGCAATGGCATGATCTCGGCTCATCGCAACCTCTGCCTCCCAGGTTCAAGCGATTCTCCTGCCTCAGCCTCCCTAGTGGCTGGGATTATAGGCATGTGCCACCACGCCCGGCTAATTTTGTATTTTTAGTAGAGACGGGGCTTCTCCATGTTGGCCAGGCTGGTCTTGAACTCCTGACCTCAGGCGATTCACCTGCCTCAGCCTCCCAAAGTGCTAGGATTAGAGGCATGAGCCACCACGCCCAGCCTTTTCTTTCTTTTTTTGAGGCAGAGTCTCACTCTCATCCAGGCTGGAGTGCAGTGGCGCGATCTTGGCTCACTGCAACCTCCACCTCCTGAGTTCAAGCAATTCTCATGCCTCAGCCTCCCGAGTAGCTGGGATAGCTGGGACTACAGGTGCCCACCACCACACCTGGCTAATTTTTTTGTACTTTTAGTAGAGACAGGGTTTCACCATGTTGACCAGGCTGGTCTCTAACTCCTGGGGTCAAGTGATCTACCCGCCTCAGCCTCCCAAAGTGTTGGGATGACAAGCATGAGCCACCACGCCCAGCTCCATATTTCGTCTCTTACTCCCCCACTGCCCTTCATCCCTTAATCAAGTCCTGATTCTCCTTTTTCCCTCTGGGATTCTGTACTGCTTCTGTTGGGCCGCCCTGAAAGTGGGTAGCAGGGAGATTCACGCATCCCACTGGCCCTTCTCTGCATGCAGCTCTTGCGGAGAATCCCCTCTGGCCCTTACAGGATGGGGAAGTATGGGGATGAAACACAGTTCCTACGCTGCAGCGCACACATAGAAGCATCGAAAACAGGGCATGAAATAGGCCCAAGACGCCACACCCACAAGATCCCATCAGTCTTCATTCCCCATTCTGAACTGTGCACAAACCCAGTGAGCTGAGTCCAGAGAACTTTTCCTTCCACGGGTCCCAACAGGAGAATGATGTGGGCTACTCACATCCAACAGAGCCATCAAGTTTGAGTCCTTCTTCTCCTCCAAATTCCCCAGCACACTTGGATGGTGCCCACGGCCTTGGGAACCTCTAATCATCTTTCTTCCTACTGTAAGTGAAGAGGGGTGAGAGGGGGAGGGAGGAAGTCCATGAACAGAGTTCTGCATGTATTTTCAGGCAGCGTGGCAATGGCTCATGACTTAGCCAGGGACCGCTCAATGATTTTCAATCCATCCAATGCTCCATCCCAGGCAGTGAGCTTCTCATAGCTGACCCATCTCCTTCAGCTTTGGGAGCCCCATGACTTAGTAGCCATTGCCACGTTGTTTTCATTTATTTATTTGAGACGGAGTCTCGCTCTGTCACCCAGGCTGGAGTGCGGTGGCGCGATCTCGGCTCACTGCAAGCTCCACCTCCCAGGGTTCACGCCATTCTCCTGCCTCAGCCTCCCGAGTAGCTGGGACTACAGGTGCCCAGCCTGCCACGTTGTTTTCAGCTGAATCTGTGGAGTTTGCACCATTTGGCCAACTCGAACTTGGTGTCACAGTGGCAATCTTATTTGAGGATTCTTCCTACTTTAGACAAAATAATGTAAAATGAAAAATAAATGTAACAGAGTTTATTTGAGCATTAAAGGAGGCATGAATCAGGCAGCACTCAAAGCTGGAAGAGGCTCTGAGAGCTCTGCCTTAGCAGCGTGAGCAGTGGGCTTTTACAGGCTGAATGTGGAAGTGAAGTACAGAAAAAACTCAAGGCCAGGCTGGGTGCAGTGGCTCACACCTGTCATCCCAACACTTTGGGAGGTCGAGGCAGGCAGATCATATGAGGTCAGGAGTTCGAGACCAGCCTGGCTAACATGGTAAAACCCCGTCTCTATTTAAAATACAAAAATTAGCCGGGCATGGTGGTGCACACCTGTTCCCAGCTACTTGGGAAGCTGAGGTGGGAGAATCACTTGAACTCAGGAGGCAGAGGTTGCAGTGAGCCGAGATCATACCACTGCATTCCAGCCTGGGCATGACTCTGTCTCAAAAAAATAAAATAAAATAAATAAAGAAAGAAAAGAAATAACTCAAGGCCTTTGCCTTATTTGGGTGTAGTCTGATCAGTGGCTGCCCGTGATTGGTTGAAACCTGGCTATCTGTTACCAGATAAACCACTGAGTAAAGCTGTGGTTGCTTAGTGGGAACTCCCAGTACAGAGATGGCCTCAGGCAATGACTGCTCCTTATTTTGCTTTAAACAACTTTAGGCCCGGAGCGGTGGCTCACGCCTGTAATCCCAGCACTTTGGGAGGCTGAGGCAGGTGGATCATGGGGTTAGGAGATTGAGACCATCCTGGCTAACACGGTGAAACCTCGTCTCTATTAAAAGATACAAAAAATTAGCCGGGCGTAGTGGCGGGTGCCTGCAGTCCCAGCTACTTGGGAGGCTGAGGTGGGAGAATGGCGTGAACCCGGGAGGCGGAGCTTGCAGTGAGTGAGCCGAGATCACGAGATCGTGCCACCGCACTCCAGCCTGGGCAACAGAGCGAGACTCTGTCTCAAAAAAAAAAAAAACAAAACCAAAAAAAAAAAAAACAACTTAAATCCAGCTGGGCACAGTGGCTCATGCCTGTAATCCCAGCCCTTTGGGAGGCCGAGGCAGGTGGATCACCTGAGGTCAGGAGTTCCAGACCAGCCTGGCCACCATGGTGAAACTCCATCTCTAGCAAAAATACAGAAATTAGCCGGGCATGGTGGCAGGTGCCTGTAGTCCCAGCTACTCGAGAGGCTGAGGCAGAAGAATCACTTGAACCCGGGAGGCGGGGGTTGCAGTGAGCCGAGATCGTGCCGTTGCAGTCCAGCCCAGGTGATAAAAGCAAAACTCCATCTCAAAATAAATAAATAAATATAAATAAATAAAATTGAGTGGCACCTCTTCCTCCTGCTCCAGCCACATAGGATATGCCTGTTTCCCCTTCATCTTGTGCCACGATGATGTTTCCTGGGGCCTCCCCGAAAGCAGAAGCCGCTATGCTTCCTGTGCAGCCTGTGGAACCGTAGGCCAATTCAACCTCTTTTCTTTCTAAATTACCCAGTCTCAGGTATTTCTTTGTACCCATGTGAGAATGGACTAATACAGATGGTTTTGGGAGGTGGCGCCTTTGGGAGGTGACAAGTTCATAAGGGTGGAGATCTCATGAATGAGATCAGTGCCCTTATAAAGGAGACCCCTGGCCGGGCATGGGGCCTCAAGCCTGTAATCCCAGCACTTTGGGAGGCCGAGGCAGGTGAATCACCTGAGGTCAGGTGTTCGAGATCGTCCTGGCCAACATGGTGAAACCCCGTCTCTACTAAAAATACAAAGAGCAGCCGGGGGTGGTGGTGGGCACCTGTAATCCCAGCTACTTGGGATGCTGAGGCAGGAGAATCACTCGAACCTGTGAGGTGGAGGTTGCAGTGAGCCGAGATCACACCATTACACTCCAGCCTGGGCAACAAGAGTGAAACTCCATCTCAAAAAAAAAAAAAAGAGAGAGACCCCCCCAAAAGACCCCCGACTGCATTCACCATGTGACGTCTATCAGGAGGTGGGCGCTCAGCAGACACAGAATCTGCCTGCACTTCGATATTGGACTTTCTAGCCTCCATCACTGTGAGAAATGCATTTCCGTTGTTTGTAAGCCACCTGGCTGCTGGCGTTTTTTCAAAGCTGACTAGGACAGTCACCTGCCCTTCACCAGGACTGTAAACCCCGTGTCTCAGCTGTGGTTTCCTGCGAATTTGTCAGCAAAACCTCCTGAAATGGGCCAGAGCCCCCCTAGGACTAGGAGGACATGCCACGGAGTCTTCAGAGACCTTTCACCATGCCCTCAGGAGAGATCTAGGGTTGGCTGGAGAGGTGCAGGAGCGGCTGGGCCACGCCTCCCAAACAACACTGGGGGCTCTACCCCCATGTGTCAAGGGAACCAAAGCTCCAAGGACTTCCTGGTTTCTGCCCTCGGTGGGAGTGGAGCCGTGGTCGGGAGACCCATGCCTCTGTGACTGTCAGAGAGGCGAGAACTTCTGCTCACAGGGACACATCTTCTCTTTCTTTTTTTTTTTTTTTGAGACAGAGTCTTGCTTTTGTCACCCAGGCTGGAGGGCAGTGGTGTGATCTCGGCTCACCACAACCTCTGCCTCCCTGGTTCAAGCAATTCTCCTGCCTCAGGCTCCCGAGTAGCTGGGATTATAGGCATCTGCCCCCAGGCCTGGCTAATTTTTTGTATTTTTGGTAGACAGGGTTTCACCATGTTGGCCAGACTGGTCTCGAACTCCTGAACTCAGGTAATCCACCTGCCTTGGCCTCCCAAAGTGTTGGGATTACAGGCGTCAGCCTCCGCGCCGGGCCCTCTAAACCATTTTTAAGCACACAGTGACATTAGGTATGTTCACATTGTTGTACAGGCCTCACTGCCACCGGGCTCCAGAACTTTTCCATCTTGTAAAGCTGATCTTGGCCAGGTGCAGTGGCTCACGCCTGTAATCCCAGCACTTTGGGAGGCCAAGGCAGGTGGATCACCTGAGGTCAAGAGTTTGAGACCAGACTGGCCAACATGGTGAAACACCATCTCTACTAAAAATACAAATATTAGCTGAATGTGGTGGCGGGCGCCTATCATCCCAGCTACTCCGGAGGCTGAGGCAGGAGAATTGCTTGAACTGGGGAGACAGAGGTTGCAGTGAGCCCAGATCGCACCACTGCACTCCAGCCTGGGCGACAGAGTAAGACTCTGTCTCAAAAAAAATGGCAAAATTGATCCCACTCGAGGTCTTTAACCTAATTACAGCTTTAAGACCCCATTTCCACAGAAAGTTGCATTTACACGTTCCAGGGGGACTTATCTTTTGGGGGGCACCATTTAGCCCACTACAGTGTCAAAATCGAGGTTCAGGGCAGCACGTGTAGTGTGGTACCATTTTCAATTTTGTCATTTAGCTCTGTGTGTGTATGCACGTGGGTGTGTGCCTGTGTGCATGTGTATGTGTGTGTGTCAGCCTCCTGTGTTCCTTCCATGTATAGGTGATTGAACCTCTCTTGCTATTTTTTTTTTTTTTCGAGACAGAGTTTCGCTTTTGTCACCCAGGCTGGAGTGCAGTGGCACGATCTCGGCTCACCACAACCTCTGCCTCCATGGTTCAAGCACTTCTTCTGCCTCAGCCTCCTGAGTAGCTGGGATTATAGGCATGTGCCACCACGCCTGGCTAATTGTTTTGTATTTTTAGTAGAGACGGGGTTTCACCATGTTGGCCAGGCTGGTCTCGAACCCCTGACGTCAGGTGGTCCACCCGCCTTGTCCTCCGAAATTGCTGGGATTACAGACATGAGTCACCGCAACAAGCCCTCTCTTGCTATTTGTAAAGGTACAAGTTGGGGGACTGAATCGTGTACCCCCTAAATTCCTTCCTGGAAGCCCTAACTTGCCAGGAGAGGGTATTGACGATATGGCCTCTGGGAGGTGCCTGGGGGTGGATGAGGTCATGAGGGTAGGCCTTAGTAGAAAGGGCATGGGTGCCCTCCCCTTGTTCCTTATCCCACCCTTGCGTCAGGACGCAGCGAGAAGGCACCAGAGAAGGGAGGCAGGGCTGAGCACAGGGAAAAGGGCTGGGTCCTTAGAGAGGCTGGGGCTGGGAACCTCAGGCGAGTTCCCAGGGTCTGGCAGAAAGAGAACCCTCACCAGAGCCCGACCAGGCGGCACCCCCACCCCCAGCCTCCAGACCAATGGGGAGGAAACATCTGATTTGTGAGGATGCCCTGCCTGGCGGAGACAAACCTCAATCCTGCGGGTACTGGGGCCATGGTGCCGGTGCCCCCGGATCCTCCACAGCTGCTCAAGATGAGGGTGACGCAGAGAGACGCCGCCGTAAACTCGAAGGTAGTGGATGGTGAAGCCGTCTCCGTGCTGTCATCCTGTGAGCGATGCTCAGTGTCTGGGGAACACAGGAGGCCATCCCACTGAGCGGGGCTGTGACTCATGTTCGTAACTGTCATCACCCTAGTACCTGCCACTCCTAGTACCACCCCAGGTAGGCTGAAGCACACAGGAAGGTGGGAGTGGAGAGAGAAGGGAGGCAGGGCTGAGCTCAGAGCTGCGTCCTTCGAGAGGCTGGGGCTGGGAACCTCAGGCAGGTGCCTCTAAAACAGCCCCTGTTGCTGTTGTTTCATTTCCTTATTACCGATGTCTTGAAGGTTCATTGTAAAATATGCAGGTTCATCTGAGGCAGGACAGGCAGTCGAGGAAGTGACCGTGTCTTCGGAACATGTCAACCGTGGCGACCCCACAGTCAACACAGTAAACCCTAGTGTTGGCACCGTAGTCCCGCTCACTCAAGCGCAGCTGCTGTCTCCAGTAGGGGCCTTCCCCGTAGACAGCATGGGCCTTTTTTTTTTTTTTGAGGTGGAGTCTCGCTCTGTCTCCCAGGCTGGAGTGCGGCAGGGCAACCTTGGCCCACTGCAACCTCCACCTCCCAGGTTCAAGCAATTCTCGTGCCTCAGCCTCCTGAGTAGCTGGGATTACAGGCACCTGCCAGCACACCCAGCTGATTTTATTTATTTTTTTTGGAGACACAGTCTTACTGTATTCTCCAGGCTGGAGTGCAGTGGTGCGATCTCCACTCACTGCAACCTCTGCCTCCCGGGTTCAAGCAGTTCTTGTGCCTCAGCCTCCCGAGTAGCTGGGATTACAGGCACCCGCCACCACACCCGGCTAATTTTTTTCTTTTTACTAGAGACAGGGTTTCACTTTCTTGGCCAGGCTCGTCTTGAACTCCTGACCTCAGGGGATCTGCCTGCCTCGGCCTCCCAAAGTGCTGGGAGTACAGGCATGAGCCACTGCGCCCGGCCTTTTTTTTGAGACAGGGCCTCACTCTGTTGCCCAGGCTGAGTACAGTGGCAGGATCACACGAGGGCCCACTGCAGCCCTGACATCCCACGCTCGACTGGTCCTCTTACTTCAGCCCTCCTGAGTAGCTAGGACTATAGGCATGTACCACCATGCCCAGCTAAGTTTTTATTTTTAGTAGAGATGGGATCTCACTATGTTGTCCAGGCTGGTCTCAAACTCCCGGCCTCAAGCGATCCTCCCCCATCTCGCCTCCCAAAGTGCCGGGATTCCAGGCGTGAGGCCCTGTGCCTGGCCAGAGGAATGAAGTTCTGGCCCAGGCTATGTGGGTGAGTGGTGAAGCTGTCATGCTGAGTGAAAGAATCCAGGTATAAGGGTCCACATGGTCCTGATTCCATTTCTACGAAATGCCCAGAATGGGCAAATCCACAGACACACGAAGATGAGTGGTTGCCATGCGCTGGGGGAGGAGGAGTGGGGAGCCAATGCCGATGGGGAGGGCGTTTGCCTTTGCGGGGAGGAAAATGTTCTGGAGGTGATGTTTGCAAAACATTGGAGCCGTTGCAAAAAACTGAAAACCCAAAAAACAACCCTTTTTTTTTTTTTTTTTTTTTTTTGAGACAGAGTCTCACTCTGTCGCCCAGGCTGGAGTGCAATGGCACCATCTCAGCTCACTGCAACCTCCGCCTCCCGGGTTCAAGCGATTCTCCTGCCTCAGCCTCCCAAGTAGCTGGGATTACAGACATGCGCCACCACACCCAGCTAATTTTTGTATTTTTAATAGAGATAGGGTTTTACCATGTTGGCCAGGCTGGTCTCGAACTCCTGACCTCAGGTGATCTGCCCACCTCCGTCTCTCAAGGTGTCGGGATTACAGGCATGAGCCACCGTGCCCGGCCAAATTGTACACTTTAGAATAATTTTATGTTATATGAATTTCACTTCAATAAAAAAATACAGGTAAGGCCTGGGTGCAGTGGCTCACGCCTGTGATCACAGCACTTTGGGAGGCCGAGGCGGACGGATCACTTGAGGTCAGGAGTTCGAGAACAGCCTGGCAAACATGGTGAAACCCCGTCTTCACTAAAAATACAAACATTAGCTGGGCATGGTGGTGGCCATCTGTAATTCCAGCTACTCGGGAAGCTGACACAGGAGAATCACTTGAACCCAGAGGCGGAGGCTGCAGTGAGCCGAGATCATGCCACTGCACTCCAGCCTGGGCAACACAGCGAGACTCTGTCTCAAAAAAAAAAAATACAGGTAAGCAAAAATAAGTAAAGTCATCTGTAACCTGGCCATCCAACAGATGGAATCACTGTGGAACCCAAATGTATAGCCTTCCAGATTGAGACCTTTTTTTTTGTTGTTGTTGAGACAGAGTTTTACTCTTGTTTCCCAGGCTGGAGTGGAGTGCAGTGGTGCCATCTCGGCTCACCGCAATTTCTGCCTCCCGGTTTCAAGTGATTCTCCTGCCTCAGCCTCCCGAGTAGCTGGGATTACAGGCGTCCGCCAGCACGCGTGTCTAATATTTTGTATTTTTGGTAGAGATGCGGTTTCTCCATGTTGGTCAGGCTGGTCTGGAACTCCTGACCTCAGGTGATCCGCTGGCTTCGGCCTCCCAAAGTGCTGGGATTACAGGCATGACAGATTGGGAACTTTTGACTATATGTACACACACACAGTCACACAGCTGCATAAACATACACAGGCACAAACATATGCATTTTGCATAAAGGGGTTACTTTACCTTGTTGCATTTTTCAAAAGAACTGAGGGTCTGGGCCATATTATTGGGAATCACGCTTTCTAAGCAAAGTTTTAAACATGATGTTTTCCTGCTGATGATATGTAAAAGAAATTGTCTAACCACTAGCGTGAGAACAAAGCTTTCCTTGGGCATCAGAAAGACTGTTTTTCCCCCAACATCATGGACTTCGTGAGGGTGACCAGGCAGCGCCGTGAGATCCCCATGGGTCTTCAGGCTGATCTCCAGGATCCTGGGGAATGCACACCTCCTTTAAAGGCATATGAATTCAAGCTCAGGACATTCTGGACCTCAGCTCCATTGTAAAAGTTGCTGCCAGGTGTGGTGGCTCATGCCTGTAATCCCAGTACTTTGGGAGGCTGAAGTGGGTGGATCGCCTGAAGTTAGGAGTTCGAGACCAGCCTGGCCAACATGGTGAAACCCCCCGTCTCTACTAAAAATACAAAACTTAGCCGGGCATGGTGGCAGGTGCCTGTAGTCCCAACTACTGGGGAGCTGAGGCAGGAGAATCGCCTGAATCCAGGAGGTGGAGCTTGCTGTGAGCCAAGATCACACCACCGCACTCCAGCCTGGGTGATAGAGAAAGGCTTCATCTCAAAAAAAAAAAAAAAAAGTTGCATAATGTTCTGTTTCCTGGATCAACCATAATTTATGCAACCAAGTGTCTCTTGGCGGGTACTTAGGATATCTAAACTGTCTCTTTTTCTGAAACACGCTGTTTGAACAACCTGGCTATATCTGTGTCCTGTTCCTTAATTATTAACTGGGGACAGATTCCTGCTGGTGACATATCTGGGTCAGAGACTTTGAACGGTGGCTTTCCATCATAATCTGCTCCAGAGAGCAGGGTACCCCTGGGGGTAGCTGAGGCAGAGACTCAGCCCACCCCGTCCCATGGGACTCCCTGGTGGCAGCGCTGTCTGGACTCTGGGCAGCAGCCCTTCCGGGGGCTGCTTCCCTCCCTCCCCAGGCACAACCTTGGGGGAAAGGACTGCCCTTCCCTGGGCCCTCAGCCTCACTGGCCCCCACCTGGGCCCTCAGCCTCACTGGCCCCCCTACTCTCCCCTTGTCCTATCTTCTTTTGGTTTCAGAATTCATCTGGTCCTGCCTTGCCTTGGAGCCAATGCTATTCCCTATGCCAGGAATTCCAACCACCTGCCTGATGGCCCCGTGAGTAATCCAGCCTGGGGCACCAGCTCATATGACCCCGCTTTCACCGAGGCCCTCCTGATCCAAAAGGTCAGGCAGACGCCCCTTACTGCCGGGCTCCCCACTAGCCCCCAAGCCCCCTCTGGTAGGACCCACCTTGCCTGTCTCTGTCCCAGTGCTAACCACCGCTGATTCCACACCTCAGCACAGGGGTGGAGGCATGTACACGCACGCACGCACACGCTCGCACACACAGGCACACACAGGGGCTAGCTCCCTCACGCCCACTCATGGACACACACTCCTTCTGGAGAGCTCAGTGACACACGCGCTCACACACACACACGCACTGACACACACACGCACACACACGCACGCACACACACGCACGCACTCACATACTGTGTACGCATGCGTGCACACACACACGCATGCACACACACGCACGCACACACATGCACTCACACACGCACACTCACATACTCACACACGCACACGCACACACGTGCGCACGCACGCGCACACACGCACGCACTCACACGCACACACGCACTCACACACACGCACACACACACGCACTCACACACACGCACACTCACACACGTGCACACACCCTGGGGCTTGCTCAGCTCTGCTACAAAGGGCCCCTTGGGCTCAGGCCACTGACCCTGCGGCTCCTGACACTCCCAGTCCAGGGTCCCGTCAGCCTCTGCCTGAGCCTGGCTGGACTTTGGCCTGATCAGGGTCACTCAGTGGAGCTGTGACCTTCTCTTCCTCCCTCTAGAAGCTCCTGCAAGACCAACAAGGGTGTTGAGATAGGGATGGAGGAGGGAGGAGAAGGGAGAGGGAAGAGGGGAAAAGAGAGGAAGGAGGGAGAGGGAGGAAAGGAGGGGAAAGGAGGAGGGGAAGGGGGAAGGAGGAGGAGGGGGAAGGAGGAGGAGGAAGGAGGGGGGAAGAAGGAGGAGGGGAGGAATCTTGCAATCTGAATAAAAACACCTTCGGGCCTCATTTGCACCCCAGGCCTCCCAGGCTCCGCCAGGCTGGGTGGGTGGAGGTGCAGGCATGGTGGAGAGCTGAGTCCTGGATTGGCCTAGCAGATCCCAGTCCTGGCTGCACCGCCTCAACCACGTGACTTGGGGGGCAGCTCCTCCTCTTGACACCCCGGCTGTTCACCTGCACAGCCTGGAGCCCACCCTGCTCTCAGGGCTGTGGTGAAAATCTGCTAAGGGCCTGTATTGCAGGATCTGGTGTCGCCCAGGGAAGTTCTGCACCGGGTCGAGTCTCCAGGCCTCCTGTTGTGTTTTAATCACAGCCTGCCTGTTGAGACCTAGTGTGTCCTACAGGGTATGCGGCGGCCAGGCCCCAGGGGGCCCCAGGGACCCTCACCTCCCAGCATCTGTCACCTCCTGCCCTCCCAGAGTCTTCTGGGCTTGGTCTGTGCAACCCACAGCCCTTGGTGGGAGTATTGGTGTGTGACTTCCCGGGCACCCAGGGCCCCTCAATGGGGCTGGTTAGACCTAGTACTATGGCATAGACAGTAGCTGGTGCCAGGTGGCCCTGGCCAGAGATGTTCATGGACGTGCAAAGACAGCAGGTGGCCGAATACCTGTCACCATCCCATGTCGCGTAAGGGGAGCAGGGCACACTGGCACTGGCCGTGCTAGCCCGCGGTGTGTAAATTCCTCCTGGGAACTTGTTTCCCAGCCCTGCCGAGAGCCGTGAGTGCAGCTGGCATGGGGGTCCCCGAGAAGAGTCCTGGCCCTGCTATGCTCCACTCTGCGGGGGACACTCAGCCCTCCTCGACAGAAGGTGCACCTGGGAGATGGAGCTGGAGGCACAGAGGGAAGCGGGGGTTTCACCTAAAGCTCAGACAGATCAGGACTTGGGAGACTGCCTGGGGGGACATTTGGGACTCCCCCATAAGACTGAGCTCCCTGAAGGCAGGCTTTCCCCAGGGGGTGTAGCCTGCCATGACCCTGGGCCTGTGGGGACGGGCTCCTGACCAGCTGTGGTCTCACCAGGCAGACGCTGGGCTCCTGCCAGGCCTCTTGACCGTCTGTCTTGCCAGCCAGGACACATTCTTCTGGCCCGCTTGGCTTCTGCCTGCTTATTAAGAAGGTGGCATGATGGCTCAAGCCTGTAATCCCAGCACTTTGGGAGGCCGAGACGGGCGGATCACGAGGTCAGGAGATCGAGACCATCCTGGCTAACATGGTGAAACTCCGTCTCTACTAAAATACAAAAAACTAGCCGGGCGAGGTGGCAGGCGCCTGTAGTCCCAGCTACTCGGGAGGCTGAGGCAGGAGAATGGCGTAAACCCGGGAGGCGGAGCTTGCAGTGAGCTGAGATCCGGCCACTGCACTCCAGCCTGGGCGACAGAGCAAGACTCCGTCTCAAAAAAAAAAAAAAAAAAAAAAAAGGGGCATTAAAAAAAAACCCCCCGCCATTGCCCCAGGGCTGTAGCCAGGTGCTCTCAGCAGGGTTCCCTGGGAGGCTGGGGAGGGGGAAGGCCCAGGGCCCGGGCCCTGTGCCCAGCCAGGCCCCACAGTGCTGGGCAGTGCAGTGCGCTGGCAAGAGAGTGTGTCTGCCTTTATTTATGCAGGTCACTGAGCAACAACAGGGAGAGGTTAATGTCATTTAAAGAAAGTGTTTTTGGCTGGGCGTGGTGGCTCAAGCCTGTAATCCCAGCACTTTGGGAGGCCAAGGTGGGCGGATCACGAGGTCAGGAGATCGAGACCATCCTGGCTAACACAGTGAAACCCCATGTCTACTAAAAATATAAAAAAAAACCATTACCCGGGCACGGTGGCGGGCGCCTGTAGTCCCAGCTACTCGGGAGGCTGAGGCAGGAGGCTGCAGAGCTTCCAGTGAGCTGAGATCCAGCCACTGCACTCCAGCCTGGGTGACAGAGTGAGACTCTGTCTCAAAAATAAATAAATAAATAAATAACCTGCT